>NC_081772.1:12287253-12609753 GCF_963082965.1 Carassius carassius | reverse complement strand
ATGGCAACATGCATCTTTGTATGCAATTATTTTGGAGATGCATTCCAATATAATTTATCCTTATTTAGGGTATAGGCCTATTCTATTTAGATCTGCAGTTTGATAAAAGTTAAACAGAAAAAAGACGAATTATAGCACTGTATGCGTTTCTGAATATTTATTTAAACGCACTGTATACTGATGAAAAACAACAAACATGACAGTTATAATTAAAATACACAAATTCCTTCAGCACACATTCCAGTGCAATATTTTTTACAGATTTTTTACATTTTTTAAGCAGTGTATACAATATAATTAATTTTAATTAAGCTGAGATATAGCACTATAAATTCTTGATTCGTTTGCAACAAAACTATAAAGATTTGTTGCAAACGGATGAAGACGTTAGTAGGCTTCTCAGCTCGCCCCTCAACACGTGTTCAGTTTCGGCAGCCCAACACTGAATATTATATTGTGGCCGTTGTATTTTGATTAATGAATTACAATACAAAAATTAAATTTAAATTACATAAATTAATTGTAATTGCAATTATTAAATCACGATTATCACAATTTACATTGAATGATGTATATACCATTGTTTGATGCAGCTGCATGCCGTATTTTTATATGAAAATAAACAAGCTGAAAACACTAACTGAAAAACTTTGTGCTTTTCTACAGTATTAAGTAGTGGTCAACCGATATATATTGCCAAGGCCGATATATTGGCCGATATCTGGTATTTTGGTAGATAGGACTTTTATTTTAACAGAGCGTTTTGACAGTGCTCACACTCTCTCTTGTTCGTCGTCATTAACAGTTCTGTCTAATATGGATAGAAGTCGGTCTAATAATCAGATGGTTAAACAGAAATGTATGTATACAGAAAGTATTATAATGATTTATTTTATATTAGGCCTATTAGTAATAGAAAGGCAAACATTATAACACTTTCTTGTTTGTCGTCAGCATTAAGCAAATATGCATTTATATAATTTAAACAAATCTTTGAATGACTAATGAACATTTAATTTCACAAATCTTGCTAACTCAGTCGATTCCAGCTGTGAAATCTTGTGAAGTGTGCATTTTTATCCAGCATGATCACGTGTTCTCTGCGTGATGGTCGGTCAGTGTGAATTGAATGCTTTAAACTTTAATATCGTGATTTCAAATTATGCAGCACTTTATGCATCTGCCCACCATCATATTCATGTCATTTTCGCTGTATGTAAAATGAGGGTTACCCTGGCTTATAAATATGATTCCCAATGCACACAAACTTACAAGAATACTGAGTGCTCTGTTGGTTAGTGTTTTTTTTATTTATATATATCATAATTTCATTAAATATTTATTTGTGAAAAATACTGTCATCTAAAGTATATGTTTCTTTTACACATTCATTTTTTAATCCATTGTCAAATGATTTCAAATTTCTTAAATATGAATAATAATATATATATATATATATATATATATATATATATATATATATATATATATATATATATATATTTATATATATATATAAGGAATAATTGACGACGGGCAGTTGAATTATTAGAAAAATAATGCACACCCGAGGTGGTGATGCGGTCACGACGCAAAGTGGATTACATCGCTAGTGAGAAATGTGATGTGTAGCCATTAAGTTGATACACTATATAGGCTAACTGATAAAATCGTCAGGGCACCGCTGACAACACCTTTTTGTACAAACTGCGTGACCGTTATTACAGTTAACTATGCGAAGTGATATGGAACTGTAATGCGGTCAAGTGAGCTGCCTGGAACTACGTTTGTGAGGCTTAAAATTAATTAGTTTTGTATGTTATATCATGTTTATATGCCAGTTAGGGATGCTCATATTGACCAACCGTTAACCGGAAGTAAACATTTTGACCAATGAAGAGGCCGTTCACATATCACGTCTTTTTTTGTGCTCAAGTTCGTTATTTCAAATGCGGTATGGAAGAGACGTGGTGTGACGCACTTGTTTATTCCAGGCCCATCCACACCGCATCGAGTTAAAAACAATAGCTTTTCAGAATGACACAAGCGCACCAGCTCATGTGAAAAGAACCAACTCAATCAGCTTCCTTCGGGGTGAAATTCCCAGTTTTTTGCAGAGTTACCGGAAGGGTTTTTCGGTGGTGGAAATCCATTACTGAAATGTCCTTGTTGTAACGGAGATCGCAGCAGTAGTGCAAGTACAATGCAATATCATTTGAGACGCAATCCACAAGCAAATGAAAGGCGCTTCCCAAAGCTTGTCACTCTAGCGAGACTTTATCTCTTTATTCCAGGGACATCTGTGCCATCGGAGAAAGTGTTTTCTGCCGCGGGCTGTCCACACGCTGCGCTTCAGACTAACCCCACATCATGACATGTTAAATTAAAAAAAAATAAAAATGTAAAAAATTATCGCGGCCGAAAAAATTAGAGTTAATTGTTTTTTATCATGCGATTCATTGATTTATCGACTATCACGACAGGCCTACACACACACACACACATATATATACATTATATATATATATATATATATATATATATATATATATATATATCTCACTCGGCTGTATATATGCTATCGGCCACCTTGCTTCTCAAGATATCGGCATCGGCTGTCAAAAAACACATATTGATCGACCACTAGTATTTAGCCTCAAATGTTAAGATATTCGATTAATTGTGCAGCCCTAGAGTTCACCATCATCGCTGTCCACATAAATGTCTGCTTAATGATTAAATGTAAATGTAAACATATTAACATTTTCCAAGTGCAAGGCCACATAGAATAACAACATAAGAGCCTATTTGACTCCATTCCAAAACAGACAAAACCTCTTCTAGTCACTCATCATTTCGACCCTCTCAATGGCAACCTTAGGTGCACCTCAAATTATGAATTATGAAGGATTGTGCTTGTTTTGATGTGTACAGATAAAAACATTGCTTTGCAAAAGCAAGACAAAGTGGTAAAGCGGATTTCTTGTGCACAGTTATTTGCTAAGCAGAAGGTATTCCGCCTCGCTTTTTGTGAGTGACTACATTTAAAGGCTTCGATTTTGTGTGGGCAAAGAAAGTCATGAGTAACAACATAATCCCCCATTAGCACAATATTTAATGGCAAAAATATGAACGGGAAGACAGGTTTGTGCTGCCTGGTGGTTGATGATAAAAACCCATCCTTTTTCACCCGTCAACCATGGAAGATAGTGTTTACCCACTAAAGAAGAACCCCTCTACAGACTGAGGCTGATGTGGTCTCCCACGCACCCACCACATTTTTCCTTGGTTTCATATTTATTTTTTCTCACTCTCTCCCTCCTCCCAGTCAGTCGGTCCATCTCTCTCTCAATACATTTTTCTTTCTCAATACAGGAAAGATATGAATGAGAGTATGATTCTCATTTGCGCTACTGGGCCAACTATACATTGTTACTTCATCTTATGATCACTAAAAAAAATATATATAAATCTTTTATGGAGTTATATGGCTTTAACATTTCAGGGTTCCCCGATCTTTTCACCAAAGAATACCCATTAAATTTCTAGACACAGTATTGAGTAATTTTATAAGTATTATTATTTATACACATATACTGTACATACATTTATAGCTGCTAGTCTGAGTGGGTCAGCAGGAAAAAAAATGTCTGCTGAGCCCTGTGGAACAGAAAAGCAGCTTTAAAATAAACAATTATATCAGTATGATAATTAAGCAAAAGATTTGCTGTTTATGCCCATGCACAGAACTGGAAAACTAGCAAGCTAAAACAAACAAAACAGAATGTTTCTTAAGCACAGTTCTCTGATAAGGTAATGTGTTGGTGCGATATGCTAACCTTAAAAAAATATAAAAAGGCACTAAGGTTTTGAACAAGCAGCATAAAACTTTAATTTAATTGCTGCAATTCATCAGAAAGCAGCATTCATTTCCAAACGCACCACAGTGAGTCTGGACTAATCTTTGAGGCGGTGAAGCTGTGTCTTTTCACCTGTGATGCCAGCATCACAGATTAAAAAAGCCAGCAGATTTCCTCTCCTCTGTCTGCATGATTGAGCCATCAGCGAATGAATCATCAGCCGGCAGAGACAGGAAGAATGAAAAGCAGAGCTCGTCGCTAATCTTTTTTAACAGCTGTGATCATACACAAACACACATTGCTACTTCACTGGTGATTCAGCCGTTCACATGACAAGCTCACACTCTGTTGGGGATCTTGGGTAAAAATCAATACCACCCAGTGATGAAGTTTACCTCTGCGGTATGTAGGGCTGTCCCCGAGTAAAGTTTTTTCTGGTCGACTAGTAGTCGTTCATTTGAAGCATTAGTCGACTAATCGCACGTTTATTAATATACCATTTAAATCATAATACAGAGCCTTTAATTGCATACATAGCCTAATAAGCACTCAAGTTCACTCATAAAGCTTGCCACAGCAGACTGGAAGAAGTAAGGATTATGAATGTGTCAGGGAAAAACAGGAAGGAGGCTGCATTAACATTCTAATAATTCATTGATAAACTAGTGCTTTCTTTGTTTTTGGTTTAAAAGAAGTCGGTCACACTGACTCATCGCCACAGAGAGATCCTCATGTATTTCATATGGATTACGTAATCTGAGAATATTTGTTTTCCATTTGCATTGGTTCATTTGAAAGTAGACATTTCGCTAGATATTTTTTTAATGTCTATAAGCCAAAGATATACACAGAGTTTCACGCTCAAGTTCACAGACTGAGACGACAGAAAGCGTGTCCTGTTTGCTTCCATTATTTTACAAAAGCACATTTTGTTGTTATTGTGAGTACACACAAACTTAGTGTCTTTACAGATTCATTTGCAAAAGATGTATTACTCTTAACTGTATTTTACAGTATTTTAAGAGGAGTATTTTAAGAGAAAGTGAGCGCACCGGTGCCTCCATCTGTCCTGCAGTGTGCGCTACAGTTCAGCTTCCACTCCCCGCACACACACTTAAACAGCACACATTTCTCTGGGTTAACATTAGATTGAGCAGCCTTGTAAAGTTACTAATACTTTTCAGATGATAAGACATATTTGAGGTCGATGAATGACAGGCAAGTGTTTCGATGTCCTGTCCGATGTAACTAGCCTATATTACTACATACACCAGCCGTTAACTATCTGTTAGTCAGGGACTGCGTGAGTTCACCTGTAGATTTTTTTTTGTGCTTTTTCCTGCAACTAAGCGACTAATAAATTTTTTTGAATAGCCTGAAATTGTTTATGACAAATGTATTTATCTATTATTCCCCAAATAATATTTCCATATTCCAAAGCCTTTCTTCAATGTACTGGCATCCACTAAAGTGCCTCTATACATCAGACTGATTAATAAACACTGTGAAGGAGGTTTGTTCTTTGATCCAATCACATATTTCTTGCTCACTGACAGTGATGATCTAATAGGCTCTTTCTATAAAAAGATCAATGAAAAGTGACAGAACTTGTGTCAAAATAAATGACAGACAGAACAGAGAAGGTTCTCTCTCTCACACACATAGTATTCAATTTAACGCACAATATGCAGTATGACATATCTGTACTATTCACTCACATCAGGAAATAAATGTGGTAACGGGGTTCGCAAGCTTCAATTAGCTTAAAGGGGTCATCGGATGCGAAATGCACTTTTACAAGTTGTTTAAACTGAAATGTGTGTTGGCAGTGTGTGTACACAACCACCCTATAATAATAAAAATCCACCCAGTGTTTATTTTAATCTACCAAAATCATTACCTCTTTTTTGTTAGGATTTTTTATTTATTTGTAAAGCAAGTATTTTTAATGGAAATTTGATGAATAAAACACTGAAAAATTATAACAGTCAGAAGTTATTGTTATTATTGCTAAGTTACCCAATGGACTAATAAACTAATCTGTAAATAATGTATAGACTGAAAAAATAAAAAAAATAATAAATAAAAAAAATCATTAATCAAAAAAAATATATATTAGAACCCCTCCTAACAAAATACAGATAACTTTTGCTGCAAATGATCCAGAAAGCAGAAAATGCAGCAAGCAAAACTTCCACTGAATTGATTTATTAATCTTGAAAAATCATAAAAAAGTATCTTTAAAAAAATAATAAAACAGATTGTTTCCTCAACTGAGTGCCCTTCACTGGACAATAATGGCCCAAAAACAGTGTTACAAATTAACATTGCTTTCCTCACAACCAGCCCCAAAGGCCTCGTACATGCTGTCAACCGTAAGCATGTCAACCAGACCAACCTTGGCTCCCTTTACGAGAGAAACAACCACATTTCCACCGACAGTCCCTAGCAACACAGTCACAGGGATGGTAGGAGGAACAGATGAAAATAGCTGAGAGAGAGAGAGAAAACAGCAGGAGAAAGAAAAAGAAAGAGAAATCTCTTTGTGGTGTAATTAACAGGAGAGGATGTCAAACAGCCTCACAACATATAATTCCAGCCTTTCAGAGAATCGCATGAAAAAAAAAGCAACAAGAGGGAAGGGAAAAATAGAAGGACAGAGATTTGATGCGTCATTGTGCAGATATCAAATTATTTTTAGATATTAACAGCTAATGAAAAGGAGGTGGGATTTGTTGTCTGACAGGTTGATTTGGTTGCTTGTCTTTTTAACTGAATTACAGACGAAGCCTGTTAGTCTTTGAGCACGTTTGGTTGAGGTGTAAAGATGATGGTATCACTTATATAAGATGTGTGGGAGTAAGATGCTTCGACAACCTTAAACTAAAACTGAAGTTTCTAAACAACCACACAAACTTCAGTCTTATGCTATTTGGGAGATTTGTAAGTCACTCTGGCAATATAAAAGGAGAACTGCCCTGCCTCTTCTAAAAAATTGAAATCTGGCTGGATATAGCTATGAATTGGGGCTCTACCACAGGTTAGAGTAGGAGGAAACATATCAGCGAGTCATTTCATTACATCCAAAATGGCTTTGCAATGAGCAGCAGGGCTGATATCTGGCTCCTGTACTGGCCTGCATGCCATCGCCATCAAAACACACAACTGTGTCCTGCTTCCATTTCTGGGAGGCGGACCATCTAATCTCTGGCTGGTTGATATTTGTGACACTGCAAAGGAGAGGGACTGAAAAACAAGAGTAAAGAAATGCGCAGATCATTACTGCACCAGATGAATTTTATTTCTGCCTACATTTAGCCGGAGAGAAGAACAGAGATGAGATGTCACGGGTTGTAAGTTCAACACAGAGTAGACGGTGACTCAGAAAGTCACTGTGATGTCAATCCAGCTGCTTCATCTTTGTGCCCTAGAGTGGGTACCTTGCACAAAGTTGCTACAAAGAGACAATTATTTAAGACCCATTGTAATCTTCTGTGCATAAAAAGCGGGTGATGAATGCATAATGACTAGAGATAAATAGAAGTAATTTTGCCTACTGTCAGTCCCAAAATTTCCCAACAGCTTTAATGTATTGTGCAAATGATCAGTTTTGAGTATATATAAATGTAAAATAAGTGTTTATTTACCTGAATTTTATAATAATGAGATAAAATTCAATAATAAAATTTAGAAATGCATTACATTTTTCACAGACAGTAAAGACATTAATAATATTACAAATGATGTCTATTTCAAATGAATGTTTCTTGAGAATCAAATTGGCGTATCAAGATCATGTGACAATTGCAATAAAATTTCATGATATTACTGTTTTTACTGTACTTTTAATCTAATAAATCCAGCTTTGGTGAGCATAACAGACTTCTTTAAAAACTATTTTTTTCATCTTTCTGACCTCAAATAGTAGTGTACATAAATAATCTATTACATATTTAAAATGTATGAGCATGTTTAATATAATTATTTGCATTTTGCACAACATCCTTCTCATCCTTCTTCTAACTCTGTGAATGAATCTCACTGTGCTTTTCCAGTCTAAGCCCTGGACAGGTCATTAAGCTTTCTGGGCCATAGCCATTAGCACAATTTTCCTCTACTGGGAGTGTATGGTGGCTAGAGCAGCTCGTATCATTCATACATACAGCAAAGGAAGTTCTCTTTTCCCCTTTCCAGAACAGGAAGAACTGGGGAAGATTTCTGAGCACATTTCTCAAATGTTTCACAGTCCCAAAACTGGTGAGGAGAAACTGGCTAGGAGCTGCGATTATAACATGGAACTGCTGGGACATTTCTCTCCTCTGACTCACAGTGACACCTGAAGCTGTAAGGGGCTCATTCACACGGGAGGCGCTCTTGCATTTTCTTCTAGAGCTTTCAAGGCACAATTCAACTACTTTTTTTCTCCCATCTATTTCTGTATTGATTTTCTTTCTCTCATCAAATTAACTACCTTGCCACTGTTGAACACTTTCACAGGGTTCAGAAACATTTTGACTTTATAACAAAAGTGCTTCTAGACCCCTGAACTCTGCTCCATTTTGTTGTGCCAAGGCTGTATTTGAATGCATCAGGCCCTTTCAAATAGAGCATGCTGCACAACTTCTAGTCCAGGTCCTTGTCATTTCAAGGCTGGACTACTGCAATGCTCTTCTGGCTGGACTTCCATCAAGCACAATCAAACCTCTACAAATGATTCAGAATGAATCAACGAGCCCAAAAGAGCCAATGTTATACCTCTCTTTATCTCCTGCATTGGCTACTGGTTGCAGCTTGCATCAAGCTCAAGACATTAATGCTTGCATATAGAACATCCACATGCTAAACATTCGCCTACTTCCACTCAAATCTACATCCCCTCCTGAAGTCTGAGATCCGCTAGAAAGCAACACCTCATGGTACCATCACAGAGAGGCTCAAAATTAGGGGTGTGCACAGATAGTCGAAACATTCGAATATTCGTTCTGCTCTAATTATTCGAATAAATAAAAATGATATTTGAATTTTGGAAAAAAAAAAAAAAGTAAACAAAACCTAATTTGGTCACTTTCTGTGATTCTCTATGGCATATTTGAAGATGTATGCAAGCAAAAAATTATTAATGAATGAATAAGGGGCCGTTCAAATATCACGCCTAAAAACGCGCGCCGCTTTCTCCTCCTTTCCAAAGCTCTCAGGCAGAAGCGCTCCTGAGGCGTCTGCCAATGAGGTGCTCTCTCCATGAAGACGCGGAAATTTCAGCAAAGGATAAATGGATTTGCAGCACAAAAAAAATCTCTTTCAGTAGCTCTGCTACTAAATTTATTTCAAAATGGCAATCCATATCTTTTTTTTATTAAAAAGTCTCACTACAGACACTCTCTAGGGCTGTCGCGATAACCGCAATATTGTAATACCACGCTATTGACAAGCAAACCGCAGAGGAAAGATCGCAACCGCAGAAACCGCGGCAACCGCAGTGTTTTTTTTTGTTTTTTTTTTATGAGGCTGTGGCCTTCTTGTTTTTTCAATATGTCACTGTGCATTCAATGTTAAATAAATTAATGTAACAATATGGTTACGACTGTAATTTTCTCGCGAGCCGTTGTAGCTTTATGGTGCTTCGTTTGTTTTGAATAGGCCGGCTGAAGCGATGGGAGGCGCTCGATCTCGTCCCAAAACCTAATGTCACGTCGCCAGTTTGGGAACATTTTGGCTTTCAACCAAATGAAAAGGGCGAGCCAGCGACTATAAATGAGCCTATATGCAAAATTTGCTGCAAAAAGGTTCCTGTGACGCAGCAATGCATCTATCTAATTTGAGGTCATCATCGGGACATTCTAAAACGCTTAACGTAAAAAACGCTTAATGTGGTTTAATGTACTAATACAGTGATATTAACAGACCAAACTCACTAAAAATCATATTAATAAAGTATACTATCTACAAAAAAATCAGATGATCCCTGAATATGAATTCAACGCGTTTAATAACACGTTAGGGCTGTAGCTATCGAATATTTTAGTAATAGAGTATTCTAGCAAAAATTCCATCGATTAATCGAGTAATCGGATAAAATGTGTTTTTGCTTAATTAAAGTGCAATATTAATTATGCAAGAGAAAATAAGACTCCTAGGTCTCTTAAAATGAACAACTAAGTTTCCTTTTTTAGAAAAAAACATTTTTATTTTTTAAATGCATAGAATGTAATGCATACATCAAAAATAAACATTTAATTATTACCCATTTTTTCTCTGTCTGTACTTGTACTGTGAACAATGACAATAAAGTAGACAGATTAATTAAGTGCATTTAAGTGCCATTCACTTGTGGTTTTAAAAAAAGCATTTTCTGAGATGCACATTAAACATTAAACACAAAACATTAATTTAATTTATCATTTAATTATTGAAACTTAACTTAACTTTTTGGTGAACAAAGGGCATTTACTATTAAAAATAAAACATGGAAGAAATGTTGTGTGATTAAACCTTGAAAAAAAAAAGGTTTGATTTTTTTTTTGTAGTAGGCGATGTACATTCTGCTGTACTGTACAATAGTCTTTAACCGGACTTTTATTTTGACGGGTTGACGGACTTTTACAGTTCTGTGTATGTGATGTGACGCTAGTTTTACTCAAATCAAACGGTCAGATGCTCATGAAGTGACTGTCAGAGCAGTTCTGGAGATGTTCATGTGTTCACGTCTTTAGTGACAGCAGATGCTGAAATCACCGGAGCGTCACGCTCGCTTCAGTGTGTGTGTGAATAAACGGAGACGCGCTTCTGCTCCATTCATTAACAGAGACACGCAGAACATGCAGGATTCATATTTAAATAGACTGTTCCGGCTTAATATTTACAGATATTAGTCCATATTGTGATTTGATGTAAGTGCAATGACCTATTTTTGATTAATTCATTCAAAATTTGGCAAATTCCATGCCATTCCGCGTTAAACTGTAAATTCCGTTTTTATGACTGGATTCCGCGATTCCCTCCACGTTTTCTGCATCACGGAAATCATAGGGTCCTAGTTGTTGTAAACGAGCACTATCTTGCACTGGACACACGCCACGACGTTCTCTTTAAATTGGCCCGTGCCCTCAAATCAAAACACTGCTGACTCCTTGCAGTATGTGATCTCGGACGCATCACTTGTGTCTCCTTCCGCTTTGTGTGTGACGTAAACACGTTTTGTCACATTAAAAAAATCATTGCGAAAGAAGCGGACGTGAGATTTAAAATAAATTAAAAGAGACTTCGAGGCAGAGGAATTTGCCTCGATCATTTTTTGTAATCGAGTTACTCGAGGAATCGTTTCAGCCCTATAACACGTTAAGCCTTTTCCTCCCATAGAAAACCATCATAAGGCTTAACGTGTTATTAAACGACTGACATTTTTTTTTTTTTTTTTTGTACATCGCATACTTTAGCATAATGTTTAGTGAGTTTGGTTTTTAAAAATCACTGTCTTAGTACATTAAGCCACATTAAGCGTTTTCTTATAACGGTTTTCAATGGGAGGAAAAGGCTTAACGTGTTATTAAACGAGTTGCATTCATATTCAGGTCTCATCTGTTTTTTTTTTTTATAGATAGTATACTTTAGTGACAGCAGATGCTGAAATCACCGGAGCCTAATGGTTAGAGAGTCGGACTCCCAATCGAAAGGTTGTGAGTTCGAGTCCCGGGCCGGCAGGAATTGTGGGTGGGGGGAGTGCATGTACAGTTCTCTCTCCACCTTCAATACCACGACTTAGGTGCCCTTGAGCAAGGCATCGAACCCCCAACTGCTCCCCGGGCGCCGCAGCATAAATGGCTGCCCACTGCTCCGGGTGTATGCTCACAGTGTGTGTGTGTTCACTGCTCTGTGTGTGTGCACTTCGGATGGGTTAAATGCAGAGCACAAATTCTGAGTATGGGTCACCATACTTGGCTGAATGTCACTTCACACTCACACTACTTTATTAGTATGAATTTTACTGTTAATATCACTGTCTTAGTACATTAAGCCATGTTAAGCATTTTTCACGGTAAGCGTTTTAGAGTGTCCCCGGTCATCCAGCGCAGCTGCCCACTCAAGCATCAGGTCACGGAGCAACATAAAAAAGAACAGCTGAGACCGGTCGACAGTTAGGAGTAGCTGAAGCCTTTGCGAAATCTGTCAAATACAGCCGTGAAAGTAACAGGCATACCTGCTGAAGTCACGGACAAACCTCCGTGTCAGTGCCCATACCCAAGAGAGCGTGAGCAGATAACGAGCTCACACGTTATCTGCTTGAGGAGTGCATCGACTCCAGCGCGAATCCACTGTCCTGGTGGGCCAGTGGTGGCGCGATAATCAGTCTAGATTTCCGCTGCTGTCCAAAGTCACGCGCAAATACGTGTAATACATGTTAGAACTCTTTGATTTGCTTTTTTTTTAAAAATATATTGGAAAACGCATGTTCTTGTTGCTGTTTGGCATTTAACATTAAACAAAAATGTTTTAAAACGTGTCTCTCTGTCAGTTAAAAAAGCAACAATATATGCTACATAACTCAACGATAGAGCTTTGTATGCAGCAAAATCAGGATAAATTAGGTATGTAAAAAAAAAAAACGGCGGTAAAACCGCATATCGCGCTATTGAGCCACCCATAATAACCGCAGGGGAAATTTCTTAACCGTGACAGCCCTAACACTCTCTTCAGAATTGTGTTATAACTAAACTTTAAGGAAAAGAGAGACTGCAATCTTTTACAACCATATATAGTGGTATATAGTGTGCCATCACAGGTTGTCAGGTGTGCCGTGGAAAATTATAAAAGCTTTCGGTCTCGATTATATTTTGTATTATTATTATTTTAAAACAATGCATTTGGTCATCTTTACATCTGTTTGTGGGTTTTACAAATATTTAACAAATGAAAAGCATTCAGAAGAGCTGACTAATTGTGACTAAACCTCATAACGCCATCGGATCCTCAATCTGTCAGTGAAACCTCAAAACTCCATTCAGAATGAAGTGCTGGACACAGTCTGAAAACAGACCCCTGCTTGTTTGTAAAGCAAGGGTAATTAAAGAACTTGATGTTTGAATAAGTGCAGCATTTTAAGTGCAGCGTTTAATTATTACAAATATATAAATACATTTTATTAAAATTGTTTGTTTGTTTTTACATTTGGTTTTGAAAAGTTATTATGACAGTTATTATTAAGGTTTCCGCCCAGTAGTGACAATATTTAAATTTGTTGTTTTATCATCACCAACAATATAAAGCTACCTATGACTTTGTGTTCCTACCTGACTTAAGCTCAAGTTTCACATTAAATATGAGTACTACTTATAATATAATATCTGGTTTTAATATACAATTTGAAGCAATGCATGTTTGTGCGATTTTGCTATATTTCAGTGCTTAATGATGTGCCGTGGGATTTTTTTTTACTTATCAAAACTGTGCCATGACTAAAAAAGGTTGGGATTTTTACATAATACACGGTTTTACATAATATAATAAGTGTGTGACTGTCTGTCATATGAAATGCTCTAAAGCTTTTATGTTAATAAAGACTATACTAGCATATGATGAAATGCACCACACTCAATAGCCTCATCTCATTAACCAATACAGCACTCAAATATTTTCATTTATCTGCTTTACTGGCCTGTCAGATAAATCAGCTGCTGTTAGCATCTAAAGTGATTTAACGAACCATGTCTTATGCAATTATCACCCAAAAATATTTGAAAAAAAGTCGCATTGTCCCAGTTTTACAACAAGACCTCCTTGACTTTTACTGCTTAACCCACACAGTGTAACCAGGTGTCCTTAAATACAATAAATGGGATTTCACATTTTAAACGGACACCGAAATGCTGTCTTTGGACCTATTTGCAGTCCATCTTCCACTGGTTCAAACCTCCATAAATTCTTAAAATCACACCATGCAGGTGCACCTGCTCCTGCCAAGTGCCCTCCTATAATTTCCCTCTGCAGGACTCGTGTGAAAGACTGAGTGTAAGTGGGTGGAGAGCAAAGCTGCGGTGTGGCTGCGAGGTGATGAGGGGAAGCTAAACGTAGAGATTTCGGGAACGATATGGCTCTCTGCATTTATTTTGATAAATGAGGGTTGCCCACTCCTTTTTTCTATTTAACACAAAATTCTTTTGAAGAAACAAAGATCTATGATTCAACAGAAGTACTGGTCCTCCATTAATCAATCAGGGCTAATCTGAGAGAAGATCTTACTATCGAGGTCTTGTGTTCTAAAGAGCAAGCAGCTGTTCTCCCTGACACTTCAAAAAGAGCCATTTATTCCTAAAGACTGAAGTTATATCAAAGAAGGGCTTAAGAAAAAAGGGTTATTAAGAAAAATAACCCACAGCTCAATCTCCAAACCAGTCCATTCATCAAAATGTATGATAATTAGATATAAATAATGGTAGTAAAATGATGCATAGAAGACTTCAAGACTCTGGAGAGTTTGGAGATTAAAACTGTAAGCAATGAGTGAAATTTATGTTATGGACATAGAGGTCTTTTAATCACCACTGAAACCTACATTTCAGTTCACTTAATATTTTAAGACGAAAAGAAGCTGCATATTATTATAGCTGTAGCCTCTGTGTTCTAAGATCATGATGCTAGCTCAACATCGTGATGTCTGTCAGCCATTGGAGATGAACGATGGCAATGTCTATCAGCCCAACCCTATCTAAAAGATTGCATTTGTTTCATCAAAAATATAGTACAAACAGTACAATTACGAAATATCAACATTTAATAACCGTTTTCTATTTTAATATATTTGAAAATGCCATTTATTCCTGTGATGGCAAAGCTGACTATGTTTGTGCACAGCCACATTTAATTGAATTACTAGGCGACTCAAGATCTGAGTCTAGATATGTGCCTGAGACTTAAGTCTTATCAGCTTTGAATGGAACAGCTCTCTAAAACTAAATGCCATTTTTAAACAATCCATTTACTGCCATTAAACTCTAAAGGCATACCTAATTGACAAATTAATCATGGCTGACTCACCAACTTTTCCATATTTCTTTTGCTTAAAAACAGTTAAAATACATTTTCAAAAGCAACTCTATGTTCTAGTTCTGAACTATACTGCATTGCTCTGTAGTTTAAAATGTTCAAAATGCCTGAAATTAAGATCTTTCTTCAACCAAGAAGAATATATATATCTTCAGAAGATATGAGATTCCTGTGAGTTATTAACACTGTTTGAGCCATGCCAGGAGTGTAACCAGACAAATCAGGTTCACAAAAGGCATGGCAAGTTCATGCTTGCACTGTGGCTTTGGAGATTCCAGTGTTGTAAAGAGTGCAGAGTAACATAATAGCTATTGTAATGCCATCGTTGAGGCCTCGACTTCACAGTTTCTTTAGACCAGCACAAGTCTTTAATCGAACACTACTGCAAAGCTTTGAGACTGAATAAAGTTTATTGTATAACATTAACTCAATGATTCTTCAGCAAATTCAGTGGATCGATTCAGATGTTCCAGATCGATTCGATTTCGATTCACAAGCTCTCAAATCGATTCGATTTCGATTCTCGATTCGATTTCGATTCTCGATTCGATTTTCTATTAGAGCTGTAATCTGGCCTTAAAAGTTAAGCCCGACAGGACCCGAGCCCGACAGATTTCGACCCGAGCCCGACAAGTACATTTTGATTGACAGCTTTTTAAAAGCCCAAACCCATTTACAACCCGACATTATTCAAATGTAAGCACGAACGCAGCTCTTTTGCCTTTTGTCAGGAATGAGTCATTTATACATGTTTTAACATAATTTATACATGACTAACGTAAAAGGCCACTTGGAAGTTTGAACAAAGAAATAAAATAAGTCCTCTGTATTTGTAATATCTCAGCACTCTATAAATAGCCCTAGGTATAGGCTCATTTAGCATATAAATACGCCAACACACCAATAAAAACAAGTCTTTCTTAAAAAATGTAATTAAGAAAAATTCTAAATTAAGATGGGTATTTGACAATAACGAAATTAATTAAGATAAAGGCTCATTAGTTAAGATAAAGGCTCATCACATACGTTTACAATTGGGTAATTAATAAAATTAGATTAAAAACCTGTATATTAAACTTTTATTTTAGGTACACTTGGGTACATTAAGACAGAACCCATCTCTAATTTTCAAATTATGTTAAATAAATACAAGTTTGCTGCAAGATGAAAAATGCTTTGTTCTTGTCCACAACACTATCATCGTCGTCTTGCTTACGAAATCTAAAATGCTTCCATAACTTTGACTTTTTATCTGAAGGTGCCATCAACGTCGACAAAGCACCTGAAACCCTTTAAGCCAATGGTTCTCAACCTTTTTTCCCACCGGGCCACATTATGGTCCAAGTACAAGTCTTGCGGGCTGCACGAACATTACGTCACCAATACAAACCGACCTGATTTATAATATTATAGCCTAAATATTATGATATCTAATCGATTAGATTCATTGAAATAAATAAATAATTCTACTACACCTGACTAGGGCTGTCAAAATTGCTCAGAATTGACGTTCGAATATTCCCTCTAAAAAATACACGAATATTCGAAACTATTCGAACATCTGGTTGCGCATGTTGTCAATGACGCACATTACGTCAATAACAGGCAAAAATAGTACAAAGAGACATAACTACTTATAGTTATACTTATAGTATAGATAGTCTATTTAAGTTTAAACAAATATGACAACGTATTACCTACACAAAAACAAGGAAATCAACTAATGGCCAAGACTAGTGTTGTCACGGTACCAAAATTTCAGTATTCGGTACCGATACCAGTGAAAATCCACGGTTCTCGGTACCAATTTCGGTACCAAAGCAAAACACAAAAATATGCTAATTCAAAAAAAATAACTTTTTAGCACTAAAAATAAAACCAATGCCATTCTTTCACCCAAATTTAATTTGTCTTTTAATTTATGAAATTTAAACATTTTATTTTTGGTAAATAAAGGGGATTTGCTATTAAAATTAAAACATGGAAGAAATATTGTGATTTATTTCTTTAAAAAATTTTGTTTTATAATTGTTTTCAACAGTAGCAGTATCACATACATTTTACTAAATAATAGTAATATTTCTAGCACAATGCCTTTATGTAAAAATTAACTTTTAGGCCTAATGAATGCATATTTGTCATTTGAGTATTGATAATACTACTACTAATTCTGCTATCATACTAATGTATATACAATGCACTATGAATTGATGAGCTGCTGGGCTCATGAATATTAATCACGTTGTCTGCGTTTGGTCAAAATGATTTGCTGAAATCAAAACAGGGACGGTAAGAGATCAGCGCCAGCCAATGAAATTGCCATTTGCGCATTAGCTCCGCCCACTACCGGAGAAACCGGTATGTCTTCTGCTTGTTCGAAAATGAATAAATAATTCTAAATGAACTCCATTATTTTGACAGGAGAAGACAACAAAGAATAGTTTACATATAGCGTGTCGATTCAGCGTGGTAAGACTATTGCTCTCTCTCTCTTTGCATGTGTGAGAAACAGCGCTATCAGTAAAGCGGCGTTGAGTCGTGCGCCTTCACAAAGAGTTTACAGAGCATCAAATACAGGTGCGCTGTGCGTCCATTGAGATGAACTGAAAAGTTCAGATCGCTTGATGGAGAGAGAACTCTTAAGCTCAGATGCTGAAATTAATGCAAGCGTCATGCGCTTCAGTCTATGTAGTAAACAAACCCGCACGTCTCTGCCATTCATTAATTCACACAGAGACGCGCAGAACACGGATTCATATTTCAAACAACTTTTGCGGCTTAACATTTACAGATACTGGTCCATATGGAGATTTGATTAATGTATGCTAACTTTGACAAATTCCATGACTGTCCATATTAAAATGTAAGTTTCATTTTCATGACTGGATTTTGAGGTTCTGTCCTCGTTTTCTGCTTCGCGGAAATCATAGCGCTGAACCCTTTCTTTTATTGTCTATGGCTGAACCGGGTTTGAACGGGACCTCGGTACTACCGGTACTTAAAGAAACCTGGTACCGGCACATTTAAATTTTTTTAGTACCGACTTGGTACCGAAGTACCAGGTCTTTTGACAACACTAGCCAAGACTGCAGACCTCACGTTCTCTCACCCTCACGTTCTCTGTGCTAGGGATGGGACGATAACTGGTTTTATTGATAACCGTGATAAAATGTGCTGAAGGTTAGTAATATCGTTTAAAAATGAATTATCATTAAAACCGTGTTTGATTATCGCGGTTTTAATAACTCACTATTAAATCATGTCCAGCCAGCAATTGTCTGACGCAAGGGCAGCGCACAATGTTTTTTTTGTTTTTTTTCCGAGAAGGAATGGTGAAAGTCAGTGACTTTTCTATGCTTTTCTATGCTTCTACACTTTTCATTGTAAGGAAGGAAATGCCACAGAATTTAATCTTTCTTTAAATTAAGTGCATAGAGTTGCTTGTTTTATTAGTTGTTTGTTGATTATTAAATATAAAACTTGCTGAAATGTTTTCAGTGTGAGCATCAACTATTTTTGAACACTTTCATCTCGTTTCAACAAAACCGTGATAATATTGATAATCGTGATAATTTTAGTCACTATAATCGCGATATTAAATTTTCATACCGTCCCATCCCTACTCTGCGCATAATGGTTTAAATGAACTAAACAAATTTTTGTGCAAGCAATATTAAGGTCGCGACTGTTGTCCCAAATATAGCAGGCTTCATTTAGTGATTGAAACAAATATTATTAATATTAATTGAAGTTTTACAGCATATAGAACTGACATTGAATGCTCAGAGCGAGCTGTGCTGTGGTAAACATGGAACTTTTCCTTGACATAAAACGATAAATAATCAAACCTCGGATGCATTGCTTGACAGAACTCCCCGAAGCGTGCCCCATCGGTCTCATGTCCTTACAAATGGACGAAATTCAAATTCAGCCTTTTTTTCCACATTTTTTTTTTATTCGAATATTAATTTTCACCTTCGAAATTCGTTTTTTTAAAACTATTCGAATACATATTCGAATTTAGAATATTCATTGACAGCCCTACACCTGACTCTGTCGGGAGCTGAACAATTTTGTGAAACTCGGCTCGCTGTAGTAACAGTACAATGAAGTTGCGATTGTAAAGCCTGTGTTATACTTTCCTGTGTCAAAATTAATTTGACATGAACCGAGAGAAATGAACCAAGAGAAAACATTACCGTCTACAGCCGCGAGAGGGCGCTCTATGCTGCTCAGTGCTCCTGTAGTCTACCACTGAGCAGCATAGAGCTCCCTCTCGCGGCTGTAGACGGTAATGTTTTCTCTTGGTGCTTGGTTCTAAATAAATGCGACTTATAGTCCAGTGCGACTTATATATGTTTTTTCCCTCGTCATGACATATTTTTGGACTGATGCGACTTATAGTCCGAAAAATACGGAAGTGACTCTAGAATCCCGCCGTGTTGCTGCTGAGTCCATGAGCAAGAAACAGCATGTACAAAACCACTAACTCTGTAAATCTGAGTATGTGTTTGTCTAAACAGAACTGGAGAGCACCAGTATGGATTTAATAACTCTGCAATAGAGCACACTTGATCTAAAACTAATCACTGATCACCACTGATTTATTGTGTGTCACTGTGACCCCCACAGGGTGCTATGAACTTCAGAACAAGTGAAAAAGACACAATGCATTGGAAGTACTCTGGCCAGTAACCATGGTGATCAGCTCCGAAAGACTGAAAAGATGCTGCTTACAATCTAGAAGCAGAGCTGTACTAATTGGACTATATTACCTAATAAAATGTAATACAGAAAATTCTACATCGTTTTTAGTAGAGAACAAGCAAAGTTTAGATGTTGTGAGGAATTATTAGTCATGGAGTCAGTCAACTGATCTTCAGTCAGAGCGTTCCATCTGCTGAGGACTGAAGCAGATCTTATACTCAGAGATCTCACTAAGTGTGTGAGTACTGAAGCGCTAGCAGCCATTATCACACACCCCTTCATTTCCACTCTATTGTGTGCCTTTCTTTCCTGTGGAATCTCTTTCAGCAGCTCGGACCACCCCTGTGACGCAAACACATCATAGAGCGGCACTGTGAGATATACACATAATGCTCTTTTTAGCTTTGTAAAAATAATGTGCTTGTGTTCATGAACAGTTACCCAGACACAAGTGGTTAGCGGATGTGCTCCAACCCATTGAGTGGTGCCACTCATAGGTGACGTATCCAAAATCTGAAAACTACAGTCACCCGAATGTAACGTTTGCGTAACATGTTCGTTAGCTTTCAGGAACACAGATAAAAGTTCCTGAACCCATTCTGCATTTTTTCCCTCTATTGTTTTTTCTTTCTCTCAATGTTCCCATAAATAAATAAATAAAATAAAGAGTAAAAACCTGCTTTATCATGTAACCATGGATACTGCTCACTAACCAGAGAAACCTGTCTGGGGTGTTGAAACGCTTCCCACGATAAGCAAGTACAAGTGATGAACGAAAGCCAACTTTTAATATGCTTGCTTAGACCAATTTTTCTTGAGTATAGTTTCTTCCATCTCCTTTATTTTTCCTTACTGTGAATCCACAGGGAGCCCCATCAAATCCCCCACACCACATCCAACGCTTTACCACTTGCTCGCCCACTAAATGCCAATCATCCGCCCCATCTAGCTTTCTGCTGCTGACCAGTCTAAATCTGTGTACATATCAAGCTGCACTGGAGATCTCCACCAACAGGAAGAGGACCTCCATTGTCAGAGAGCCCATTACCTATAATGAGCCTCAAGCTGGGACAGATGAAGCTCGGGATCAGTTACATAAACATAGAAAAAAAAAATCTATTGTACATTCAAATGTATATTTTCTCCTGCTGGGGAAATAACAACCAGCGTTGAATCACTTCGACTTTCATTGGTCAGTTATGAAAACGAAAAGACAAATACTGAATAAGGTATGTGGAGATTACATTGTGGCAAGCGCTAATTTGTATAAATGAGTGCAATGTCCGCAGTGTGTGAACATATCCCTACACAAGCTGAAAATTCAGAAGGATGTGTCTATGACTATGATGAACTGGACTCGGAGTCTAATTTATTTCCAAATATAAATGATACATGTAAATATTACACAGACGCAGAATTTATTAGTAATATAGAAACGGCTGGTTCATTTTCTCTTATTCATTTGAATTGTAGAAGCCTGTATTCAAATTTTGGTAAAATACATGATTATTTGAACACATTACAAAATAAATTTACTGTTATAGCTTTGTCTGAGACTTGGTTAACGGATGAGAAAGGTGTGGAATTTCATTTTGAGGGTTATGAATTATTTAATGTTAATCGGATTAATAAGAGAGGAGGGGGGGTTGCTCTATATGTTAGTAGTGATCTGAAATGCAAAACAATTGAGTGTATGACTACTGCAACAGAAGATTTAATGGAATGTTTAACTGTTGAGATCGAAATGAAGAAACAGAGGAATATTGTTGTCACATGTATATATAGAACTCCAGGATCTAGTATTACAGCATTTAATAACAAGCTGGAGCAATTATTATTTGGGTTGAATGAAAATAAAGTGTCTATAATTTGTGGGGATTTTAATATAAATCTTTTGAATGTGTCAAATCATACTAGTGGTTTAGATTTTCTAGATTTAATGTACAGTAGAGGCCTTTATCCTACTATTACTAAGCCTAGCCGAATAACTTCCAGTTGTGCCACGTTAATTGATAATATTTTTGTAAATATATTTGAAAAAACGGTCAAAAGTGGTCTTTTGATAAATGATACAACGGATCATTTACCGATATTTGTAACTCACTTCTGTGAAGTAAAAACAAATAAAGAAAAGTATAGTAAAGTTATTAGGTTAAGAACTGAGGAAAGATTAAATAGATTTAGGGATGATCTAATGAAAGAACATTGGGACAATGTTTATAGTACAAATAATGTAAATAAGGCATATGAATTATTTTTGAAAAAGTATTTATGGTTATATAATAATAATTGCCCAATAAAAATATTGAATGATAAAGCAAGAAATAATAATAAACCTTGGTTAACGAAAGGTATATTGAAATCGTGTAAAAAGAAGAATAAGCTTTATCGGGATTTTGTAAAATATCGGACGGTAAATGTAGAAAATAAATATAAAGCTTACAAAAATAAGTTGACTACTATAATGAGACGTGCAAAGAAAGATTATTATATAAACTTGTTGATGGAAAATAAAAATAATATCAAAAATATGTGGAAAGTTTTAAGGGAGGTTATAGGCAGTAAAATGAATTATAGTCAGCCATTATATTTAATGAATGAACAGAATGTCGAGATATGTGGTGAAAAAATGGCTGATGAATTTAATTCATTTTTTGTTAATGTTGGTCCAAATCTTGCCAAAACTATACCATTACATAATAAAAGCTGGATAGGTGAAAGCAGAGTCATGCAATCCATTTTTCTTGACGAAGTTAGTGAGAGTGAAATTATTTCCACTGTCTCTAAATTAAAAAGTAAAAATTCGTGTGATAGTGATGGCTTAGATATGTATATTGTCAAAGAAACTCTACGTTGCATTATTAGACCATTAAAATATATAATTAATTTGTCTTTTAATACAGGTTTTTTTCCAGATAAAATGAAGGTGGCTAAAATTATTCCTTGTTTTAAAACTGGTGATAGGCATAGTCTTACAAATTATAGGCCTATATCTTTGCTTTCCCAATTTTCAAAAATTCTGGAGAAGCTTTTTGTTAAAAAATTGGATTATTTTCTTGAAAAACATTCTTTGATAAACGATAATCAGTTTGGGTTTCGTAGCACCCGCTCAACAGCTATGGCTTTGATGAAAATCACAGAGGATATTACTACAGAATTGGAGAATAAAAATCACACAGTTGGAGTTTTTATTGACCTTAAAAAGGCCTTTGACACTCTCGATCATGGAATATTGATATCTAAATTACAGACATATGGAATTAGAGGTGTAGTATTAAATTGGATTATTAGTTATTTAGAAAATAGACAACAATATGTAGAGTATTTAGGCCATGAATCTAAGTTGGAAACAATACAGTGTGGAGTCCCTCAAGGCTCTGTGTTGGGGCCTAAATTATTTATTTTATACATTAATGATCTCTGTGATGAATCAAAGATTTTATGTTTTGTTCTTTTTGCGGACGATACAAATTTTTTTGTATCGGGGAAGAACTTAAAAATCTTAATCAAAACTATTGAACAAGAATTGGTCCTACTTCAGAAATGGTTTAACAAAAATAAACTGTCGTTAAATTTAAGTAAAACTAAATTTATGTTGTTTACGAATCAAAAATGTTCTGATAATGTTTGTTTGAATCTAAATGGAATAACTATTGAGAGAGTGTCAGAATTTAGGTTTTTAGGAGTACTCATTGATGAAAAATTTAAATGGAAATCACATATAGCCTATGTAAGAAATAAAATGTGTAAAAATATTGCTGTTTTGAGTAAAGTAAAGTTTATGTTAAATTATAAAGCAATGAGAATCCTTTATTGTTCCTTTATTTTGCCCTATTTGATGTATTGTTTGGAGGTATGGGGTAATTCATATTTTACTAATTTAATGCCCTTATTTATTTTGCAAAAAAGGGCAATAAGGATAATTAATGGAGTTGCTCCAAGAGAACATACTACAGGACTGTTTCTGAGGTCAGGACTACTTAAATTGAAGGACTTGGTTTCTTTACAAACTTTATTAGTTGTTCATAAAGCAAAACATTGCTTGTTACCACATGGACTGCAAACCCTTTTTACTATAAATAGTGAGACAAGTAGAAGAAATAATGATTTTAAACAACCTTTTGCTGGAAATACCCTCAAACAAATGTGTGTTTCAATTTCTGGTGTGAAAAGATGGAATTGTTTAGAGAATGATTTAAAATGTTGTTCAAATATAGTTCGATTTAAATATAAGTATAAAGAGAAGATACTGAACTTGTATAAAGATGATGGTGAAAATTCTTAAAACTATAATATGAATGATTATGGTCTCGTCATTGTCTTTGATGCCAGAGTTGTCATTATTGCATTAATGTTGTTTGTGTTCGTTTAGTGTTGTGTAAGCAGAATTAATAGTAAAACAAACACAAAAAATTAAGGAAAATTGTTAAAAATGAAAGTAGATTACATCTGGTCTGCGGTATTTTTTTTTTTTTCGTTGTTATTTATTTTTTTTTTTTCTTCATGTCGGTTAGGCCATCTAATTTGTAACTTTCTTATTATAAGAATGGGGTAGGAGTTTATAAGATTCTTTTTTCTTCATCCTACTCCTGTTCTTCTTGTCATGGAATGTATTTTTGTTGTGTTTGTGTGGATTGTTGTTGTGGCATTTTGTGTTGCATTACCATGAAAAGAGAATAAATAAATGAAAAATGAAATATTTAAATAGCTTTTTATATTCTACAGACCAATGAGTTCCCATGATTTTTATAAATGTTTGAGAAAAAAATGTATATATTTTATAGAGAACACACTCAAAAAATACCTGTGAATCAAATTTTTCAATCTATCCACTTTCCAAACTGCTTGACCTATTTCTCTCAGAAAGAAAAAAGGAACAAAAGCTGTCAATGGGGCAGTACCTTTTCAAAAGGTACGCCTTTGTTCTTCATTCACCCCTAAAGTGTGCAAAGTAGTACCTTTAATGCTGTGTTCACACCAAATGCAAATAGAGCATCTCGCGCGAATGATTTCAATGTTAAGTCAATGTAAAGACGCGTTCACACGCGTCTGGAGGTCGGGTTATTCAGAGGACATGTGCAGGAAAAAGTGGAAAAGCCCTGAGTGCTTGATCAACATCAGCCATCTTGCAAACAGACAACCACCTAGCACTGGCCTCTCCCACAAGAAGCGGATTTTGCCTCGGACGCGCATCAATTTCGCTTCAAACTCTTGCTTTCTACGCCCGTCTATTTCACTCTATACGTATATAGGATTGACACCGAGTGGTTGAACTAGGTATTGCACTCCAACTTCAAAATACTGGAAAGGGTTTTTTTTTTTCACCCGGCACCTCTTCCTCAGACTTGAGCACACACAGGTTGCCAGATTGACGATACAAACTAGGGGTGTGCCGATCACGAATTGGCCGATTGTTATGCGCATCTCGTCAGTAAAGCCGGTTCTCTAATCAGCGGTAAATTCCATCAGGTGCGTGATTTCACATAGAGCAGCGATTACTACGCAGAGCCGTTGTTTACTGAGAAGCTGCGCAAATCCATGTTGATTTTCAGCATTTATTTGTGCATCTTCTCAGTTAACAATGGCACCGTGTAGTAACAGCTGCTCTAGGTGAAATCACACACCTGATGGAATTTACCGCTGATTAGAGAACCGGCTTTACTGACGAGATGCTCATTAACGATCAGCCGATCGTGATCGGCGCACCCCTAATACAAACAGGAACGAGTGCACTTGCCGATAAATGAAATTAAATATGCTGTGTTTTCCACCAACTGGCAACCCAGGGTGCCGAAATACAATAGGGATAAACTGGCAGTGGGCGGGTTTCACAAACCAAAACAAAGACCGACATTCCGGCCCGGAACATTTTCAAAGGAGAATAACTGTCTGTGGCATTGTTTTTCAGATAAATGTGTTAACTAAGCATATTTCTTAAATATCTGCAAAAATATTATGGTATTTTTATGCTTTAGTAGAGTCCAAATCTTACATACAGCACCTTTAAGATGCAAATTAGTACCTATAGTGTACATATTAGTAACTTTTTAAAGGGTACCGCCCCAGTCAGAGCTTCTTTACCTTTTTATTTTTTAGGAGTGCATGTAAGGTTGCTGGACGTTGGTGCATATTTTAGCATCTTGGGCCTATATATTAGGGACTGAAGAGATCGTAGATGATCCGTGATCTGTACGGACCAGGCCACATGGTTCAGCAGGTGTGAGATCTGCAGACTTTGTTCTGTTGTATTGATCTATGCTTGTAATTTATGTATTTGTCCTTATTCCTTACTGGCTGTTCACTTGTCTTTAATCATGTTTGAACTTCCTTAGTTAGGCTAGTAGTTTTTGCTGTGGTTTTGAAGTACTTCGCTTAAAGAAATCAATGGCAAAGGTTTATAAAGCAAAGTTACATTGAAATAACCGGAAAAATGTTTTTTAATGTTTTTCAAAAAAAATTTGGTGATCTGCTGAACCACTACTATATATAACAGTGTTAATAATAAATGTCAAAAGTCTGAACCGAAGGACAAAAACAGAATTTGTAGACGTTTAATTCAGAAATGAAACCTAGTGTAAAAGACAAGTCCATGCCCAGAAAGGGGTCAAGTGTGGGACCTGAGATTTAGCTGCAGAGCTGCTCCTCACATCAGAGACAGATTAGCCGGAGAAAGGCCCTGTCTGCATTCCTCTAGAGAAGGGTAAGCAATGACGGGTGGGAAGAGGAAGAACCCTGTTAAAACCATAACAGCGGTCGAGCCAAAACCACACTATACTACAGCTGCTTTCACAGCATCTTGGCCAAGCCCTTCTTCAAAAAAAGAAAAAAAGACGAAAATTCCTTCAGTCTGGGATATTTATTTATTTCAGCCTTTGGATGGCGTTCACATACCAAGGGGGTTTGTGTTCTTTGGACCCTGATGTCGTATTTGTTTTCCAGAGTATTTTCATCAGGTTTTCAAGCTCCTCGCAATAATGGGGATCGAGCAAACCTGTCTTTTGAGCATGTCAGATTAAATCTGAAAACAATTACACAGAAAGAAGCTTGAAAAGCATGCATGAGGATCCAATATTCTTTGGCGGACCACGAGGAGGTTTCCGGTTTCCACTCTGAATTCCATATGCCACGCTGCACCGCTGAATCATACAGATACTGAAATAAACAGGAATGTCAAATGCACTAATGTTTCACTATTAAGACCATAGTAAAATGAAAAAAAGATACAAGTCCCCTACAGTAAAACCCAAGACCCAACTCACTTTGCCACCTTCAGTGTTGTCAGACTGACAGGTACCTGCTGTTGAATGCTGAAATGCAGTTCATGGTGAAATCATCTGGTAGTTCATTAAGTTAGGTGTTAAGTGATTTGGGGAAATAAAACACTGATTTGTATGAAAATATGGGAGCTGTAAACGAGACTAATAGACATGTCACTGATTAATGCCCTGATATTAAGATCAATTATAAATCAACAACAATAATGACTAGTAAAACAGAAATCCACTCACTGCACTTAATTTATTTCTTTGTTCTTTATTACAGATATTACAGTTCTGTTTACTTGAATTATTAAATAAAAAAACTGGGAAGCCAGGTTTACTTTATTTAGAAATACCTGAAACCAACATGTTAAATTAACTGGTAACATTTAATGGGTCATTTCCACGAGTGACATAGTTCAGTACAGTACAGTACAGTACATAACTATTTCTATTGACAGAAGTTGTGAATGGTACCAAAATAGCGAGCTGTATCATACCACTTTTTTGGGACCCTTTTTGCTGGGGTACCTAGCACAGTAGTCCAGTACCAAAAGGCTGTAGGGTGTCCCATTCGTCATTTTAGCTTTCAGAAGGGTGCTCGTGAGTAGAGTTGCTCTGATTGATCGGCTACCAAATCTATAATTGCTTTGGGATGTTTGATCGGCGGTCTCTAAAAAGGCTGATCTCAAAGAAACGATCTCAAGCTGAGGTTTGGCACGACATGCAGCGGCACCGTCTCAGTCTCTGTCCGGTACAGCTACAATAATTAATGCTGAAGGTGAGGTTCAATTCATATTTATTCATTAAATAACTTATAAAGTAAATTGAAAACTCTCTGTGAGACAATTTCACAAACAGCATAAGTGAATCACCGCACGCTCTCTCTTTCTCTCTAAAAATGCACAAATGTCTTCAATCACAAACACAATCAAGAGTGTGCTGACCACGAGCGATGACATCGTGGAGGATATTGTCAGATCTATACATACATTTCATGAGGAAAGTTAACGTGCACGTTATAATCAGACCAGAAGTTTCATCTGAATTGAATGTGTTTCTACTTTCACATGCAAATGACTTACAGTATGAATAAGATAACTTTCTGGCATCAATTCTAGTAGGGTAAAACTTAATTAAGTTTGAAATGGACTGTGTAGCCCTGCCATTAGCTGAAGCTGTGTGTGAACAAGCCGCTGCTGCAGAGTGTGAGCTGCTTCGTCTCTCACGCAGCCTCAAAGGGACAAAGCTATAAATTGGCCTAATCTGCAGCACAATCGGCCGATGCAGATTAATAAAAAAAATGCCAAAAATCTGCCAATTAATTGGCCGGCCGGTCAATCGTTCGATCTCTAGTCCCTAGCATTAACCTGAAACCAGCAGGTGCTCCATTACTATGTGCACCACTGAAGTAATTGAGCTGAAGCTACCCACGATTAGCTCGCCTGTCCCGAATCAAATCAAACACAGTAACGCTACATTTCAGCCTGGTGCAGTGAAAGGGCATAGCATTGTTTAATACTGCACCATATGAACACCCTCAAACTCGACGTGAAGTTACTTTTGAGTGCATTCTGAAAGAATCTGGATCTGAGGAAAACTTTTCCCACATTAAAGAAAAAGGGATAGAGCCAGCTTCTTCAGTTGCGGCAGAATTCCAAACGTTACTGGAATGTCGAACCTCTGCCCAAATACAAGTCATAAAAAAGAAACTCTACATGCTCTTCTGTGAGGTCTTAATGTCTGCCAAGTGAAAATGACTGCCAGCTCTCAATAACACAGGATATTCGGTGCCCAGACTGTTCATCTGTCTCTGTTTAGTTCTTTCAAGTAATGTCAGTGATAAGACTCAGAAAACAACCAGAGAAGCCTCACACATTCAACAGTTCCTGAAGTTTACTACACAATGAGTCAGACTGAGTGATAACATGCAAAACGATTCAAAGCACCAAGACAACACCCAGACAAACAGAATGGGACGTTATGCCCTCACACTTTCCTACAGGACACACAAAATCCCAAAACCCTGGAAGTAATCTTCATCTTTTTATACCTCTTACATAAGCACCCCTGATATGCCCCATGAAACTATTTGAAGTTGTAATATCCAGAAGGTGGAAAGGAATTAAGCTCCCAGCATGAAATCAACATCTTTTTATTGCACGTTTAAAAGAATACATTTATTTTGATGTGCCATATATAAATTGCTGTAATACCCACGCTCGACTCTAGAACAACCTCTTACTTATGGAGAAGAAAACAAAGCGTTTAACATAAAATCAACTGAGGACCTGTGGTAGGAGCACAGACATGGGACCTCTGTACACTCAGCACCTTAGTGGGCCTGTCTGGGGAGACTAACTGAAAAGTGAAAGTGATGTGACATACAGCCAAGTATGGTGACCCATACTCAGAATTCGTGCTTTGCATTTAACCCATCCAAAGTGCACACACACACACCGTGAACACACACCCGGAGCAGTGCATGGGCAGCCATTTATGCAGCAGCAAACAGGAAGTAGTTGGGAGTTCAGTGCCTTGCTCAAAGGCACCTCAGTCGTGGTATTGCAGCCCCGAGACTCGAACCCACAACCTTAGGGTTAGGAGTCAAACTGTCTAACCACTAGACCACGAATTCACCTTCCTCTGTCAAGTTAGTTAATTAGTGCAGAGCTCACAATGAGCAGCTCTCTTCTCTTCCATACGGCTCTGGTCTGCTAGCCCTACTGTGATATTTGGGCTGTTCTTAGACATTTTTCTATTGCTTAGTCCAAAACAATTTGATTCCAGCCCCCTAGCTTGGTGGCCCCTTATTTCACATTGTATTATTTGGTTCTAAAATCAGCAATGTGACTTGGAAACTATTTTTACTCAGAAAATAAACATGAAATTTTGAAGAAGCAAGACGGAGATAGTATTTTATTGTAATATGAACTCCATTAATTGGTTTTATTTATAATACTGAAAAATTATAAATCACTTTGCTTTTACTATCAAAATGTAACACACATAATTACGCTCATCAAAGAAAGCTGCAAAAGAAAAACAATTTACTATAAAAGGCACATTACAACGGTTCATTTTAGTCCGGATTGCTTTTTTATAAAATTCACAAACTGCACAGGAGTCTATATTTTAGGCAGAATGGTTCTTACCAGAAAGCATTTTCAATCTCAGTATGGACTTTGGCTTAAATAGCATATAAGAATCCTACTCTTAACATTTACCACATCTTATAGTATGCTATTCTAAATCCAGCCCTAGTGTGTTGTGCCTACTAAAGACATGGTGTTAAGATTTCAAAACCATACCCACGATTAAATGATTTGCTAAAAAACTGATGTGATCTAGGTTATGTACAGCTATGTGTCCACCTGCATGTTGTATGACAATTATTCACATCAAAACTATACTTTAGTTTTGGTTTGTTTGGGTATTTATCTCTGGTCTTAAAGTGATAACTCAGTATGTCATCAATTACTCACCCTCAGGTTGTTCCAAACCTGCATGAAATTCTCGAGGGTGAGTAAATGGCAGAATTTTCTATTTGGGCTGTGCTATCCCTTTAACTCAATAGCAGATGCAAAAACAGAAAGACATTTGAGAAATTCTTTGAGGTTAAGAAATCAATGTGTCTATCTCATTTGAAGGTGAGGCTTAAAAGACGAACAGACATCCAGCTGTTTTTCACTGCATGCCTGGGAACCGACTGTACGTGTTGAGGAGGAAGCTGTTATATCTGGAAGAGCAGTGAATGCGAGACTCAGCCAGTATGGAATAAATCAGCCCAGCCACAAAACAAAGTGGACTACCGATGCATGAGTAGCGTACTTCCAACTCCCACAGCGGCCTCGAGATCCTCAGGGAGTTTGACTCATTCTCTATACAAAAACTCTTCCTATTGGAGGTACATTCTCATAAACACAGCTACTGAAATATTGCACCACTCCTACCAGAAAGGTTGAGCTGGGTTTTCTTTCCAGGATAAGCACCTTAATAGATGATTGTTTAAGCCACAGATTTAAATGTTGTTTCGGAAAGAATTAGCTTTAACTCTTGTTATTTCTTTACATCTGATATTATATATAATCCCAGCTGTAGCAGTAGAAATGACAGGTGCGATCCTTCATTATCAGAGTGCATTTAAAGCACTCTTGCGCTCACTATTTATACAGTCTTCTGATTAGGATTAATTGGACACATCCAGAATTTAAGGTAATTGCCATATGATGCATTTGCATGGGGTTAGAATTTTTTGTGGGCTAGATTGCTGTGGTGGTCAATACCGTTGCGGTGTGATGGAGACCCCCCGAGGAACCCTGAGGAGAGGGGGAGCCATGCTAATGAAAGCTTTAGGTCATTCCATTAACCATGGACTGAGCCTAATGAAAGCTCAGCCTTCGTCCAGGCCTGAAGTCCTGCTGCTGCTGCTGTTTCACTTAGCTGCTATTGTTTTCATGATGTCCTCTGTGACAAACAAGTGGAGCTGCAGGGGTGATGCCACAGCGCCCTGTGGATACTCATTTACAAGAGAGTTTGCATGATTGTGTAAGGCACACAAACCACAATTTTAATAAGCTTGGCATGACAAAATAACCTTTAGGGTTTAAGAGCCAACCAAAGTCTGTTCAACATCAATAAAATGACCAATTTGCAATAGTTTATAACAGACAGTGACAAGAGCTCAGGCTTTCAAGTATCTCATGAAACAATACACATTGTGATTATAGTTGTCAAAAGTACCGACTTCGGTACCAGTCTGTACTGAAATTAAAAAAATGAGATGATACCAGCATTTGCCACTATCATTTTGAGTGCTGATGAGCAGATTCTTAAACACCTCGCAGTGAAGAGCATTAAATGATGATCATTCTAGCCAATCACAGACATATCTGTTGGCCAATCAGAGATGTTTTTAAGAATCCACTCAACAGCACTCAAATTGCTAGCGGGAAAAGCTGGTATCATCTAATTTTTCCATTTTCAGTACCAACTGGTACCGAAGTTGGTACTTTTGACAACCATACTTGTGACACGTCATGATTCAATACTTTGCAATGCATCACAATACCATAATTGGATTGTGCGACTGAGACTCAGCGTGTCTGCAGATTTGATTTTCATTTCCATCTCACCTCTTTAAGTGCACTGAAATACTAGACTTTATTATTTAGGCAAACTGTTAGACACAATTTCGATGCACAAATAAATATAAATATCAGTTCAAGGATCTACATGATCAATACAATATAATGAGATAAATTAATGTGGTTATTAAAATATGATGCAAGCTTATTACTTTTTCCCCCTTAACTTCAAATTGCCACCATTTGAATGGCAATTATGTCAGGCTCAAAAACTGGTTCATTATTATTGCATTTCAAGATATCATTGTCACCTTCTGCAGAGATCCTCATTTTAAAATATTGCTTGCATTAACTTAACATCTTTGCATTTATACACCGGTATTATTATTCTGAAAGGAAAAAGTAAACAAAACAAAAATCAATACAAGGCTAACAAAATTCAGACCACAAAATGCAAGCAGTATTCATAAGCCAATATATTTATATTTGTTTGGCAGGCAAGACGAATCATTAAAACCTTCAGTGACATGATATGTATCCTCCCGTTTCCAAGGCAAATAAAATGAGACTGACAAGTCCATGGTTAATGACTGTGAGAAAAGTTAAAGTTGGGCTCTTGGGTAATCCCAGTGCAGTGCAGGTCCACGGGGCATAAGCCATGTGATTCTTTGACAGATGTACAGCTTTGTGCCACAAAAAAAGCCCTAAAAGAAAGGCCTAAGCCTTTCCTCAAATGCCTTCATCCATGCAGCTAACATCCTAAGAAAGGGTCAAGTCATTCCCTGACTACAGACATCTGGGCTGCTCCATGCTAAACAAAACAATTAACTGCAGAGGCAGGCACTTCTCAATACATGTCTGCAGTGAAGGAACACAAGGCAGCTCAGAAGCACATCCTGCCTCAAGGAACAAGAAGTTCATCTGAATAGATGGCTGTTTCCGTGAGCTGACTTGGCAGGAGGGATGCTGACAAAATGACTATGCTGCTGAGGACATCCATTTCAGAGAAAGGGATTCAAAGGTGAAACATACAATTTCCATGGCACTAACAGCCCAAAATTGCAACAATAATGACTGTTTACTGGTAGCTACAAAATTGGTTTGCCAAAAGTACCTAACCATAATGCTATGTCAGGTTGCTCAAATAAACAGTAATGTTCTGAACTTGCATAAAATAAAATAATTTAACACAGAAAGTGAAATAGTATTTGTTTCCATTTGGCCATTTACCAGCACAAGTACATACAAACACATAAACAGGGACATAATGACAAAAGAAAATGACCAGGACTTGATTGTATCCATCTGGAATGGATTGGATCGTGAAAAGTGGGTTATCTGAAATCAGCCATTTTGCTATTATGATTATTTTGCAAACTCTTACAGAGTCATTCCAAACCTGTATGAATTTATTTCTGTTCATCACAAAGGATGATATTTTGAATTATATAGAAATATTCTGCAAGTCATTGAGATCTAATGTTGTTTTGGAAGTCATACTTTTGCAAAAGATACAAAAGTTGTCATTATGGCAGTCCCCTTAAAAATGCATTTACCATGTAGGTACTATTTGTACACTTTAGGTAATAATATGTACTTTAAAGGCAGTAATATGCACAATTTAGGGGTAAATAAGATTGTTAAAAGTGTACCCTTTGAAATGTAACCACCACAGTGACAGCTTTAGTACCTTTTTTTCAGAGAGTGTAGATCAAGGGTCTCCAAACTCAGTCCTGGAGGGCCGGTGTCCTGCAGAGTTTAGCTCCATGAATTTGAGTAAATGGTAACAGAATTTTTAATCAGTACTGGTGTTGTGCAGTGATTTACAGTAGCTATATGATCATCATATCTGTTTCTATAGCGTGACTTTTAGCAAGACTGTATTGATTAAACCACCATCCATCAGTTTTATAAAGACTGTTACATAACTCCAGCTCTCAGATGTCAATACCATTAGGGTCAAAGCTGTACATATGGTCTTTTAATACAGTGTTTTCAAGCCCAGGTCGATGTGAGTGAAGTTCAGAGAGCAGCAGGGTAGATGCACTTAAACGTCTTAGCGTGTGTGTGTGTGTCTAGTTGAGAAGTCTTGGGTGCTGCTTCATATCCCACTAATGCATTTCCTATACTCTTTCAGTCAGCGAGGGACACCAAAAATGAGATCTGAAGCACCGCTCAGAGTTAAAAATAACCAAGTGATGGTTCAAGTGGTACTACATGTATTTCCTCTACCTGAAATCTCTATATGCAATTCTGTTGCTTTGATTAGAGAAATACTCAATGGCATCATTAGTGACGCATCATGAGAGGAACACAGCTCACGTTCCTCTAAGTTGCCAACCAATTAGTTTCACGCGCGCTCGCGCACTTACAGTCTTCAAACTACACGAGCGCTTCTTGCTCTCTCCCTCCCTTGTGCATATTAACCAAAATCATTAGACACGATAGAAAAAGGGGCGGAACCCCAAAGTTTCACGTGGAGCATTCAGAGATTTTTTTTCTCCATGACAGGCTGCTGGCTCCCTGTTAATTTTTTTTTTTTTTTGTAAAAGCTCTCTCTGTATTAGCTTAAGGCCCTCAAGTTTACATTTACATACTGTATTCTTTCAATTGCTCTAAACAAGTATTTTGGGTGACCTTTTTTATTGAATACTAGACATCAAGTTGTTGTTATTTTCATCTGAAAGAACTTCTTTTTTCAGTAAGCTAGGCCCTATGTGTTCAGTAAGCTTGTTTCAGTAAGCTATGTGTTTTCAAGGTTTCAAGGTTTTATTGAATTCTTAGTCAGTCTTTTATTTTGTAATTTTAAGAGCAATAAACATATATTGCAATGTTAAGGAATTGATGTTTTTTTCATTCAGATATGTAAATCAACATATATAAATTGTTAGTAGTCAATTAATGGGGAGATAATCGAAATCAAATCGGTCTGAAAAATTAATTGTTAGATTAATCGATTCATCGAAAAAATAATCGCTAGATTAATCGTTTAAAAAAATAATCGTTTATCCCAGCCCTACAACCAATCCTACAGAAGGCTCAGCAACAGACATTTTCTCATCTAGCACTGTCTATACTGAGATCAGAGTAATGTTGCAGGCACACAGGAGAAAATGACTGCTAATTACCATCATTACACAGCAAGGCCATTACCGCCACTGCACCCTCGTTTCTACGGCAACAAGACAAGCAGAGGATGCTGCCGCGCAGTTTTCACCCACCTGAGCAAAAGTCAGGCAGGTGTTGTGAAATTAGGAATCAAGCCAGTGAAGGAGAAACAGAGTTTTGAACGCTTGTCACCAGATGTTATACCACAGACCTGCTCACAGTTCTACACAGTGACTTTACATTATAGGCACTCTAACAAAAACCCATTTAATAGGCTGCATTACAAACTCACTCCCTAACGGACTGTTATTGCTATGTGGGTACCAGGTTAACCAGGCAAAAATATTAAGCTCAATCACAAAGTAATAGCTCACCTCTCCACAGCTCAAGCTGCACAATTTGATGCAGCGTTCATGTCTAAGCACAAACAGTACAGGACAAGTTTCTAAGTTTAACACATACGGTTGTGAGTTTGTTCAAACCCCTAAGCCTACACTGGTCAATGGTAGGTTGCCTAAAACAGTGAAAACCTGTAAAAGGTTTATCACAAACACATTGTATGTAACTGTAAAATCAAATACAATCAAATTAATGATTTTTGCAAGTAAAATCTCACAGAAGTCCCTGTGTGACACTTCACATATGATCATATTTTACATAATTGTGTTTATTCTCATTTTTGTTAGCAGTAATGTGCATTACAGTGTTACATTTTCAGCTATTTAGTTTTTATATTTTTCATATGTGTCTGCATCATATGTTTTTCTTTCTGTAATAACATCTATGCATTGGCCATATTTTATGGACAGACCACATACAATGAATTTATGTGGATTTCTTTTTTAAATCAGTACAGGACCTAAATCAGTACAGATTCTGGCTGATAAAGTAAATCAGGATATTAACATATCATTGCTTAAAATATATGGTTAGAACTTGTCAAATTTGTCACAAGTTACAAAAAAATCCAGTAATAGCTGAAATATTGTTATTGTGTTTTTATAGGGATTTTCTGGCAAACACAGCAGCCTTTTTTTTTAAACTGGAAATTTAACAGGATACTTTGTAATAGCCTCAACAAACTAGTATTAGGTAATACTTCCATTTTCCCAGAACCGAGTGAACCTTTTTATTTGCAGCCTTGCTAGTTGACATGGTGATTTCAACTCTGTATGAACAGACCGGCATTGTGAGGTAATGATGAGAATGATGCCAGGAGTTCAAAGAGAGTAAGAATTTTAATCCAGAGAGGAATGTCTCTCAATTTATCAACATCTGAGATTAAATATGAAGGAAAACTCTGATAGTGTTGTAGTATTTCAAGAAGTAGCTCGTATAAGGTTCATTATCTATATTAAGCAGTACAAAAGATATCAGAATGCAAGGAACTTTATGCTCATCTGAGCTGAACCTGTACTTAACCTGCCATGGTAATCTGCTTATCTCTCAAGTGAGCCACTGCAGTCAATCCTGTACTTTTAATTTGATAACTCATCATTTATACCTGATAGTGAACCTGCACACTCGGTTTCCATTAAAAGAATCATAGCTTTACTAAAATTCCCCCCAGATTTTTCAAACGAGATCAATCCGTTTAATCTGCATTTAATCTGCATTGTGCTGGTAGTGAGATACAGGATACTGTCAAAGCACACTTACTAAATCAATATCACTTGCTTTCATTACTGATTTGATTCAAGTAATGTTTTAGATGCAAAAAAAAAAAAAAAAAAAAAAAAACAGGTGCCATTTCACCTAGCAGTTTTAGGATTCCAGGAACCATTAGGTTTTTAAGTGGCTCTCATTTTCTGAGAAAATTCCCTAAACTAAACTTTCCTGAAGGCATTACCCTTACAGCTGACAATGAGTTGTCTGTGAGATGCCTTTGATGGCTGTCTTTGGTTTCTGAATTACAGTAACCACATAGCCAGAACCACAAACACATCTGTTCACAACTCTGGGGCAAAGAAGCAACAAAGTCAAAAGTAAATGTATTCCACAGAGAGTAAACACACTTACAATCACCCAAGGCAAGTAAACAAATTAAATTTGGTCAATTGCTGCTCTGAGTTTTAATTGACTGGCCATTAAACAAGCAAGCAGTTAGATTCTGCTTATTTTAGCAGATGTTCTTTTGTGAACCTGAACTGGACCAATTTTCAGTTCCTAGAAGCTGACAAGATATTAAACAAACAAACAAACAAACAAACAACTATCCATGTATTATTCACCAAAATATTTTCATTTAATTATTGAATTTAATTTATATATCAAATAAATCAATCAATAATATCTAATGAAATGTATAAAAAATTTAAACTTTTTATTATCTGGAAAAAACTACTGTACTCTACTATTCCACTGCATAACTTTCTATTGTTCTCAAATCTGTGCTACCTTTGGCAATGAATAGTGCTCCATGATTTTGACGTGCCTCACAGCCATTTTTCTAGCAATTATCCTAAAAGTGGCTCTTGTAGGGCATTGTTTCATGGTTCAGGTACTGGTTAAAATTGTTTGCATGACAGATCTTCTTTGAAGTAACAATAGAAGTAGTAGCATCACAACCACAACAGCTGATCACAAGATCTGAGTGCTCTTCCAAAATGGCAGCTTTCTAGACACCTTTCCAATTCTCTGATCAAAGCAGGTTCAAATCATTCACTAGAGCCCAATGAAAATGGCCCACTTGTTTTGAATGAGTGTGCACCAAATGCAGCTTGTCATCAGAATGAATCACTCTTTTCAAAACATCTGAATGACAATGGAAAAACAGTTGCTCCTAGGGCTGGGCGATATATCGAATATTAGGGATAATATCGGAATAATTTTGACGACAATGTACAATTTGAATATATCGGGAATATCGAATATTTCAAATTCAAGCATACTTTCCCAAAAGAACGCGCCGAATGTCCAAAAAAGGAACCTGTAACTGCTGACTGCTCTACGCCCCTCTACTATGAGAGCTTTAATGATAGCGGTTGCCAGATAACAAGAGTTTAAATCTCCGAATCAGAGCTCCACTGTTACAAGGATACATTTTCTGCCCGGTGTTTGCTTATTTTAAGCAATCTGGCAACCATGCGCACATGCTCACTCCTCATTGCGGAAGAGCCGCCGACGATAATCTGAAAACACTAACAAGCTTTGGTATTCATTTATATATATTTATATATTAGAAATAGCTATGTGCTTCAGCAACTAGCTCCCCATCTAAGAGGGTTTTTAGTGTCAGTAGGAACATAGTTTCATGCCACAGAGCTTCTCTTAAAACCACAGACAGTTGACAGACTTGCGTTCTTAGCTTAAAAACTTGTTAAAAAAATTAAAATAAAATACTTATCCCAGTTGCATAGTTTAAATTGTGAACTGCATGCACTAAAAAGTTGACAGAATGCACTTTCTGTAACTGTTACTTAATTTGCACTGCTTCAGTTACATATAGGCCTACATGTATTCATTTAATAAAAAGCAGTAAGTGATCTCTTGGTCTAGATTTTTTAACTGCTTAAATTAGCTGTTTAATCTAAATGTTTTTTTTCTTTTTTTTTAATGGGCAAAAGAAAATCATGTTTTATTTTTTATTATTTAAATGCAAATGCAAACATATCGAGATATATATCGAATATCGTAAAAAATTTGACAATATCGAGATATCATTTTTTTTTGCATATCGCCCAGCCCTAGTTGCTCCTAGAATAAAATCCCAGAGGAAGTGATCACAGAGGAATCATATTCTTCATGAATATGGCTGCATTATCTACAGAAAGACTATTACTAGAGGGTAAATTTACTAGGGCTGCAACTAACGATTATTTTGATAATCGATTAATCTGTCGATTATTTTTACGATTAATCGGTTTATGTACTTATATTTTAGTTTTTCCCATTTTTTCCCCCAAGTAAATTATTAATAAATGGTCTTTATCATTCAGCATAGATTTAAGAGATTTTAACCATTTTGCACTGTCATGTCCTCATCAAAAATATACCTGGAGTTGTTTTATTGTGTTAGTAATCCTTTGTCGAACTCTTCTGCAATCAGAACACTGACCCATACTCTAGCAAATTTCACAAGGAGATTTCAAATAATGTTTTCACCATGGCAGTCCTTAGAGCTCCTAAAGTAGTTTAACATCCTGAACAAAGCTTATTAAGGAATCTTTCAGAACATATTTTCACGAAGAATAAGGATAAAACAGAATAAAATTGCAGTGCATTGTATTTTATTATTTACTGGGAAAAAGCTTTATAGCTTTTGCTGTGAAATTGTAAACAATCCTTCAAAAAAAGTGCCAATGGCATGAAACCTGAATGGAACTCACAATTTAAAGCAAAATCCATCAGAAGGTTGTCCAGAAAAAAAAATAGGACACACACAAAAAACCTGCTGTGTGAAAAAGAGCAGTGAATAATACTTCATAAAAAAAAAGTGCATTTCAAATATCTACATTTACCTCTCTCATTCAGTCATAATTAGGCTGCACGATTGAATTTTGAACTGGTAAACGACAAACTGATCACAGAACATGTTTGTAAAGCTTTAAATGTTAACTGTTAAAAAGCAATGTTATCAGCTTTTACGACTAAACATTTGCAAACAACATTGTACTGGAGAATCTGCACAAATGAAAGTCTTAGGGGCCGTTCACAAATCGCGCCTAAAAACGCGTGGAAAACGCTAGGCACACCGCTTTCTCCTTCTTTCCAAAGCGCTCGGGCAGAAGCGCCCCTGAGGCGTCTGCCTTTGATAAGCAACCATGACGTGCTCTCTCCTTGAAGACGCAGAAATTTCAGCAAAGGATAAATGGATTTGCAGCTCAAAAAATCGCTTGCAGTAGCTCTGCTACTAAATTTATTTCAAAATGGAAATCCATATACATCTATGATCAGCTGTTCCTTTCATCTTGACTGAGCTTTTAACGTTGTTACGGGAAAGGATGAAGCTGATTGGTTAGTTCTTGTCCCATGACCCGCGGTGCGGTTGCGGCATTCTGAAAAGTTTAAATGTTTTTAACTCGATGCGGTGGGGTGTTGGAAATAACGAACTTGAACGCGCAAAAGACGCGATATGTGAACGTCCCCTTAAACAGTGCAGTAGTGCAGAGTTTACAGGTTACTCTTCTTTTTTAAAGGCTCAATGTAAAGTACTCCCACATCACGCTGAATGCTGCAGACATAGACATCATATGATGTCTATGGCTGCAGAGACGCTGTTCGGGAAGCACGTGACATAAAACAAGGCCAGCTATTGGCTATTCGCTACTTCTCCTGTTGTACTGGCTGAGTAAAACCTCCGGTGGCTCATTACTGCCACACTTTGGTCACCGCAGATTTGAAATATGCACGAAATGAGCCGCTTACGGCAAATAAAAGTTATTTAGCAACGAATCGATGACTAAATTAGTTGACAACTATTTTAATAATCGATTTTAATCGATTAAATCGATTCGTTGTTTCAGCTCTAAAATTTACCAACATTAAAGGTAAGGTAGGCCAATTTCGTAAAGGCTGGCAATCGCAAACTAGCTTTGATAACAAGATCCACACTCCCTGAATAAACCAGTCTGCAAAGCCACACCTCCTCCAAAACACATGAACGTGCACAGAAGACCAAACTCTAACCGGCAACACGATGAGAGACGCCGTTGGTGGAGGGTTGAATGCAATGCAGTCAGATTACCTGATATCTCATTCACCAGTGAAAATACATTACAGTACAAAGCGCATAATATTACAATAATAACGCCTTTCATTCTCGCTGGAACGTGCTGAAGATGTATCAGTCTACGCAAAAAGGGTGTGTAGAGGTATGCAAATACAAATTTTGACCGGCAGTACGGACAGCCTATCGCAGCCTGACCGAACATTTTGATTGGATGAACATTTTATGGTCCTATGCCGTCCATAGATGCATACATTTAGGCCACTTAACTTTTAAAAGCGATTGCTCTTGGGATATAAAAAGATTAGGGGTGCACAATATACCGTATATCTGCCGATGATTAATGCGCATCTCATCAGTAAAGCCGGTTATCTTATCATAGGTAAAATACCATCAGATGCATGATTTCACACAGAGCAATTGTTACTACACTGAGCCGTTGTTAACTGATAAGCTGCGCAGATCCAAGCTGATAATGAACGAGAGACTTTCAACAAGCATAACAAAAATATTTTTGAACCAAATCACCTACTCTCCTTTAAAATGTATTTTTATTGTTTTATTGTAATGTCGGTAGTACAAGTATTTACTACTTTTACGATGTGTATTATTTTTCCATGTGATTTGCACCAAAATATACCTATTTAATTGTCAACAATAGTCAAATTATGTAAAAGGCATAACACCAAGATACCAAGAATACAGTCAAATGCTCAAAATTAGACTAACCAAGCTATATAAAACCTACAATCTTACTCTCAGCAATATGGGCACATCTCTAAACAGCATGTCCCAGTTAGATCTAAAGTGTGTCCAACAACAAAGATGCATAGCGTTTCATTCTACCCTACCCAAATAATCATTAACCTACACTTCCTGGTGACAATATTTGCTTTTAGTCACAGAAAACCTAAATTCACACGTACACAAATGTGTGGCTAGGGGATGCAAAGGGTACTGGTGCATGCACATTTAATTGTTCCTGTGTTTGCTGGCCTTTGCTACAGCTCAAAATGATGACCTCGCCTCTATTGAGTCCAGATCCCTCTCACTCATTCCACATGACCAGCCTTGCCCATGAGCCTCTGCTCACACCTTTTTAAAACAGCATAGCAGACTTCCTGCTGGAAGAGTTACAGAGTTTAAAATAGTTGCAAAGGCAACAAAAATAACAAATGAGAAAATTTGATTTGAATTGATATGCACTTTATCAGACTGTATCTCTACAGTGCATTCCAGCATTTCCTTCACAGCTATTCAGCATCCTACACAACAACAAACCTATGATGTATGAAACAATATGAAATGACTCATATGAGCCAGTTCTCACATTGAGGTTTTCAGTTTGAATCAATTTAACAACTGACTCACTGAACCACTAGCCATTTATATTCAGGTCAGATTCCAGATGTAAACGTACATTTAAAGATATTGTTTACATTTAAAGTATTCACTTTTTTTACATTTTGTTGTAGGCTAATAAATGGTTTTATGATTAATAAAAATAAATTAAAATGGGTTATAAAAAAAAGTTAATTTTCAATCATTATAATGCATCTTCCACAAAATGTATTTGTGCATATAAAAAAGTACTTCTCAAAACATTTTAATGTCTAGGGAAATTAAAATGTTTTCAGTTTGGATGGAGTAAGAAAGATCTGGCATATTCTGATTTAAGCAATGGCTTACCGACCAGTGAGGGGCTAAAGAACACAACGTTACTACCAGACTGCCACGAAAGCAGTGTTGCATATGACATTGAATTGATTTCACTTGGAGATATTCGGTTTCCTGGCAATACATTCACTTCAATACATTCAGCCAGGAAGAACTCACCAGTTCAGCCAGAAGTTCTGCTGATATCAGCATATCAAAGATAAAGAGTAATGTCCACACACACAGAACAAGAAAAAGTACTGAAAATAGACTGTTGCCAACACAAAGTTTAGTAGTCTATTCGCAAAGCTACATCTTTAGCCACAAAACCTCTTAGCCCTGGTGCAAATCCATTACAGATTTATCATTGACATTAACACTACTGCTGAAAGTGGATTAAACAGTAACAATATCACAATAGGCTGGAGATCATTACAAGCAGATTAACACTAAATAAAATAAGCTTACATAATGGTGTTTGAAGGAGGACTTTAGTAAATCTCAGTAACCTAAATCAAATTATAACTCAAGTGGACCTTTATCTACATGACGAAGCAGTGAAAACACTGCTGCAAGGTGAGATCAACCAAAACACAACACAAATTGCAAGCTAACATGTTACTTCACCTAACCATTAATGACTAAGTAACCACAGAGTCTGCTGCTGTTTCCTCTGAGCATGCCTCATTTTACTCTATACCACGCAAAAGAAAAACTATCACAACCACATATTAAAAAAAAAAATGCATGTGTCATGTGCATAAAATAAAATACTAACAATTGAGGAGATGTCAGTGGGGAAAAAACATGCAATTATACCCCAATGAAAAGATGTTGTACCCATAATGGAACAATTTTAGCAAATTTTTCTACGGTGCAAACATCTGAGTCTTGGATTGAAAATTTTAATTTAAACCAATTCCCCTCTGGAGTGGCAAAAAGGTTTATAAAGCCAATGTCTTTTTTTCAATCCCAGACTGACCATCAACGGTGTGACTGTGGAGAGAGTGAGCAGCAACAAGTTCCTGGGTGTGCACATCACAGAGGACCTCTCCTGGATTGAAAACACAGCAGCACTGGCCAAGAAATCACAACAGTGTCTCTACTTCCTCCGCAAACTGAGGAGAGACGGCCCCCATCATGTACACCTTCTACAGAGGCACCATCGAGAGCATTAGGGATGGGACGATAACCGGTTTTATTGATAACCGTGATAAAATGTGCTGAAGGTTAGTAATATCGTTTAAAAATGAATTATCATTAAAACCGTGTTTGATTATCGCGGTTTTAATAACTCACTATTAAATCATGTCCAGCCAGCAACAGTCTGACGCAAGCGCAGCGCACAATGTTTTTTTTGTTTTTTTTTCGAGAAGGAATGGCGAAAGTCAGTGACTTTTCTATGCTTTTCTATGCTTCTACACTTTTCATTGTAAGGAAGGAAATGCCACAGAATTTAATCTTTCTTTAAATTAAGTGCATAGAGTTGCTTGTTTTATTAGTTGTTTGTTGATTATTAAATATAAAACTTGCTGAAATGTTTTCAGTGTGAGCATCAACTATTTTTGAACACTTTCATCTCGTTTCAACAAAACCGTGATAATATTGATAATCGTGATAATTTTAGTCACTATAATCGTGATATTAAATTTTCATACCGTCCCATCCCTAGAGAGCATCCTGACAAGCTGCATCACTGTGTGGTATGGCGCCTGCAACGCGTCCGGCCGAAAGACTCTGCAACACATAGTGAGAGCAGCTGAGAAGATCATTGGTGTCTCTCTCCCCTCCCTCCAGGGCATTTATGGAAACTGCCTCATCCGTAAAGCCCTCTGCATCACAGGTGATCCCACTCACCCGTCACACAGCTTCTTCAGTCTGCTGCCATCAGGGAGGAGACTGCAGAGTCTCCAGGCCAGGACCAGCAGACTGAAGGACAGCTTCATCCACCGGGCTGTCTGAAAGCTGAACTCCCTCCTGAACTTGCCCCCCCTCCCCTCTTCTGCCCCAGGCACCACTGAACTGTACTTATTGTGTAGTTGTATCTACATTTTTTATATTTGATGATCTAGATTTTTAGGCTCTACTGTTAATGTTATCTGTATGCACCGGGGGTCTGAGAGTAATGCAATTTCAATTCTCTGTATGTATGTACTGTACATGTGGAAAAATTGACAAAGCAGACTTGACTTGACTTGACTTTAGGAAAAGCAGCAAAACAGGTATTAAATAACAAGAAGTGGGTACCCTTCTATTTATAATTAGACTCTTAATTAGGGTGGTCAACAAAACAGACTTCTGTAATTTAAAAAAAAATGTGATGATACCAGCAATTTTTAAGAATGCGCTCTACAGTGCTGATAATGCTAATGGGAAATGCTGGAACTAGGGCTGGGACAACGCGTCGAGGTCATCGATGACGTCGACGCAAAATATGGGCATCGATTCGTCGACCTGTTTTTATTTCTCTAAAAACCGTTTGCAAAACGTTTACCTTATGTGCGCTGTATATACGCGATGGCCGGATCAACATTCTGTCCAACGTTATATAACCAATCCAGGGGTTTTTCTGCATTGATCTTTTTTTTGGCGGCTGTCAAAGCCTTATTTGATCGGTGAGTGACAGTGACAGGGCGCGTACGAGAGAGAGCCCCGGCTGCGCGCGCACTCACAGTCTTCAAACAACACGAGCGCTTCTTGCTCTCTCCCTTGTGCATATTAATCAAAATCATTAAACACAATAGAAAAAGGGCGAAACACCCAAGTTTCACGCGCGCTCGCGCACTCACAGTCTTCAAACTACACGAGCGCGGTCTTGCTCGCTCGCTCGCTCTCTCTCTCTCTATTTTGGGTGAACTTTTTTATTGAATGCTAGACATCAAGTTGTTGTTATTTTCATCTAAAAGAAGAACTTTTTTTCAGTAAGCTAGGCCCTATGTGTTCAGTAAGCTTGTTTCAGTAAGCTATGTGTTTTCAAGGCTTCAAGGTTTTATTGAATGCTATCTCTATACAAGTGCAAAGTAATGCATTCTTAGTCAGTCTTTTATTTTGTAATTTTAAGAGAAATAAACATATATTGCAATGTTAAGGAATTCATGTTTTTTTCATTCAGATATGTAAATCAACATGTATAAATTGTTAGTAGTCAATTAATGGGGAGATAATCGAAATCGAATCGGTCTGAAAAATTAATCGTTAGATTAATCAATGCATCGAAAAAATAATCGCTAGATTAATCGTTTAAAAAATAATCGTTTATCCCAGCCCTAGCTGGAACCATCTAATTTTTACAATTCACTACTGACTGGTCCCGAATTTGGTACTTTTAACAACCCTACTAATGGTTTCAAAGCTGCCTCACCCTGTGTTTTTTTTAAACTGCCTGAAAAGACAGATTATATGCATGTTGTATAAATTCCCTGACAAGCTGCGCAAAACCACAATCATATTTTGCGCATGATTTAAGCGTGCACGATTTCTAAATCGCTTTATAGCACGATTTTCCGTGGCCCTGACCTCTCGCAGTTTGCTATCCATACCAATCCGAATGCAGCGCACCTAAATGGCACACGAGAACAGAAAAGACCGGGCATATGCCTACGTAACGCCAGGTTCACACACACTGTTTGTGGTGTGTATTTTTTCAGAGCCCATGTTAACAGATCAGAGCATTCAGACTGCATTTGGTAAAAGATGTGGAAGATATGAACAGAATTAATATGTAGCGCACGAGCATAGAGAGAGTTGGGAGTTGTGAGCACAGGACACAGTTTGAGCTAGATGAGAGACACGTTTTAAGTGCGCGCACTCTCTCCAGGGGAGAGCAGCGTGTATCTGAGCAGACGCATCTGGTTTTGTGCCAGAGCAAAGGAAATCTGCGTGCGAGCAGAGAGATTTGCGCTCGCGTATTAGTATTAATATTAATGCACTTTCGCGTTACAATAAAGTCCTCTCACTGCTGCTTCTGCACAACATACACATACAGTTTAGGCACTGCAGACCTATTAGGGCTGCACAATGTGTCGTTTAAGCATCGATATCGCGATGTACGAATCCACGATAGTCACATCGCAGGATGTGCGATGTAGGCTGTCGTAGTTGATCTGTTATTCATTAACTGTACGGGCCAGCTGCTCCCCGGCCCTTGACGAATGTGATTCGCAGATTAATTGCACATCTTAACCATCATAGAGTGAAAGTTTTTTCATTGACAGGACTGAAAAACACATGCAAGTTTAACAGGGCAGAGAGAGAGAGAGCGCGAGTGACACACACAGAGAGAGAGAGCGCGCGAGAGAGACAGAGAGAGAGCGCGCGCGAGAGAGACAGAGCGCGCGAGAGACAGAGAGCGCGCGAGAGAGAGACAGAGAGAGACAAAGAGAGCGCGCGCGCGAGAGAGAGACAGAGAGAGAGAGAGCGCGCGCGAGAGAGACAGACAGAGAGAGAGAGAGAGCGCGCGCGCGCGAGATAGACAGAGAGAGAGCAAGCCGTCTTCAAACAACAGGAGCGCTGTCTTGCTCTCTCTCCCTCCCGCATATTAATCAATTGACGCGATGGTGTCGATGTTTAAATCATTTAAAATGAGAATGTAAGTGTGCTCACCCCATTTTTGTTTGTAAGAAAAAATATCGCAATATATATCGCAGAAAAATAAAATATCGCAATGTCATTTTTTCCCAATATCGTGCAGCCCTAAGATCTATACATGTGAAAATGGCACAACAAAAATATTTCATCACCTGAGGCACTGCTACAATGCGCTCTATGACCAATGCATGGCAAAAAAAGAAAAAAAAAATCCCTGGACATGGGATTTATTTATTTATTTTGTCATATGTCTAGACATTTTGTCACACCTTTACTAAATTATTATTTTGACTTATGTCTGTTCTAGAGACATGTTACTTGTAACTTTTTAATAAAGCACTTATTGGTTTTCTTTTGGAAATAAGTTTCAAATTCATACTGAATGCATTTATGACTGTAAAGCATGTCTATGTGTCAAAATCGTGATTTAAATAGAACTTGCAAAATTTATCAAAGAAATGGCGATATATTTTTTGTGTAGTTAATGCTGCTCCATGTGAAAGCGTTGATGATAGTGATTTACTGCTTATTACAGAACCGGCATTACTGACAAGGTGCACATTAAATATCGCATGTGATTTTTCGTGCAGCTTTAATAAAATAATTTCCTAATTTTTTGTAACAAATATTATTACAATTTATTCAAACTATAAAATAAGTTTATAAAAACATGCTTTTCCATGTGAATGTTCAGTCAATGCAATGTATAATCCACAAAATGTTTACTTAATGTTGCATAACATAACGAGACAAAATAATTAAATCAAACAAACTAATGGTTTTATTAATTTCACCTTCACAGCCATCACATCCTCATCAATGAATGTCAGATCTTATTATCTATCCATTTGTAGTAAAGATTTACCAGAATTCTATTTTGAAGCTAGTGATTATGTAATTTAGTCAACATGGTGACTTAATATTTTGTAAATCTTTGTAACCACCACAACCACAGTGTGGATGCAAGCCACACTGAGAAGAAAATAATGCATAGGAAGACCTGCCTGACACTTTCCACTCCATTACAACATATTCCAAAGAAGTGCAGTTTAACTAACTGACCAATAAGCCAAACCAGAAAGCTGTTAAGAAACCACACTATGATTAAGGGTAGTGAACATGCCATAAAAATAACATGTTCCAAAAGACACAGTATTCAAAATGAGATTAGGTTTAAAATAGATCAAAAGGAATCTTGAAAGGCTTGGAGAATATGACATTGACAAGCTCCCGTTTATTAAGCCCCCAGTTATTTCAACATGAAAGTGGATAAGTTGCTCTCCTAAATATGTTTGCTCAAGACATTGTGTCAGTCCCTAAAAATATAACATCATATATTCCTTTATTGGAAGGTGAAACACCACTGATAACGCATCCATGCAATCCTAACTTAAAGTGGTCATATGATGCGATTTAAATTTGTCCTTTCTCTTTGGAGTGTTACAAGCTCTTGGTGCATGAAGAAGATCTGTAAAGTTGAAAAGACTAAAATTTAAAATCCAAAGAGATATTCTTTATAAAAGTTAAGACTTGTCCACGCAATCCTAAAACGCCTTGTTTAAACACACCCCCATGTCTATGTCATTGTGTGGGAAGATTTGCATAACACCGGCAAAATGTTCGCGCAAAGAAAGGCGGTGTAACTTTTATTCACGCTGTAGTATTGTTGTTGCCACCGCCGCCATGTTGTGGAGATGCTGTGTGTATCGTTGTGAAAGCGAAACCACTTTGTTGTTTTTTTTGCCATCACTGTGTGTTAAGGGTGTAACATTTCCATCACACGCTTGAGGTATTCAGCCAATCACAATGCACTGGATAGCTGGCCAATCAGCGTACACCCCGCTTTTCAGAATGAAGAGCTTTGTAAAAATCAATGCGTTTCAGAAAGGCGGGGCATAGAGGAGCAACAATAATGTATTTTTTTTAACCTTAAACCGCATAAACACATTGCATTACACCAAATACAGAACATAATGTTCTTTTTAGCAATGTCATATGACCCCTTTAAGGTTTCAGTCTGCCAAAAGGCATTAGGCTTTTAGTTTACTTTTTGAAAGGAAAAAATTACATTACTTCTGAAAAGTTCAATATTGAGAGTCTTAAGCTGCATGAATCAAGAATCCTACATCTCAAATTCCTCAGCGCTCATTTCTCACCTTCAATTTTCAACAAACTGTTTACATGACTAATGGCTGCATAAATCTGAGGCTACAGCCTGCATTAAGACGGAGTCCAGAGTGGTAGAGGAAACAGGACTGTAATTATGGAGTCCAAAAGTAAGATGGGTGCCTTCAAAACTAATTTCAGCATTTGGATGCCATGTTAACACCCATCCTCTCTAGAGCAAGATGCTGAAAATCTCTGTTCTCCTGTACGGAACAGATCAAGCGCTGTTAAGCAGATGGCGAGACAGTTGGTGGGAATATAAGCGATAATGCAGATACATTGTGAACCTTCAACTGTTTCTTTGCCATTCATCAGACCGGCATCAACAGCTGCTGCTTCCAGGAAGATGTGAGATTAAATGAGGTGGCAAAACAATATGCTGGAAATTAGTATGGTTTAAAAAAATATATAATAATAATAATAATAATAAAAATGTTTTCTCTTTTCTACCAACTTTCTGGACTAACTATAGCAAGTTGGGTGGGAAAAGATCATTTTCTTTCCTTTTCCTGTTTGTGACTTCACTTATTTCATTGTAACCCATGGGCACTTATTTGGATTTTCCACCCCAACAAAAAAATGCCAATTCAATTACACACCTTTGTCCCACTATAAACCCATAAAAATGTTGTTCATCTTCAGAATACAAATTTGAATTTCTAATATTCTAATCACTTTTGTACATTCATTGAAAATCCAACCAAAATGTTCACCCATCAAAAAGTTATTTTAACATAGTAAAAAAATAATTCCTATGTGTGCATGTGTATTAATCAATGTTTATATGTGAATAAAAGCCTAAATTAAATCTGTTAATCATAAAAAACAAACATGGAAAATTTGGTTGGATTTTCAATGGATTGTCAAAAAGGATGAAAGAATGTGGAGTGAGAAATGATTACAGAATTTTCTTTTGGGTAACTAACTCTTTAAAAAGTTCATTTGGATGTGTCCAGTAGCTAATTGTTTCAGATAATATAAGTTCGACTGGACAAACCTAAAAGCTGAGCCTCTATCTATATCATATATTATATTCCAGTGAAAATTAAGTCTTAAACATCAAAAAGAAGGACCATTAGATACTGTCTGATGTATTGGAGCACATCTGATGAAGACTTGTTACAGAATTAGATTTGGATGTTGTCTGTTGCCAAATCTTAAAAAATATACTTGCATTACCGAACAATGGACATGATTTTACATAAACCAAACTTCCATAGCAACAGCATATAACAAAAACAGGAGAGGCTTTTAAGCGCTCAAACTCACACATTATTTGTTAAACCTGAGGCAATGATTAAAACATATTTGCCTAACCTTAATCCAGCAGTACCTATAGAATCTTGAGCCACTCTACGTGTGAAAAACTTTTGATAATCCCACAGCTGCCAATCATCCACCCAAGCGTCTTTTTCCCTTCGCACTTTTCCTTTTCTACATGTTTCACAAGTGCGTGCCCACCTACACACTCCCTTTCAATAGGCTACTTACTTAATATTGGAAATGCGACACTGCCTGCAGATAACTGCATCCTTGGCATTCTTAGATAGAGGCTGGGGACAGAAAACACTAAATCTAAGTAAGGTTTTGCACAGTAGGAATATTTGCTTGCTACTGACTTAATCAAAATCAGGTTATTAATGCAGCATTGTTTACATCTAAAAAAAGACATGTAACAGGTGATGTCCAAATAACAAAAAAGAAAATGGGATCCATGCAGTTTCACAGGTGGATTTAACAACAGTAAAGTGAACGTCTGAAGGTGGTCAACTGAGGGTGGGGGGGCCTAAAAGTGGACAGATTGTCTACTTTTAATCAGCCACACCAAGACAACACAACAATAGTTGCAAGGACACAGCAACATCAATATCTGAAGGACATGATGAGTCCAACACAAAGTTCCATCTTGGTAATTTTTAAGATCTGATGGTCTGCATCTTCCATACATCTAAAGTTAAAAAGGGAATGCATGAAAGCACCTCGATCAGGGACCTGCTCTTCAAATCCACCCCCACACAAACTGAATTTAGAGTCTGGCCAATACACAGTGAGCACACACCACCCACACAACGAAGAAAAGACATGCAAATGACAAATCAGTGAAGACCTTACAGGGAGAGTGAAGTGCCATTAGTCAACCTACAATACAGAAGTCACAATTTCGAGTGCCAAAATGTTATGCATAACAAATTCAATGCAATCTACAAACCAGTGACTCCTGCAGTTTGACACCTGATATGATTCTAGGCTAATGCAGCAGATTCCATAGATATTCAATTCCATAAATTGCATCCGGAATGAGCCTGTGATGGGTAGGCAGCTGTCTAGTTTTTAGACAGCCTTTGTTCTCAAATATGAGATAGATAGATAGATAGATAGATGGATAGATGGATAGATAGATAGATAAATTAATGTGCAAAACTGTTCAGATCATTTGTGATTAATAAGGATTTTTATTCTATTATTTATGAATGAGAATTTATTCTAATTCATTCTATAGAGATTGTACTCAAAAAAGCATCAACTACATTGATACATTTCATTTCCAGGCCTCGAAATTACACTTTAAATTTTCACTAAACTGAAAAGATGTATTATTTACCAGTGAACCTTAACCAAGTCACTCCGCGTTACTAATGAAATCACAGGAGTAGGATATGTATTTTCATGAGTTGCAATAATGAATAAATGTGCATGTGCCATGCACAATCCATGTTGATGAAGTTGCTCGGCTGTCAGCTGTAATCGGCTGTGTTTCTGAGATCTTCCCACATCTGGAATTAAGACCAAAACTCTTCAACTATAACCGCACCATTTTCACCTTGCTTGCGCTGTCTTGTTTATCAGACTGAGATCAAATAAACACGACTCACATAGGACTACGGGTTTATATTCCGACTGCTATCAGTTATCAAAATGTGCTCACGTTCACTGCAACTTTCTGATCAAATCTGGTTTTGCTCTGATCATCAGGTGAAACGAGATCATTCTTTAACCGTCGCAACTCGCTCGAGAGGTAACGTTACAACGAGGAATTTTAGCGCGTACACAGACACGCTTTCTTCGAAGAAAGACATCCGTGGACCCTTTTAGAGATATGCAAAGCACGGACCGGAGTTGGCATGCACAGTTAAATCACAGACATCTCACGAACTCACCTTCTTCCCTTCTCCAGCTCTCGCTGCTCTCGTGCGGTCTCTTCTACCACAAAATCTTCTGATAAAAGTCCGACACGAGGATCTCTCCGCCTCGTAATATTCGCCAGCCGAGTGCAGTCTGTGTGTGGCCGTTATTCCTGCTGTTTTCCCGTGTGTCGCGGGAGAATTTTAACTGTATTGCTTTATCTACTCCAGAAGCAGCACCGTTTGGCGGCCCCAGCGTCTCGTTCACAATTATTCAACTTCGAAGTTCATACAAAAGTTGCAGCTCCGCCTCGCGCTGCAGCTGCTGATGAGGTCACTTCAAGCTTAGCTTAAAGGTTTCTCGCGATAGCTGAGCGCTGCTAGAGGGGAGCGTGATTTGGAAGCTTATTTGGATCTCTGGGAATGGGCCCCCCACTGACTGGGTTGCCGTAGCAACAGCGCATTTTATGTGCTGCACGGTTATCACGCGACTGGTATTCTGTTTTCTTGGACAAGAGTAGCAGGGTTGACCTGTAGGCTACAACATGTGCTCTGCTGTCTTGTTATTTGGGTAGCATTTGTGACGTTTTATTCTAAGGATAATGGTTAACACTTGATTACTAGTAAGAACCTAGCTCATTTGCCAAACCTTTTCCAGTTTAACCAATTGTATATTTTTAAATGTTCTTTGCTATTTGTAACCAAATAGTGCCTAATAACTGTAAACACCAGCAGAAAGTAGTGTGTGAAAAACAAGACCCTTTAACACTTGAATTCTCTGTTCTTTTCTGCTCTGTTCTGTTTTCTTTTTATTTGTTATAAAAAAAATGTCCCTTTAACACTAGCATCCCCTGGAATTTTTCTATTCTATCGACTTGTTTTATTTTTATTTAAAAAAAAAAATAAAACTTCCTGTAAGTCATTTTGGATACAAGTGTCTGCTGAATGGTTAAATGCAAATATAAATATATCAAAGATTGACAAATATTAATTTATATGACAATACACTAGCCATTGTTTATGGTCAAGTTTCTGATAACTTTCCATGGTTACCTTTCTTTTTCTTTTGTTGTCAGTGGCCACTGACAGGTGTTATATAAATTATATAAGATGCAAAGTATTAATTAAGTAAGTTTGTCCAAACTTTTGTGCAAGATTTCATTTAAACTTTGTTCAAATATAATTCCTCATACTGGAACTCCGTGTTTACTCATGTCTCAGAAATATTCCCAAAGAAAATCGAGTTATCACATGCAATTAAACCGCAGAGGATTGTAAGTAAATATATTTCAGTGTTAAAATAATGTCGTTTGTTTCCATGACAACTGGCTTGCAAACACCATGCTGCAGATTTTAGAAAACCACTGCAGCACATCCTGTCCATATTTGAGGACAGATGTTTTAATCCAAGAGAAATAAAGAGCACATACAATCCAAAATGTAATGTGCTCATTGAACACATGAGAGGAGGTTAATCTCTTTGAAATGAGTGCACTAGTTTCCATGCATACTGTTTTGTGAGAAACTCCATTAACAAACAACATGCTGTTCTTGAGAATTAACACAGCTGCTACATTTCAGGAAAAGAGAGAGAGAGAAAAGAAAGGAAAGGAGTTTGCATGGATTATCATCACAGTGCACAAACAGAAATCATAATGTTGAACAGGTTGCTACCATCTGACCATGCCTTCTAAATTATTTAGGAATGTCTTTGTCCCATTTGTGCGATCAATACTTGACGCCCCCTAAATATTGACCACACAATCACATGTGTGACCTCACATAAGAATGTCTTGTCACGGATGCTAAGGGGAACCCATTCATTTAGCTCCACTCAAGCGATGCAGATACACTAATACAGAATGACATGCAGAAAGGTGACAAGTTGTTGCTGAGCACACAGGGTCTTTGTGTGAGCCAATGAGAAGCGTGTGAGGCCTTCAAAATGGTTGATGCGCTAGTTAGTCTAAGAGATTAACATAATTTAGCATACAATTAAGATAGCCCATGTTGTTTATTGTTCATATTTGTGTTATTATATTGATAGAATCTGCAAAGTAATTACCAAATGCCCACAGAGAGAGATTAATGACTGCCACTTATATTCACTATGTGAGTTCCAATTAGTATTTTCCTCAGAGAAGCATAAAGTCCTTATGTAAGTTAGTAATTGCAGTCGCATTAAGAAATCATGATTATCTTTTCATAGGTGCACAGCGCACATAATGCGGTGTGGAGAATGAAATCGATCATTTCTTCTGGTGCTCTGCAATTCACAACGGCTCAGTCAATATCCTAAAGCACTTCCCAGTTTTACCCACTGAAAAAGTACATTTGTTTTATTTCTTCATCTGTGGAGTTATCAAAAAGGAAAATGTATAATTGTACATAATAGGACTTCAAATGATTTCATATAATGTTTGCCAGCTCATGTAAAACGTAAATCGAATTTGAATTATCATATTAATTATTAAACAAAATATGCATATTTTGAATTAATTATGTATATATATATATATATATATATATATATATATATATATATATATATATATATATATATATAAATATAACGTATTATATGGAATGAATAATATTTAAATTTATATATATATATGTGTGTGGGGGGGTGTATGGCAAAATGTATATTGAATAAATTATGTTATATATTTTTACAATACATATTGTGCATTATATTTAATGTTTTGGGATGGATGGATGGATGGATAGAAAGATAGATAGATAGATAGATAGATAGATAGATAGATAGATAGAAAGATAGATAGATAGATAGATAGATAGATAGATAGATAGATAGATAGATAGATAGATAGATAGGCAGTGTAGAAAGAGTCTGAATTCCACATTGCGCACCTTCAGAGCTCAGAGAGCCAGCGTGACTCAGTCTGGTGTGAAAGCACAGTGTGGCGAGGTGGGAGGATGACAACACAGTGCTTAGCAGAAGTGTCCTGAAGCTGGATCCCCCCCCCCACCAAAACCAAACGCCCCCTCTGTATGCGCATGCACCCCAAAAATAGTACTGATGAACATCTTGTTTCTCTCTTTTTCTCTCTCCTAAGGATGCATTGGTTTAATTTTCTCAATGCCTGGCATGTTTTTGTTCTGAGCAAATCACTGATTAAAAGAGGACAGGTGAGAGCCAATTGTATGGAAGTATTTGGTTATGGCATTACAGGATTATCTAGGAAATGAAATCTGAGGGAAGCTAAGGCCTGTATTGCATTTAAAGTTACATTCATAGTATGGACACTTGATAACAATTAGTTCATTTTAGCTCAGGCACATTAAATAATATTTTAAAATAAAACTTGATTTACATAATCTATTGTAAATGCCAAAATTAACATTAACTAAGAATAATAGATACTTTGGAAGTATATTTCATTGTTATTTTATGTTAACCAATGTGTTACCGAATGCACTTATTTCCGTCTGGTTTCTCCCAAGGTTTTCATTCCATTTCTGTCACCGATTGAGTTTTGGTTCCTTCTTGCATTATTGACAAACTATTTTCCTGTTTGACACTGTAAAGCTGCTTTGACACAATCAGTATTGTAGAAAGGGCTATACGAATAAAGGTGACTTGACTTGACTTGTAAAGTGTTACCAATATATTAAACCGAAGAAATAGAATAGGGAATGTAGTTAGATCATAACATTTATATAATATATATACACTGTAATTGTTGCATTGATTTATGCATATTACTTACTTGCAAATTAGCTACAAACATGAGCTTGTGCCTCAACATTTATTTAAATCAGTGCTTTTTCAGTTCAAGCTTCATCCAGCTGTGGATGACCTTGAGAGAGAGAGAGATCTCTCATTAAGTACCATTAACAACCAGCTCTATCAAGGCATACATTCTTTGTACTGAGAAAACAATCATCATGGCCTTAATAGAATTAAGCAAATGAGCTGACTTCATTACCAAAATACTTAATAAATGCTGAAGGATATTTCCCAGTTCTGAGCATTACGTAAAGCGCAAACACATTCTTCTTCCCGTTGTTTCCCCCAAGTGTGTTTTTATGATGCAGAACTACATTTCAGTTCACGGATTTCAGCTTTGCACATCTGCCTCCTAGTGTCCAGTTGTGGTGTTGCACTTACAGAGACTTCTATCTCTAAATTCCTTATAAAAATAAAAATAAATTACCTTTTCATAATCAGGTGTTTATTCGTAACTACTTGACCCCCTAAACAAAATCACAATATTATAGTTTATATATAAATAACCACATACGCATTTAAAGTTCTCAGATTGTTTTCATGGACGTATTTCAAGAAACAACTTCTCAGATAAGACAGGTAAACATATCAGCATTATTCAAGAGTTCATTTAAGTCAACATAGTACAATACCACTTGCACATATAAATGCTGCAATAGTGTAATATACATTGAATCTTTAGCAAAACAACCCATGTCATTGCAGCGATGCACATCGGCATCAAATGCTGGGAATCACAACAGTTCAGTCTGCTGCATAAATTTCACTCAAGTTCATATGGGTAAGATGTTGATTTAAGCATGAGAAAAATATTATTCGGTGTGCTGTGATGAAAGTTAAACCATATAAATTCCAGAATCACTTATACAGTAAATGTTGAAACATTCCAACTATTCTAATCAGGTAAATGGTGATTACTGATTGAAAAAGAGAGCTTGATGTAAAATTGGTGTAAAATACCACATTAAATGATAACATTTAAGTCGATTTTCAGCAATAACCTCAGATGAATTAAATAAAAAACATTGCATTCCTTTACAATCACAGTGGACCAGAACTGGTAAACAGCATTAACAAGTATAGTGATTTTTTTTACACAGTGCTTTTACAGAAAAGAAGCATGTATTCCTAGACTGACATGAGAAGATTCATCAATTCATCACTCAAGAATAAATGTATTACCTTGAAAGAGCATTCATTAGTCAAGTAGGTGCATTCAAGGTTTTAATATTCACATTTTTTTTATAGAAAGCCAAATCCGATCTGAATATATTAACAAAGTCCCATAGCAAAAAACAAGAAAGAATATATGTTAACATGGGCGATCCAGCCATACAACCACGTTGAAGGAACAGTTCACCCTAAATTGATATTTGCTTAAAATTTACACTCAAGTCATTCAAGATGTAGACTATTTTGTTATTTATATTTTTTTAAATAGGAATAGATTTGGAGAAATCCACCAGTGGATCCTCTGAAGTGAATGGGTGCCGTCAAAATGAGAGTTTAAACGGCTGATAAAAGCATCACAATAATCCACAGGACTCTAGTCCACCAATTAATGTACTGTGAAGTGGAAAGCTATGTTTGTAATAAACAAATCCATCATTAAGACACCATCCATACTATTGCTTTCTCTGAATCAAGAGAGAAATATGCACAGATCAGTCACTGTTCACAAGGGAAAACAGTCCAAAACTGTTCTAAACAAATGTGTTGGTGGATTGAAGAAGACAACAGCAGATAGACTTTTAGTATGGATTATGGACCTTTAGTTTAAAGTTTAAATACCTCAATGATGGATTTGTTTCTTATAAACGCTGCTTTTACTTCATAAGATATTAATTAATGGAATGGAGTCTAATTGTAGATTATTGTGATGTTTTTATCTGCTGTTTGGACTCTCATTCTGGGGGCACCCATTCACTACAGGGGATCCACTGGAAAGCAAGTCATGTTAAATTAAAAGTAAACAGTAATGCAAAACTTCTCCTTGTTCTGATGAAGAAAGAAAGTCGTCTACATACTGGATGGCCTGAGGGTATATATTCAGCAAAATTTAATTTTTGGGGTGTACTATTCCTTTGAATAAACCATTTCGTCAATGTTGTCTTACCCTGTAATCAACTTGTTTTTTATATTTGTAAAACTGAATATAACTGACTGACTCTGAATGTGTGGCTTGAATGAGCATAACTAAATAATGTACACTGCAGTGCCCTTTAGATCTTGTTTTTCAAACTAAGAAAAAAAAACTGGAAAATATTCTTTATATACAAGTACTCTGTAATGTTCCATCTTAATTTATAGTAACTATAAAATAAATAACAAATAATAATATTCATGAGTATCAGCAGGAAATAAGCCTTTAAAGGCACCAAAACTGTTTAACAAAAACGTTCAACTTTGCAAAATGGTCATTCAAAATGTAAATGTAACATATATATGGAAAACAACTGAAAAAGTAGTCATGTCACATCCTGTTCTCAGCACCAGCAGGACTCATGGGTGCCGTCGCTAACATTACACAATCCTTCCTGCTCCTCCAAAATAGCGAGATTTAACTGGTCATTCATGGATCCTCCCAACAAATCAAGATCCTTCTTATTGGCTTGTAAGACTAATTCAGCCAATCGGGTGAAAGACTGTAATTGAAAAAACATGGAAGGGAAAATAACCTGATTAGCTATGGATAATAAAAATGTACAAACAAAATGATCAGAAAGTTGCACACATTCACCATTCTTCTGTATGTATATATATATATATATATACACACACACATACACACACACATATATAAAATCACACAGACAGCATTGTACCTCTGTAATGTTGTGGTTGGTAAAGGCACTTGTCTCAAAAAAGTCCATTCCATAAGCCTTGGCAAGCTGGAGCAAAACATATTATGATGTCTGAAGAAAGTCTTTAACCTCAGATATCAGTTTGTCACATGACAGAGTAAATGTGGAACAAATGGCAATATGAATAAAAGATGTAGTACACATCAGGGAAGTATTCTTTATTTACCTTATTTCCCTGTTCTGTAGCTACTTGTCTCTTCTGTTCTTCATCAGACTTATTCCCAACAAGTATCTTCTGCACTTTCTCAGGGGCATACTGAGAAACAGATGTACAGAGCAGACGAGAAGAGAGACTCAAAAGAGGCGAATGGATGGAACAGAGCAGAAACAGACAAATATGATATGAGACATAGTATTCATATAACAGAAGTGCTCTGGTTCAAGTAAAAACAATAATCACCAATATTGGTTTGGTACAATTTCTGTTTTTATATCAAGTTTTCTTTTGTCCTCTAGTGGGAAAACACGGAGGCAATGTTTTAAACATAATATACAAATCATACAGTGAGGTCCAAAAGTCCACAATAAACATTTGAGATTCAAAAATGTATTTCAGTGTTTTATTTATGATAATATATAAACATAACTGTACCATAAATAAGGCTAAATAGAATATATATTATTAATATTAATACAAATAAAACTATGTTTTGGTGCTCTGAAATAAAAGATAAATAAAAAATACCCCAGATTTGCAGTGTGACTGTGACTCTGTTAGAACTACTGTGGATGCAGAGTTAAAGAGAGAACGAGGGGAGGTGGAATTTAAATGAAGAGATATTAATAAGAAGCGGGTTATATTTAGTTACAGTAAGGCAGATATGCTTCACCTCATCTACATCACTTGCCCACTTCATGATGTGCTGGAACGAGTGCTCGCTTGTGATGTCATACACCAGAAAAATGCCCTGTTGATACAGAATTAATTTCAATCCACCCATACATTATAATGAGCATTTATCAGTCAATCACCAAACAATGGACACCAAAAGGCATCTCTATTAGACCTGACTCCTTTATTATATAAGCATATGAGTTATTGAGATGAGAGAATATCACCTGTGCTCTTCTGTAGTACTGTTTAGTGATGGTCTGATATCTCTCCTGGCCTGCTGTGTCCCTGCGTACATAAACACAACTGATTAGCACAACAAATGGATCAAACGCCATTATATCATCATAGAAAAATTATACATACCATATCTGTATTCGTACTTTAACGCCATCTATCTCCAAGGTCTTCATTTTGAAATCGACACCTGGGGTGTAAAAAAAAAAAAAAGATTTCAAATGACTTTAAAATGAAAAAAGCACTCTTAGTGTGGTTCGTGGAACAACTCATCAGTTAAACTATCTTCAGGCTCAGGCTCTAAATGAAATTTAGAAACATCCATACTATTGCTTTCTCTGAATCAAGAGAGAAATATGCACAGATCAGTCACTTTTCACAAGGGAAAACAGTCCAAAACTGTTCTAAACAAATGTGTTGGTGGATTGAAGAAGACAACAGCAGATAGACTTTTAGTATGGATTATGGACCTTTAGTTTAAAGTTTAAATACCTCAATGATGGATTTGTTTCTTATAAACGCAGCTTTTCACTTCACAAGACATTAATTAATGCACTGGACTCTAATTGTGGATTATTGTGATGTTTTTATCTGCTGTTTGGACTCTCATTCTGACGGCACCCATTCACTGCAGAGGATCCACTGGTCAGCAAGTGATGCTAATGAAATTGTTTGGTAGAATCATTGCTCTCATTAAGTTTACTGAACCATTCAAATCAGACTCATAAAAAGGCAGTGAAGTAATAAAGAACAGGAAAGAAGCAGAAATGGTGAGAACTACAAGATCTACATTTTGAAAAATAAATTTGCTTGCATTGCAATTTAATAAATATATATATATATATATAAAATATTGTATAATTATTTTATAATTATTCTTAGGTCAAGCTTAAGAACTTGCAAGATGTATTCATTACATCACTGGCAAGAACATTTACAGGACTGAACCTAAAAGTGTAGAAATAAGGAATTAGCTCATATAGAGTTTACTTTTTTATTCCTATTTAAATTCAAATTCATTCTTAATACTTGATCTCTGTCTGCATCATTTTGATATTGTAATTACAAAAAACTAATTCACATGATTTCCTCAAATAAAAATGATGAGTTTAATATTTTATTCAGCTTATTTAGAGACAAATGAAGTGAACGTAGTAGGAATGACATGTTCTTGTAAGGTGTGAAACCATAACGAGATCTTGAGCCCTGAAAGAAAGCACCTCTCTCTATTAAACATGAGGCAGGCAAGAAAATAAAACCACAGCAAAACTGCAATGATAAATGAGTATCTGTCAATTAGGTCCACTGTGAGACATTCCAGCTCCTGGAAGAGCTGTTCTTCTAGGAAGTTCCATACTCAATAACAATTTTAACTCCAAAACAACAGTAGTCGGGTGTCTCTGGAATTTTTTAACATGTCCTGTCAGCAGTGTGATTTAAGAAAATGATTAATTACCAAATTTCTTTCTTAGAGAGACAACTTTGACAGCTTGTATACAGGTCTTCATATCAAAACACATTTTTTTCTTCCCTAAAGATTCGATTGAATGTCTGGAACTAGATGACTTGTCATGCACAACAAAATGCAAGCACAAGAAATACTAAAATAAGACATGAGTAAAAAAACCATGCCATCCACAGATCTCCATAGCCTCTTCTTTATTAAAGCACATTAAGTAAAGCAGTAGTGTTAGTGCCCTCAGCTTTCACACAGGGACACACACAAAGGTTATCACTACAGCCATTGAATTGGTTGGCCTGGGGCAAAGCTAAATAATGAAAGAGCTGTCCTTCCTGTCCTGTCCCAGGATCACAGGCAGTGAAAGGACAACAACAATGCTGTGAAATACTACAAAAATAAAAGAGAAACCAAACCAACCTCACATGTAAATAACTGTAATCTTTCTTCTCGTAGGAAAAAAAAAGCACTCACATGAGATGAAGACACCAGTGAAATCGCAAAGCAGTGAAACAGGAGAGTGTGTTCCTTCATTGGAACGTCATGTTGGATCACATGACAAGCTACTCATTGTACCACGGTAACCCCCCTGTTATTTGAAACTTAAGCTCACCCAATAAATTAATCATGGCTGACTGCAGATAGCACATTTCAGTATTATCATCATTCTAAAAATATAGATTTTTTGTGATACCGCAACATCTCATATCAGTCAGTGTGATATAAACCAAAAATCAATGAGAGCACCTTTAAGAACTTCTAGGTCAGATTTTTTCCATATTCTCAAGGGCTCTTCTGATGGCTTTTTGATTTGATAAACCAGCTTTCATCCAAAACCCTTTTATTTGAATCAATACATGGAGGGGTGTAAAAAGTACTGAGAACAGTACAGATACTACTCATATATATATATATATATACACTTGGTGAAAGGAAACGTATTTAAAGTTGAAAAATGAAACATTTTGAAGACATTTTTGGAGATTTTCTCATTTTAGTATTTTTTTATGCAAAAATAGCTGTTTTCTCATTGTTCTGCCTATGTAAAAATCATAAAGCAGAAGTTAAAGTAAACCAATATCCTGAAACCTGTTACCCGAACACTGATTTTACAGTGGTTACAGCTACATTTAAATCTGGACTCAAACTCATCTTTTTAGTTGTGCTTTTACTGATTGAGCACTGTGCTATGTCCGAACTGAGTGTACTGTATGCATCCTCATTTCCTATTCTTCATTGTTTTAATTACATTTTAAATCATTTTAGATTTTATTTCCTTGCTTTTATTATTGTGATCTTTTTTTACTTTTATGTAAAGCACTTTGAATTACCATTGTGTATGAAATGTGCTATATAAATAAACTTGCCTTGCTTTTCATTAGAATATAGCAATTTTTAGACTACTTTTGAATAGCGTTATCACTTGACTTGTCCATCTACACAGGTGGTTATTCTATACATCAAAGTCTGTGTCTGAAAGGGATAATTCACCCTAAGATGAATATTCCAACATCATTTAATCACCCTGGTCTTTCAAAGTCACATTAGGATAAAGAAAAACATTACTTTTATTATTATTTTTTTTTTTTTTGAAAAGTAAAAAGCTTTTTTTTTTTACATCGTAAATTTAACTTTTGGTTTGTTTATATGACAACAATGTACTACAAATGTAAAAAGGTTTTCCTTTGCATTTTTTCAGTTTCAAGTACAGAAAACGTTGTCAAAACTATCCCACACGGACCTGTGAAAAAGACTATATATGCTGTATTATGCATGCCATGCCAGTAGTTGGCGATGTCACTTTGTAAAGAAACACTAGAATAGTTGTGAAAAACTTGCACTCGTTTTCAAACATTTGGGTTTTCATGCCCCCAAAACGCTGTTGTTTTGTAAATTTAAGGCCAAAATATATTTTCAGTTGATGTTAGTGGCATGTAAATGTACAAACAAAATGTCCAAGTACAAGCATTTGGTTTTAACAGAACGCAAGTACGGATTCCCCAAAAACATATTAAAAGCATAGTAGTGAAATAATTTATACCTCTAATAATGTAAGGCTTCTGAGCACCAAAAATATAAAGACAATTAAAGCAGACCTTTAAATGAATGGCCATTTGACAGACTGTAATGAGAGTATTAAACTTGTCACAGTGTGCCAGTGCCGAACAATTGAATCATCACTTTGACACTTTCCTTCCGAGACAGAGGCTAATTGGCAATGCAAATAATTTGAACAGGACAACAAAGATATGCTATGGTGATTATCACATACAAATTTAGACACAAATTCAATTTCTGTAGTGTTGACAGCATCATAAACAATTGACTAGAGAAAGCAATGAAATAGAAATGGAGCTCATATCTAGTTGTACTTGTTATCCTTAAACTAATCAATCAACAGCTGCTTTCTATAGCAAGAATAATTTAGCATAACAGCATGTTGCCTCGAGGCAAATAGATAACCATTAGCTAATGCTTCGAATGAACTGTCAGACCACACAGACATCTGTTCCACTGTGAATAGTGTTTCAGTACAGAAATAAGGTCCTTGATAGCCAAGTATCATAATATATATGGGTCATAGCCCTTCGGACAAGAGCGTACTGAACCATTGTTTAGTGCAAGACACCAGCCATCTCTCAAGACAGTCAGACTAAAGCTTTTAGCTCCTGTAGTTAAAGACTGTTTTATACCACATCACTACTTAACCAAAAGAGATTCATCCCAGCATATTAAATAAACAGTAGCGGGACAGACAGTAGGCTGAAGGAATGAGTCAGGGCTCCAAACTCCTTATTGATTTGGGGGGGTATGATCATAATCATAAGGAACAATAGGAGGGAGTTAGGAACCCTATGCCTGATTTCTTGATATTATTTGCTCCCCTGAAAACACCAAGAACGCTACACAACAGAGCATACCCTGAAATCCTTCAAAATAACAGCCTGACATTCACTCCACACCTAATGAAGCATGTGATTTAACTGAGGGATAACATTTTTGGTACAGGTTCAGCAGCTCAAATGCTTCATTAAAGGAATAGTTTACCAAGCATTTATTTATCCTCAGATCTTTTGAAAAATACATTTTTTACTGTGTGGGACACAAACGAAGATTATACACAATGACATAGATTTCACAGTTTTGACAAAAATAACAATTTAATCATTATTTACTCACCCTAGTATCATTCCAAAGGCATTTGACTTTCTTCCTTCTGTGGACCACAAACTTAGATATTTAGAAAAATGTCCAAGCTGCTAGTTTCCATACAGTGAAATTGCATGGGGACAGTTGTGATCATCATTCATGTTCATTGTATAGAAAACACTAAAGAGCAGCTAAGACATTTTGCTAGATTCATGGTTTCCAAGGCAGCAAAAAGGTTTGGAAAGGCAAGTAAACAGTGACTATTTATTTTTATTTTTTGGGTGAACTATCCTTTTTAAATCCCTTTATACATTTATAAGAATCTAGTTTATCTTTATACACAAGCATCACAAAATAGGTCAAATTAATAAGTGAAGTATTAAGAATGGGTTTATGGTTAAAAATAAGTAAGTGTCCTTATACATACTTACATATGAAAAATATAAAATTGTGTATTTCTGGAAACTGTTGTAAAATAATCTCTCTGTTCATCCTCTTCAAGTGAGTAAATAGGCTGTTGTAAGGATGTAATGTCAGCTCACAGGGAAAATGTCCCACTAGACCAAGAGCACACTTTATGAACACTGAAATGAGAGGTTTATGAAAAGCCTTTTAAGATCCAAATTTTGTTTTTCATAACATTCAATCAACCAAAATAATAATAATAATAAAAAAAGATCCCTATGCTGGGATTGCTTGAACGCTTAAGTGATAAAAATGGTCCTTTTAGAGAAAACAGTTTTTAGAGATTGCAATAAAAATATTTCCATATTTCTTCCAGCTGAGACCAAAACTTACAACTGAGTTAAACCTGATTTCCATTTCATATCCATGTAGTACTTGTATAAAACAGCAAGTTTGAGTTTGAATGGCTGACAGAACACTTTTATGCATCTTTTATTGAAAATGCATGCAATAACATACACATGACCTTTCTGTGTCTTCACTGCCATTCATGCAACCTATATATATTTTTTATCTTACTTTATTTTTATTATTTATGACAGGACGATCTAAAACAAACACTACTGGGTTTGTGACAGCGGTGTATAAAATACAACATTTTAAGACTTCACACAGATACAGTCAGCTATCTCAGAAAGAGCTAGAAGAGGCTGTGTGAATGCATCTCACTATGTGGTGTAATTCTCAAGCCATTTTTTTCACGGCTCATAGACTACAATGGCCCAGCGCTGCTGTGGGTTTTCATATCGGTATGTGCTGTTTGTTTTGTAACTCTTTGAACGGATGCATGAATAACACTCTTACCGATGGTGGAAATGTGAGAGGGATGAAATTCATTGTCCGTGAATCTGCATAACAAACAGGTTTTGCCGACACCGGAGTCTCCGAGAAGCAGGAGTCTAAACAGCACATCATACTGTTTGGCCATGGTCACAATTAAAGGAATTCAGCGTCGGGTTTCCATGTCCACCCTCTTCACAGTATCATCTTCTCGCTTTTTCCATCGACCGGTCCGTGCTCCGTGCCGATTCACCGAATGACTGTGTAGATAAAGCAGGAGTCGATGTAAGCAGAAATCAGTGAGGACCGCTGATGCGGTGGGTGCGGTGGGCTACTGAACGCTTTCTGTGCGTGTCGCCGACATCCTTCACTCCTCAGGAAATGGGTGGAGATTAAGGGCACGCAGCATCATCATTTTGATACTGATAATAATTTTATATATACCGGGCTGCGTAGATAAAACTAATGTATAGTTGTTTACAGTCTAATATCAGTATTGTCAAAATATAAAATTGGGGAAGAAGAAATTAAATCCACAATATTATCATTCTAGACCGTTATAAATTCATAGTAGATCCCTTTTTGCCTGTTTACAAACTAAAATAATTTAGACCGAGTCAAATGTATAAATATAGCTACATGGGATTGTCGTAATTAGCCCGACTCGTTACCGAATCGTTCTTTTGTGTCGAATCTTTTTGATGAATCCGTTGAATCGGTTTAAACCCCAAGGCCGAATGATTCGTTTACGAATCGAATCGAATGCTTGAATCACTTGAACCGAGAACCGTAATTTGAGACATGTTCGACGAATTCGCTTTTATATGTGGGATTTTATTAAAACGTGCAAACGTGTTTTTTGCCAAAACATGTAAACTGCAAATTGCATTTAGCATTGTTTAATGTAAACACAGGTTATATTTAGATATTAAATCAGGTTCTAAATTTAAGTGTTTTCAAATTTAAAATACTTAAAATTAAATATAGCCCCTTAATGGAAGTTAAATTCTGACCCTGTTCTAAATGACTGTTTGTATGAGCTGAATCATGGGTGAACTAGGACAAAGGGAATTAAAATAAATGCCATTATTAATAAAACATCTACAAAAAAAAATATATGTGTCTTTTCGACTTTATTAAAACGTTTTAGGACATAATATACCACGCTTTATATTTATTTATTTAAATTAAAACAATTTTCATCTGATACTGTACAAACACCTTTAGGAGAACATTAAAGGTGCTGTATATAATGATTGACTGCACTTAATCATAAAAATTCCATAACATGTTTGCAGATATTTAGGAAACATGCTAAGTTCAACATAGGCCTATACTTGTTTCTCCGAAAAACAGTTCTACAACCTGTTATTCTGCTTAGAAAAATTGTGTTCCGTGTCTGAATGCCTGTTTTATCTGTATAATTCAGAATTTCAGCCCGCTGCCAGTTTACCCAATAGGATTGTGACACCTGTTGCCAGGAGCCAACAAACGACCTGTGTTTTACGCTATGGTTTTACGCTACCTGTCAAGTGTCGAGTTCTGAGGAGGGGACGAGAGAAACAATAATATTATTGAATTTGGACTGCAGTACCCATTTCAACCGCTCGCTGTCAACATTACATAGTTTCGCCTGTTTCACAAAGGCTACACGCAAAGAAAATAAAAAATACATAAGCAAAATAGATAGATGAATTAATAAAATGAAAAAATTTTTTAAATTTATATATATATATATATATGATTACAACAAATATATAAATCTAAAAATAATATATTAAAGCTATGCAAGGACGTTATGTACTACGTCATGCGTATCCCGTCATGACATTAAAGAATCATTGAATCTTTTTTTACCTTTTATTTGAAACGACTTGTTTGAGAGAGCCATTTCGCAGAAAGTCCAGTGAGGCAGGGTTTCATATTTTATTGAAGCACCCCTGGGCACCGCCATTGGCTAGCAGACCCCCACCTGCTGTTAGCATACCATTGACTCCCATTCATTTTGGCGTCACTTTGACAGTGAATAACTTTACATCTGAGGCGTTTAAAGACTCCATTTGTCCATTAATTATTTCTAATGAAACACGAAAATGTATAAAAGGCTCCATTACCTTGTATCTTACGTTATGGTCCCGTAGGAGCAGTTTTTGTAAAAAATAGGCTAACGATTGCGTCATAACCAGCGACTCTCTGTAGCACAGTAGAGAAATTACCGTATGGACAGGAGGAGAAGCTCGCAGACAATCTTTTACTGTCTATGAGGCAATCGGGGGGACGTGGAGGCATAAAGTTCAAGGGAGATAATTAATCAGAATACTTACCAAAATGTACTCCTGTTCACGCTCGCCTTCTTTGGAAGATTTGGTGGGTGATTCAGATTTCTCTTGACACAGCGATTAGAAGACTTACAGATTGCTCACGTGACATCTACGTTATCAAGCTCAGTTTGAGTCTGCGCAGTAAGCCCATAGACATAATATACGTATAATTATGTCTATGAGTACGCCCGACCGCCAGGAAGTACGTGCTTCTAATTGACTTCACTTTAGTGATGGGATTTATGGCTCTTTGAGGGGATCCGGATCTTCGCGATCCGTTCCTTTCAAAGAGCCGTTCAAAAGAACGGCTCTTTTGGCTCTTTTTAAATATTTAGTCAGTTCTAAGAAGCCAGCTTGGGGGCATCTCAGTTTATCCTGGAAATAATCACTGGGAGGAATGATGAGGTGAGATTTGTAGCCAAATAATTAAAACTCAGATATCACACACCAATATCTGAGTTTGAATTATTCTGAAATATTGATTATTACCTCATTTGTCATGTGTGGACTATATTCCATAGGGTTGCACAAATCCCTCTGCTTAGACAGTGACATCACTATTTTGGATTTACCTTTAGTACAAAATGTGTGTGTGTGTTTGTGTAAAGCTACGTTGACTTATGTTATTCATACAATACCTACTCAAATAAACATCAAAAACAAAGCCGACTGCAATGAATTTCTGTGCAAAACAGCTTTTACTACAAACACTTTCACACAAGAACATTGTTATCACACAAGAACATTTTGATAGAAAACAAAAAATATTTAAAGTAGATAAAATTAGAATAAATAAAATGTAAATGTCATCATACTACATACTATTACTACTGCAAACTTTGCAAATAGGACATCAGCCCCTTCAAGTCAATGAACAATAACAAAGTGGGCTGCAATGAACATGCACAACTAATAACTAATATCATCACGCTATAAAGGGTTGGCCTGCGCTGGGTGCGCCCCTCCCCCTATAACTGTTCTGTCTCGCGGAGGAGCTCATTTGTGTGCATCTGTGTGAAATACGCATAGGAAAAAAGAACGACAGAAAGAACGGCTCCCCTCCAGCCGCGACTCGGCTCCCATCGTTCATGTTTATGAGCCGTTCAAAAGAATCGGTTCGTTCGCGAACGTCACAACTCTACTTCACTTGTCTCCGTTGAATCCAATGGGGTCGCTGTGTCCATTTCTTTTACTGTCTATGAGAACGTCCCATCGCTTTTACCGCTTTATGTGCCTTCAGGCTTTCCGTACTTGAGCTGTAAGTCAACTTGACTCCATTGAGGAAACTCCCCCCACCACACACTGTCCTGACACTTGCTCTGCTGGAAAGCTGCTTCGGTGCATGTGTTTTCAAGTCTCATCATGGAAGAGGCGTCTCCTCCTTTACGATGCTTTCGTGAATCACACTCTTTTGAGCTTTTCAGTGATGACGGTTTGCAAACAGTGACCTCAAAAGAACAGGTGAGCTCAACTCTTAGTTGTAGTTAGCTAATTGGCATTAGCGCGAAGCTAACTGTCTATTTACTGTGGTTCTGTGCTTCATCACTTTGCTGAGGGATACAGTAGTGCATACTGAGAATCATGCTGGGTATAATTATTATAATGCCACTGCATACAGCTCATCTAGTACTTAGCTTATTCCTCTTTTTTTTGCATTTCTGTAAATAGTGTAGGTTTTAAAAGGATAGTTCACCATAAATTGAAATTCTTTCAACATTTACTCAACCTCATGTTGTAGACACTAAAAGCAGATGTTAGGGAGAAATGAAAGTGTGTAAATGATGACAGACTTTTCATTTCTGAATGAACGTCTGTAAAAGTTGGAGAATCTGCTCATACTTCACTGGTTTATGACGTGTTGCACTGTAGTGTATGACCTGTATTATTATTATGGGTGGTTGACAGTTAACCATGAGAAGTTATTAAGTGAAAGCCTATGCTATTAAATTGTATATTTAGAAATAATATTTTTTAGCTAGCAAGACATAGAAAACTTAGTTAATTTGTTTCAAAGATATTTGGCACTGTGGAATGTTCATTTTCCTTTATTTTAAAAATAAAGTTTGACTATTATAGTTCTGAATTTTAGAAAAAAATTCACTATTGTGCACTATTACATCATACTATAATATTCAAAATAAATACATAAGCCAGTATTTTGTGGCTTTGTTAGAAACATTGAAAACAACGTCAGCCACCCATATACACAACATATAGGCAGCATCAGCCACAGTGCATCTTTCTGTCTGCATGTCATTTGGCTTGTTGTCACATTTCTCTTTGGTTATCTCACTTCCACATTTTTTTATTTGTTGTTGTTTCCTGTTTTACCATTATATTTAGAGAAAAGTTGAATGCAGTATTCAAGAGGTGTACAGTGTTTACCAGCAAATTCAGACCTCACCACAGTAAGTAAAGTTTAGCCTTCTCTGGACATTAACACAAAGCAGGATCTCCACAATTTTGTTGTTTAAGTTCACTGAGTTTCAGTGTGCTGCATTTGGACATAAATCACTGTTATTCTGTAAAAGTACATATTTTGTTCATGAAAATGTCTTTGGCAGCAAAACCAACATTAGATTGTACTCTGCTTGTGTCTGCTACATATATTTTGAAGGCAGTCTTTTTATTTTGCAGCATCACAGCATATGCAGGAAACTCGAAATAATATACTTCAGAAATATGCCTCTGGTCGGGCTGGGCTATATACTGTACTTAAAATATGATATCTCAGTGTTTTTGCATTCGCTGTGGAATAATTAAAAAGTTGGTTTTCTTCTGTTTCCCGACACAAAAGAAAACATGATTCGGATAGAACAGCTTTTGTTTTTTAAGCACTTTCAAAATGTTTAGTGCTTAGACACAGTTTAAAAAAAAAAGTATACCTACCTAGTGACCACTTATTTTCTTTTTATTCAGTTAACACATAATAATCTAACATTATGTAAAGAGAGTCCAAAAAAATAATAAAAATAATAATAATTTGCTCAGAATTCCAATTTTTTGCATATTTTACACTGTGCAACTGGGATCAATTATGCAAGTGTCACAAGTTTTTAGCTAAGAACAGTCTATCAATGGTTTGTGGTTTAAGAGATACTCAGTGGCATGACATTGTTCCCACTGGCACTAAAAACGTCCCGAATTGAGAACTAGTTTTTGGCTAGTTTTAAGCACTTTTTGGCTAGTTTGCAGGAGGAGTGATATTTGTTGCCCTCTTTAGCACATTAATCTTGTTTTCGACAATACTCGATGCCACAAAATAATGATTATTCAATTATTGTGATAACATTTCTAATATTCAATGTATATATTATATATTTTCTATTATATATTGCCCAGCCCTAGCCCCTGGCACATCTCATTTTCACCTTCTTCCACCACAGCAGAGGTCTGTGCATTTCAGAACTTACTTCTATACTCAGAACACTTGTACCTGTAGATGAAATGAGAAACTCAGCTGTGGTTAAACTGATAACATTAAAAACTGGACTAATGGCTGCTGGAAATGAAGCTTCACAGGAATAAAGTCTGAAAGTTTAATTACAGTTAATTTCAGGCGTGACAGAACAATTAAATTATCCTTCAAAGACTGCACAACAAATTTGTCAACCAAAGCATTAATTCACAGGAAAGGCCATATGTCACTCTGATCAGTTTGTCACAATTGTAATGACTGTGCTTTCTGTGGCCAGCAGCAGTGGTGCTTTCTGTGGCCAGCAGCAGTGGAGAGAGAGAACAGGGGTTAATGCTCTGTTCTCTCAGCTGAGTTCCCCTTAAATTAGACATGCCCTAGCACCTCTGTGGCTCAGGCGTACTGTGTGTGTAGGCTGTTCTGACTCACAGACTCTATCATTTTAACAGTGCCACTTCCTTTGATGGGGATAATTGGAGGATGTCAGCTCAGTTGTTGAACTTACTTTGTACAAATAAGTTGTTGCCTTGTACTAAGCTATTATAAATCTTGATCACATGAGTATATGAATAGAGTGATATTTTCTAGTTCAAAAATTATTTACAGTTTGCAGTAGCTAGATTCTAATAAGCTGATTTACTACACTTTTTCTTTCAGGCCCACTTTACTGAGGGAACAACACTATCATTATCTGAAGAAAGGTTTACGCCATCTCTCTGATGCATATGAGGTAAACAGTGTCTTTTGAAAAAAACTTAAAGCAGTGTTGTTGCAATATCACTGATATACTATTATGGTTTTTGCTAATATTTTGAGTTTGATTCTGTGGTTTTTAATAGTATGTTTTTATTAAGTTTTATATTTTAAATGTAGTTTGAGTTATTTTAGTACTTCATTGGGTGATGGCTGCTGAATCTGCATGTTGTGTGGCTTCAGTGTTTGGATGCCAGCCGGCCTTGGCTCTGCTACTGGATCCTGCATAGTCTGGAGCTGCTAGAGGAGCCTGTGCCAGCAGCAGTTGCCTCAGAGTGAGTAGCAGCCCTTCTCTGCGATTCAGACAGAGTACACGTGGCGTTAGGACCCCTTACCCGGTTACAATCCTGGTCTTAACGTGACCACTACAGATCAAGTCAAAGTCGCATTACATTAGTAGCTGACGCAGATGCATTGTTTCTCCATGCAGACTATGCTTGGATCACTCTATAACTGCCTGTTTGAAGACATGTGGTTATGACTTTAAAACAGACAGAAATAAAAAAATATATATTTTAAATAAAAATTACTGTAACATAGAGGTAAATGTATTAAAAGAGTCCTATTTTTGCTATGATAGTTACTGCATTCTTTAGTGTTTTTAATGCTTTTTCTGAAAGCGATAATTTTGCCAAAATGAATGATCAGGTTTATACCGCATTGATAGCAAATTTGACTATAATAGCAAAGCCAAATTAGAGATTGGAATATATTTAGGGAATCATATTATATAGTTGGAATGATATCTGCATTATTTCAGGTGTTTGCTATAAGAGATACAAAACAATAGAGTTTTTAAATCTATTGATATATGTCAGTAATATTGCATTTCTAATTGAGCATATTAATTTTGCATATTTTTACATTTAGATCATCTTTAATATCATCGAATACTGTTTTTTAAAAAAAAACACTAATAATAAACACTTTTAAAATGAATCTTGAGCAAATCTCAAACTGAATATTCATTTTTTATGCTGTACAATGTAATGTTGTGATGCTTACGTCCATTTGCAGCATGTAAAATTATTACTTTTTTGTTATTTATTTTTAATTTAATTAGACAAGATAATATAGAGTTTCCATATCTGTAATTCGTCTGTTATCAATGAAAACCTGAAAATAAAGCAAAATGTCAGTAATTCAGTTGAATGACAGGAACACAAAAAAGATTGGGGTTGTACTGCTGTGAATTTTAACCACTGATTCTTTGCAGCCTCACCTTTTGAAAGTGAAAATAAAATGAATTTACTTTCACAGTGTAGGTTCTTCTCAACATGATGTTAACCACACGAACAGGCTAAAGTGTTCAGAGCCAGCCAACATAAAACATAGGCGGGCATTGTGCAAATATATGTACAATGTACAAATATATGTACAAATATGTTACCCCATGTAGCCATTTCGGAAGTGGGATTCGATGATGACTCGTTTATGCTGTTCTGAGTTGTTTCTTTCTTTTGGGAGACAATAACTTTATTAAATCATGCACTTTCAGCTTTACAACTTTCCAGATTGTTTATATTCACATACAGCTATTACACACTGCATTAAAAAAGGCAATATTCAAAGTGGCATAATAGGGGCACTTTAAGTTCCTATGACGTTTATATGCCTTTTGTTGTAAATATATCACAATGTTAACTGTTGTCTGCTAGTGTGTGTCAGTTTCTGGCCAGATGTCAGAGTCCGACAGGTGGGTTCGGTGGAGGTCCGAGTCAGCACGCTCATCTGGCTCCCACCTACGCAGCTGTAAATGCCCTTTGCATCCTGGGCACAGAGGAGGCCTACAAAGTCATCAACAGGTTTCACATTGGTTTTGTATTATCTCCTGCTTACCTACAGATGTTGCATTGATAATTGTACCATGGAAACGCATTCTTGTTTTTCCCCCTCCCCCATCAGAGAGAAGCTTCTGGATTTCCTGTACTCTGTGAAGCAGCCAGATGGCTCCTTTGTGATGCATGTGGGTGGGGAGGTGGACGTGAGGTGAGTTCTGTCACCGTTATCTCAGCGGAAACCAATCGGTTCCTACAGGCTTTTAGTCTTACTCTTGTGGTTATTAGCATGCGTAGATGGTGATCATTGTCTGCCTGTTGACTCATGGTTGGTATTGTGTGTCTAATCTGATAGGAGTGCATATTGTGCTGCTTCTGTGGCTTCACTCACCAATATAATTACCCCCACCCTGTTTGATGGGACGCACAATTGGATTCTCAGGTAACTACTTCCAAATTCTATTACGATTCAGTTACATTAAAATTGTCTAGCCAGCATTTCATAGTGGAGCCAATGTAGACACGTAATGAGCTTGTCCAATAAAAAATATTTATTTATTACACTTTAAAGGGCCATTCACTGTGGAAGGATTTTCTAGATTATTTTCTAAAGGAATTGCGAATTGTATTTTCAGTTGCGTTTTCGATATGGATGCATAAATTGTGACATAATCCAAACACAATTGCATATCTTGCATTAACGTTTTCGCTTTGGCAAATGCACAGTGACTACTAAATTTCAAATGGAAAAGCAAAGTCCATTCTCAAAAGTATCAACCATGTCTCACAAGTTATGAAAAAATATTTTATTCAAAATTCAGCGTTTTCATCACTCGATTCTGATGCGATACTTCAAAATGCTCATAAAAGTAGGGTGATGGAAACCCAGCTAGTGACGTGACGTGATGTGTAGCCAAGCATGGTATCCCATGCTCTGAATTGAAGGAGACCTTGGTTACACTGTTTGTTCACATGCATCTATCGGATCGGCAGCTGCTTTTAGCGATTACCTCCATTGATCAAAGCATTCTGCACAATCGTCTGTGAGTGACGTCAGTCACTTTATAAAATATCCTTCCTAATTCACACAGAACATGTTTTGCATTCCACTGATCTGCTTTTCTATGTAAACAAGCTCTAGACAGATGCATTAGACCCTTGTATTCACATCTTTTTGTGCATGACACATCATAAAAATGACTTCTAGTTGAAAGAAGTTCAACTTGTAAAAAACATTTTTTCTCATTCCACTGTTTCACTTTTTAAACAAAAAACCGTGTTCTGTCCCTAAATGAATTACGTCTCACACAGCACACAGAAGGACATAACTCTTTGACCAATGTTGTGCTTTCCTTCGGCGTTTAGCTGTCAGAACTGGGAGGGCGGTTTAGGTGGAGTACCAGGACTTGAAGCACATGGCGGCTATACCTTCTGTGGTACTGCTGCCCTGGTCATACTGGGCAAAGAACATATGCTGGATCTCAAAGCCTTGTTAGTAAGTATCTTGCCTTGTTTACCCTTTGCTACAATTCCACCTTTTACTTAACCTGACTTCCTGTCTATTAGAGTGAATAAACTGAAGTATATGAGATGCATTAAAGGTCAGTTGCGTGTATCCTGAACGTTGGAGGAGAGGTGCCTCATTACACGTTCCTCAGTGACACTAAACTTGCTTGGAAAAATTAACATCAGTGTGTGCTGCAATGTTGTAGATGCTTAGATCAGCAGATCCAGGGTCTTTGCTGATACTTGTAAACCTGTAAAATTGAGGATTTTCTCTCTTTTTCCTTCATTAGCGTTGGGTAACCAGTAGACAAATGCGTTTTGAAGGTGGATTTCAAGGCCGCTGTAACAAGCTGGTGGATGGGTGTTACTCCTTCTGGCAAGCAGGACTATTACCGTTACTCCACAGGGCTCTTTTTAAAGAAGGTAAGCAGTCATCCTAGAAAAACAACACTTTTGCTTTTATAAGAAACATTTAGTGGTAAATCGAGTGATTAAAATACTGCAAGGTTCATAAGGTTACAGTAACCATACATTCATTTACTTTGCCACATTTTTGTCTGTGTTTTTTCTGATGTACTTTTTGTCTTCATTTAAACCCGGCATGGATATAAAACACATGAGGTCCAGTGTCAGATCTAGCAGATTAACCTATGAAGATATGACTGTGTGTGTAGGAGACTCAACACTGAGCGTGAGTAGCTGGATGTTTGAGAGAAAGGCCTTGCAGGAATACATCCTTCTCTGCTGCCAGAATCCTGGTGGAGGCCTTCTGGACAAACCGGGCAAGTGAGTACAGCTCTTCCACTGCACACCCTCTAGTGTTGTCAAAAGACCAGCTACTTCGGTACCAAGTCGGTACTAAAAAAATATAAGTGTTACTGTTACTGGTGGTACAGAGTACCTGGGTCAACCCGGTTCCTGATGCGCTATCCAGAAGGTGCACAGACACGCTTTCTTCATAAAAGCACTTAGATGTGGCGCCATCAAAAGGAGGAAACATACCAAACTAACAAAACACTTTAAAGACAGACACCCAGATCAAATGAAAGAGTTCAAGCAGGTAAGTTTCATTGTGTTTCCCATATACTGATTTAGTTGTGGGGCCCGCCACAATATCAAAACTCACCTCCACAAATAGATTTTCCAAGGCTTTGACTTTGTTGAATAAACATGAGCACTGCATGTGTCAAAGTCGAAACCCAGGTTTTATAGCACTGTATTTCTGAAGGAAATTGACTGTCTTCAGAAAATGATGGATGTCATTTTCATTTCATCTTGCCTGTAATGCCTGAGCAGCGTTTGTGAGCACAGGCTCAGTGCTTATTTTATTTATAGGCCACAGCCGTTACCGGGGAAACTCATATCTTTCCCGCTCTACAAGCGCCTCCTGCTGGCAGAGAATGAATATGCGTATAAATATATGCCACCACAAATAGAATGCGAGGCTGTGGGAAACCACACATTCTGTTAAGAATATTATAAAATATTTTAATTTGAATGTGGATTGAAATGAACGCTGTTATTAAAGTATTTAATCATAAGCATAAGCGCTGCTAGAGCTAATATCATTAGAATGAAGTTTACTATTTAATGCTCCTATTACTTTTATTAAGGTAAAAAAAACCAGGAGGACATGATGTTTACTGTTTTTACACACCAAAGGCTTTTAAATGAATTGTGAATCTAAAATATGTGTGTTAGAGAATGTACAAATGGTTAACATTGTTTGTGTCATATCAGTCAGAAAAGCAGTTCGGGCTTTTTTTAATATTAGCCAACTTAGTTGTTATTCTTGGCTTTAAAATTAAAAGCCCTTTAAAATTAAAAATTAACACAGTTTGGAAACGAAAGTATAGGCAATTTTTTTAAATTAGCATGTTATTGTGTTTTGCTTTGGTACCAAAATTGGTACCAATAACTGTGGATTTTCACTGCTGTTGGTACAGAATACTGAAATATATAATTTTTTTAACTCAAAATTTCTACCAAAAAATTATCTTTAAAGCTTGGCATAGCTTGAAATTGATTTTTTCATGGAATTAAATTGCAAAAAAAAGAAAAGTTTTTATCATGAATATGCATTTTCTAGTTCTTTTCTGCTCTAAAACATTCTATCAGCTAGATAATGCTCTTCTAGAGTTTGTATGGAGCAAAACTTTCTGTAGTGATGTCAAATTTGTGATTTGAATTATTCTTTACAATGAATCACAAACAGGATTTTTAATGATTTGCAAAGATCCTTTTCCAGTAACGAACAAAACCACAAACATCTAGCTGGAAAGGTCATTAAAAAACCATTGACTTCTTGTAGGCCATAACATGTCTTTTTTAACTTTGTGGATCAAATTAAAATAAAACGTGAACTTAAAAATGAGAAAAAATGCAATTGTCTTGGTTTTTTATTGCTTTATTAATCTTACTAAAGACCAAACCAGACTTTCATAATCTATTGTTGGGGTTTGATTCCCCGGGAACACATGATAGCCTGAATGCACTGTAAGTCGCTTTGGATAAAAGCGTCTGCTAAATGCATAAATTTAATTTTAATTTAATTTAAATTTATTGATCATTAATTCCCCACAGGTCTAGAGATTTCTACCACACATGCTATTGTCTGAGTGGACTCTCGATAGCACAGCATTTCGGAAACCTAGACCTCCATAACGAGCTGATCCTCGGTCGGGACGAGAACAGACTGGTGAGAGATACTGAAAATTCAGTTGAGCTCACCCACACTGAGATGAATGTACTAATATAACTTAACGTTTTCATATTTCTTCCACCCAGGCACCAACTCATCCAGTTTACAACATCTGCCCAGAGAAGGTTGCCCAGGCGATTGAACATTTCCACCGGTTGCCTGTTCTAGTTCAGACAGGACCTACGCCAAGTGCAATGGACCAGTCATAGACCTTTCCTCTTTTTCTATTATAAACGTATTTGGGGTTTGAGTTAGCTTGACCTTACGCAGAGGCATCTTCTGTAAATGCTGCATTCAGACGTCCTTTGCTGGTCTGTACAGCATCTACAGATGGAGAAACACTCTGAGGGTCTGATCCACTACAGCTTCAGTGTGGGTTTATGGGTTTTAGCCAGGGAAAACAGTAGAGACTGACTAGGCGAGGTGTTTTCATGCACCAGTCATTGATTGATATTTTACTGCACATACCAGCTTATTTTGGGCTTTGGCAAATGTTTCCCAGAGTGCACGTGGCAGTAGGTTCTGGACAGAAATAAAGACTTGGATGGAAGTTTGTTTTTATTTCCTGGTTGGTGTATTAGGGATGATCTATACTCTCATTAGGGAGTACATTATTTGACTTTAATTTCTGTCATCTCTAATTAATGATTGCTGTTTGAAGGGTACGACTGAAACGATTATGGTAACTGCCAATATAGTCTGGTTATTACTCAGCCCATGAGTACATTGTTTACATTTTGTAATATTTGGGTGCAATTTAAAAAAATATTATCTGTGCTGTTCAGTGAGCTTTTTAACTGTATTCAACAATTAAATCAGCATGCTTTTAATCTTACTATGTTCGTATGAAGTATCAAGACAGAATAGCATTTTATCAGAGCATAGTAAAGGAACAGTTCATCCTCAAATGAAAGTTCTGTCATTATTTACTCACTCTCATGTCATTCCAAACATGGATAAATGTGGACAAATTGCAGTTTTCAGAACAAACAAAAAAAAAAAAAAAAATCAACATTCAGGTAATCCATACAATTTGTCCACGTTTATTCCAAAGGTTTGGGTGCATCTCCCGGTGTGTATGTATGAATGTGCTAAGTATAAATGAAATCTGAGAACTATGATGGAGGGGAACTAATTCGATGGATGTTTTACTTGTTGCTCACACAAAGCTTCACATATATGGTTTAGAAAGCTTGGATTAAGGCAAAAATATTTTTTTTCTTTAGTTTTTGAGTTTCGCACTGAAGCTTAGCATTAAAAAAAACTCTAGCAAAGTCATACAGGTTTGAAACATGAGAGCGAGTAAATGATCAAATTAAATGTAATAAAATATTAGTGTAGTATAAAACTGCAGCCGTTTTTTTTTCTTTGCGATGGCATAAATGTATTTAAAATAAGACAAAAGCATTAAAATAATTTTTATTCACCCCTTAACTATTTTTTTTTCTTTTGAAGAGCCAGGGTTTCCACTATCTGATATATTATTTTGAAAGTGTGATTTTTTTTAGACCTGAAAAGGGTTATGTATAAAAATGGAGATCATAGATTAGTTTACATGAATATGCAATGCTATAGTTATGCCAAGATCAAAAATATTAAATATCCTTAATCAGTAAATCCCAAACATCTTAAAGTTATAGGGACTTTTTGTTGTGGACAACTGGGACTTTGGAGTCAAACATATATAGAGAACCAAAGGAACCACTCAGTATATGTAAAGGATAAAATAGTTTATTTATCTTCTCATTGTAAAGGTAGGCCTCATCTGCTGGCAGTATGTACAACATACCAGTAATTTCCATGGATGGAATCAGACCTACTCAGTTTACTAATGTACTAAGTGGAAAACATGGTAAAAGATACACACACGCACTCTTATATAGTCAAAATGCAACTTTTGCAGTGTGCAGCGGTTTCCAATGAACATTTACCTTTAAAAGTCACGACATGAACCTACTCTTTCAATATTGACTAGCTTTGTGGGGGGAACATCATTCGTAACATTTATATTCCCAAGTGAAATACATGAAAAACATGTTTGGGAGGCTCAGGTGACAGATGCAAAATATAAGTTTAATCACGTTTTACTTTAACCCCCCCCCCCTTTTTTTTTTTTTACAAAATTTATTTTTCCCCAACCTGTAAACTTTACTACATCAGGCTAAAACAACAAATACAACACAAGCTCATCAGCCTTCCAATAAAGCATTTTTTTTTCTTTTTTAAATAAGGGATTTTATCGCTCACTCATCCCATAGGTCTAACAAGGGGTACATTGATAGATGCTTTTAAAACATTACTTTATGGAAATGTAACAAATATTTAGAAAGGCAAACCACCCGGGACAATTCGGCTAAGGGTAAGTTCTAAGCAGGCTTGGAGTTATTCAACAAAATAAAATTAAAAAAGGATACTTTTAGCAGTGCTAGGAGCTGTACGCCTCATTCACCCCTTTGGATTTCCATCTGGAGGGATTGAAGACAAGGGTACAAAATAAAAACAAACATACAAAGCATAAAGTCCTTAAGTTGCAAAGCTGCCTCATTTTGGGTTTAAATCATTGTTTGTTGTTGCGTGTGCCAAGACACAAGATGGACGAACAGAGTCGGAGAGGGAGGGAGAGTAATAACAAGTTGTGTTTTCCGTGAGTGTTCTTCCCGTAGCAGGTGTCCCTCTCTCGTAAACCTGGCGGAGGTTTCTTCAGGTGTGGAATCGAGGGTTGACATTCACTGAAAGAGATAGATCAAGGTGGTTTGGGGCGACTGAGGTACACAAAAAAACAACAAGAAACAGGCCATTGCTGTGACTCTCCCTCCCCTCAGAGGAGAACTTTGTGGTGCGGGCCGAGGATCCGCTGTTTAGCTGTCCTCTCCGCGATGCTTCTTCCGGGAACGCTGTTCCTCCGGCTCAGACTCCGAGCTTGAGTCGGAACCACCGTCGAAGGCCGATACAGCGCTGCCCTTGGGGTTGGTGTACAGGCTGCTGTCTGAAGAGGAATAGTTGGCCTGCAGCTGCGTGGTCCCATTGACTTTTTCCAGTGCCCGTACTGAAGATTAAAAACAAAGGACGAAACATTCTTCATTTCTTTTTTGCCTAAAATCATATGTTGTATGAGGCATTACTACAGCCAAATTAGAATTCTGCACAGAAACCTACAGGACCAGATGACAAAAGCGAGAAGTAATGCAGCGTCACCCACCTTGTTGCTCCAGCAAAGCGTTCTGTCTCTTCAGGTCATCGATGTCCTGCTGGTGTGTGTGGTTTTTCCGTCGCATGTACTGGATGTACTCTGTGGCCTTGTCTAAGATTTGAGCTCGGGATGCCTGTTTGATAGATTGCTGTCAGCAACAAATTAAAAACTAGAATTTGACGCAAGGAATGCAGTTACATTGCACACATTTGAACCCCAAACAACCCCAATAAAAACCCAAATAGCTTAAAAACCTCCTATTTAGATAGCTACACATTTGGAAAATTCTGATCGATACTGATAAGCCAAATTTTTTTTGTTATATGAGCAAATAGTGTTGTAAAAAGACCCGGTACTTCGGTACCAAGTCGGTACTAAAAAAAATTTTATGTGACCGTACCAGGTTTCTTTAAAGAGTAACTAAACCCCTAAACCAACCTTTTTTAGTTAATGATCTATTAGAATGGGGCTTTATTAGTGCTGTTCATTGATTCGAGTAACTTTTTTGACATTTGAGTATAAAGTGTTTTAATTCTACAATATATGGTGTAAAAACGTCTGAGTGCTGCCCTCTTTAGGTTGAACGGTGGCTACTGCAGTTGATTTTTCCTATTGGATGTTGCGGTGGCAAGTGACGTAAGCAGTGGCAGGTGACATAAGCAGTTTCCAGCTCACCACGCCCCTTGGTACGAGCTACCAGGCCCTTGGCAGTATAAAACCATCAAAATCACTGTAGTGAGTCAGGAGCTGGAATTGCAAGTATTGGTAACGACCAGGATAGACCATTATAGCATCTATTTAGCATAGCAATTATATAGTTATTTAGATCTTCAAGTTAGTGTAGATTTATCTGTATTTAGTACAGTGGTCAGGATGGTACGGAGGTGTGTTGCTAGTTGCGACAGCACTGCTGGACTGCATAGTTTACCTAGCCTGGTTAAAACCAGACCCTTTTTAGTTGAAACTTATTCTGTAGAGAGAATTGAAATTCGCCGGAAGTAGTCTGGGTTTTCCCAGGCTATAGTTTACCAGCAGACTTTAAAATTAGGTGCCAGTGGTTGCATGCACTTGGCCTGTAAGACCGCAAGTTCCCGCCTAGAGCTCGAGTGTGCAAACTGCATTTTACACGGGATTGCTTCTCCAACGCAATGGAGGTGGAAATGGGCTTCTCCACACAGCTCGCGCTGAAAAGCGACGCGGTGCGGGAGTTAAGACCGCATTTTGAGCCAGCGGCTCGAATTGATATGAGCAGACACCTCGACACCCTCCACTTCAGGTGAAAGTGGGGGAGAAAAGTCCTCTACTTCAAATGATCGCTCTGTTGCAAAGCTATTTGCGTCACTACAGTCACTCTCCATTTTAGCGACTCTGACAGCAGCTGTCAATCAATCCGTCACTGCGGGTCTCAGGATCACGCCGCACTCGCTCAGCCTCGCCCTAGGTTCGTCCCCTCTATCTCCGCTGTGATCTGCCCACTTTTCAGCGTTTTTCAAATATTGTCAGTGGGTGGAGTCAGGCTCTGAGCAGGGGTTTAGTTACACTTTAAGTACCGGTAGTGCCGAGGTCCCGTTCAAACCCGGTTCAGCGCTATGATTTCCGCGAAGCAGAAAACGAGGACGGAATCTCAAAATCCAGTCATGAAAATGAAACTTACATTTTAATATGGACAGTCATGGAATTTGTCAAAGTTAGCATAAATTCAAATCTCCAAAATGGAACAGTATCTGTAAATGTTAAGCCACAAAAGTTGTTTGAAATATGAATCCGTGTTCTGCGCGTCTCTGTGTAAATTAATGAATGGCAGAGACGTGCTGGTTTTTTTACTACATAGACTGAAGCGCATGACGCTTGCATTAATTTCAGCATCTGAGCTTCAGAGTTCTCTCTCCATCAAGCGATCTGAACTTTTCAGTTCATCTCAATGGACGCACAGCGCACCTGTATTTGATGCTCTGTAAACTCTTTGTGAAGGCGCACGACTCAACGACGCTTTACTGATAGCGCTGTTTCTCACACATGCAAAGAGAGAGAGAGCGAGAGTCTTACCACGCTGAATCGACACGCTGTAAACTATGTAAACTATTCTTTGTTGTCTTCTCCTGTCAAAATAATGGAGTTCATATAGAATTATTCATATTTATTTTCGAACAAGCAGAAGACATACCGGAGCTAATGCGCAAATGGCAATTTCATTGGCTGGCACTGATCTCTTACCGTCCCTGTTTTGATTTCAGCAAATAATTTTGACCGAACGCAGACAACGTGATTAATATTCATGAACCCAGCAGCTCATCAATTCATAGTGCATTGTATATACATTGGTATGATAGTAGAATTAGTAGTAGTACTGTCTTTTAATAATAATTAATATGATCTATTACTATTTTTTTACAGAAACCCTCAATGACCAAAAATATCTTAAGCATCACCACCAGTCTTAAGTTCAGTTAAAATGACAAATATGCATTCATTAGGCCTAAAAGTTAATTTTTACATAAAGGCATTGTGCTAGAAATATTACTATTATTTAGTAAAATGTATGTGATACTGCTACTACGGTTGAAAAAAATTATAATACTTTATTTTTTAAAGAAATAAATCACAATATTTCTTCCATGTTTTAATTTTAATAGCAAATCCCCTTTATTTACCAAAAATAAAATGTGTTTACATTTCATAAATTAAAAGACAAATTAAATTTGGGTGAAACTTGTTTACTGTTTTTCATAATTATATAACTTGTAGAAAAACTTTAAACACAGTTGTAAATAAGTATAAAGAATGGCATTGGTTTTATTTTTAGTGCTAAAAAGTTATTTTTATTTTTAATTAGCATATTTTTGTGTTTTGCTTTGGTACCGAAATTGGTACCGAGAACCGTGGATTTTCACTGGTATCGGTACCGAATACTGAAATTTTGGTACCGTGACAACACTATGAGCAAATATCCAATAAATGGCTGAAGACTGATTGAAACACGTTCAAATACTCAAAAAATTCAGCATCACAACATTACAATTTACAGTACCGTATTTTCCCCACTATAAGGCGCACTTAAAAGCCTTTAATTTTCTAAAAAAAATGACAGTGCGCCTTATATATGGATCAAGGCGCTCTGTCAAAATGTTGACATTCCCTTTAGCACAGCTCCATCTAGTGGATGCATAACGCAAACCCAGTCAAATGTTTGACTGCAGTATCTTCTATTCCAGTGGTTCTCAACCTTTTTTCTAGAGTTGTTCCGATTCCGATACTAGTATAGGAAATATCACCGATACCACAACAAATTCTGGCATCGGCGAGTACATGAACCCATATACCGATCCGATACCATTTTCTTAGTTATGACCGCTAGCTTTGCCTAACCGCTGCACGGTTCTTCTTCGCTGCTCAGAATGCATTGCAAACACAGGAAGTTGAAATAAATAAATAATTCTACTCCCCATAAATAAAACACCTGATGCTGTCGGGAGCTGAACAATTTTTTGAAATTCGGCTCGATGTAGTAACAGCACAATGAAGTTGCGATTGTAAAGCCGGTCTCCGATGGCGATTTTTACGTCACGCCTACCTAGCGGTCCATAGCGGACTCGCGGACATGGAAAGTTTAACAGAGGCTTTAAGATGCAGTCTGTAAGACGCGCATGGGAGCATGACTTGACGCGCGACATTGCAGAAAATGTGCGTTCACAAATGTAGCCTATGTTAATCCAAATATGGAAAGCACTTTCGAATTTAATAATATGAGGTTCTCTCCAGAGATGTTTTGCCACATTTCTTCAATTAAGGATGATTGCTGCATAGTATATGGTGTTTCTATTTGCCTGAACTTCTTTAAGTGAGTTGCGGGGCAAACCAAAAATCCATACTGCGACTATTCTATTTTGTATGAGTTCATTCGCTGGCATTCTCCACATTTCTTTGTTTCTCCCTTAAAAACAAATTTGTCATTTCTGATGCTCAATTTTACAGAACTAATAGCTGTTAGAGCTGTAATCGGGCCTTTAAAGTTAGGCCCGACAGGACCCGAGCCCGACAAGTACATTTTGATTGACAGCTTTGTAAAAGCCCGAACCCGTTTACAGCCCGACATTATTCAAATGTGCGCACACACACAGCTCTTTTGCCTTTTGTCAAGAATGAGTCATTTATACATGTTTGAACAATTTATTGATAACTAACGTAGACTAAGCCACTTGAAAGTTGGAATAAAGAAATAAGTCCTCTGTAACATCTTAACATCTCAGCACTCTAAATAAACAGGCTCATTTAGCCTATAAATAAACCAACGCATCAATAAAAACGAGTTTTTTTTAACAAATTAAATTAAATTAAGATACATTTTAAATTAAGATGGGTATGATATGGGTAAGATAAAGGCTCTGCCGGACTTGCTTCGCCACTAGCAGCTAACATTTAATAAAAGAATAATGGCAACATTAGCGTAAATACTCTGTCCACATTATGCATTTAAGACTCAGTGAATATTTAGTTATCATTTGAAAAACCTTTACTCACAGAGATTAGGCTAAGCCTACATGTTTTTGTGGAGGAAAATGATTGAATCCACTGTAGATGTCTTCAGCGCGTTTCTGAGCTCACTGATGGTGCGTCATTATTCTCTTATTATCCTCATTATAAACATGGTCAAAACTTTTCCACAGTTCAGACTTCGCTTTAGTTGCTGGTGCAACCAAAACGTAATCGCCAGAGGCAAGCCTCCATTACACCTACTCAGCATGCATTTTCGCATCTTTCTCGCGCTAATCGAAATACACCAAATGACCGCTCGTTTACCTTGCAAACCGGAGCGCGAGCTTGGCCCGAGCCCGCGTAAGATGATATAAATTAAGCCCGAACCCGTCGGATCCTATCGGGTCCCGTCGGGTTCGGGCAAAGATCTTCAGCTCTAATAGCTGTTGATGACTATTTGAATTGAATTCTGCCAAAGTTCGTGCTTGTATGTGTTCGTAATGTTATGTGAGAAAGTCTGCTCATGTCTGAAAATAATTTATGAAAAACTAAATTTCACATAAAATCATTAGGTTATAGCTCATATTTCTTTAGTGGCCTAATATTTTTTTAATGTACAAAATAAAATTAATTGTAAAACAAAGTTTTTGTTTTTTTTTGTGTTCAGCATATGGTGAATTCGTGGCGGGCCGCATGCGCCCCGCGGGTTTGAGAACCACTGGTCTATTCTATGCGCCTTATAATCCGGTGCGCTCTATATATGAAAACAATTCTAAAATAGGCCATTCATTGAAGGTGCACCTTATAGTGCGAAAAATACGGTATAAAAATACACATTCATTCTAATAACTGCATTATTAAATTCTTAATCATGCTATCAAAGATTACTAAGTGAGTGTTAGATGGTGGCAAAAAGCCAAATTAATTTAAAAATAACACTGAACTAAAATCAATTGTTTTAAATGCTACAAGTGTATTTAGGCATCATGAAATTATAATGTACAGTATGAGAAACATTCATTTTGAGATTAGCTAAATACATTTAATGGTTTTTACCTTTGCCGTCATCAAACACTAAGTTGATATAAATGTAAAAACAGAGCAAAAATATCTAATACTAAGCGATACCAATAAATACATAAACTTACATCAGCCAATAACCAATATGGTACCACAATATTGTGCATCCCTAGTCATATGGCTAGAAAAATAGCTCTATCATAAAGGTCAAAAATGATTTCCATTACATTCTTGAAAGTTCTATTTCAAGTATGAAACACTAGAGGAAGGAGAAACCGGGCCACATTTCCCTTTGTAATGGCTTCCAGGCATCACGCCTATCCTGGGATCTCATCACTCTGCTCCTAATTCTCATTACGCTTTTCATTCACACCTCCACACAGAAATCCCATGCTAATCTCCTCATGATAACATTTTAAGTCATCACATTCAGTGTAACAGCTGACATTTCATTAATAAAAAGCACACTAAACAAAACATCCTTTATGCCTACTTGAGTTCCTCATGGTTTCACTAGTGACATTCACTAACCTTTTCCCCTTGCAAGGCGGGAACGGAATCCCGAAGGCTGTGAAAGCTGTCTTTGATGTGGTCCCTACGTTTGCGCTCCAGCGCATTGTGATGTGCCCGTTTGTCTGCCTGCAATGAGAGAACCACAGTGGCGTCAGCGTCTTCGCTGGTCATGGTGCCATTGGCTAATAGTGTTAGTTATAAGGAAACACTTATAGTTTGACTAGCAAACCATGTAGTAATACAGACCTTCAAATCTCAAAAACTAGATTCTATTTTTGTGATCATGACAATTGAGTGTTGTAATAGAAAAGTTGCATATGGTCTTTTTTTTGCAGCTTATTCTTGTGGACGGTTTGTTTTTTTTACTATTTTTTATTTAATTTTTAATTTAAGACACACTAATATGTGATGTATCTGCTCTTATAGGACAAAGACTGCAACTGTACTATCCCTCAGACAACATGGCCATTGGAGTCCAATGTCACTGGGGTTGGCCAACACACTGTTATTACAAAAGCACAGCTGTAAAACCGGTTTCGATTCCAGTGACTCATTAACAAGTGCCCTTTTTGCATTCCTTGGAAAAAGAAGCAAAAACGAAAGCAGTTATCCGAATGCTGAAGTGCCACCGGGCAGCACAAAGACATTCCAGTGTCAATGCTGCACCTGAAGAGCTACATGTGGCCATAGTGTTACTGGCAGATCCAGTCCGTCTGTCTAATGTCTAAAAGATTAAGCTGTACATTACCAATGTCAGGATTGAATTACATGCACGTGAAGTGGCCAAGTGCTCAACATGACAAGGGCTATTCTGCACTCAAGTATAGTGAAAACTATGCATGTGGTTTCACCACAATTCTATCATAAAAAAGCACAACGTCTCCACTAAATTAAAGGTATAAAGGGCTGCAACTTACATAAAAGAAAGCAAAATGATAAGCACTACTGCAGAGGAAAGCTTTCTCGGAATATAGTCTACAATCTGCCCTCTTGTTGTTCTATGATCATAACTTCCTGATAAGAAAAAGTATTTCCTTCCAGCACAAAAAGAAGGGGGAGATAAACAGGACCTAGTGTCTCCAGTCTAGCCAATGAAAACTCAAGGCTAGTAAAAACAAGCCTGCTTTGTGATGAGTGCTATTTTAAACATCTTGCTATGTACTAGAACTGACACACCTTTCACACTGACCAGTCACTACTTAAAGTGATAGCTCACTCAAAAATAAAGCTTTTGACATCATTTACTGACCCTCGAGTCATTCCATATCTGAAGGACTTTCAAATGTGGAACACAAAAAATGTGTTTAATTTGTACAATGAAATTCAGTGAGGACCAATGTCCCTTTGGATTGCATTAACCTCCATCGAATGGATAAAAGCACTAGAAACATTCTTCAACATATCTTTTTGTTTGAAAGCCATACAGGTTTGAAACGGATTCATGTTTGTTAGCATTACTCGTTAAGCAACAGGTTCATGCACTTGTTCAGGGCCCTGGTTTATCGTGATGGATAATGGTATAAACAAAAGCATTACGCTTTAATAAAAGGACAATCACAAATGTATAGTAATGTAATATGAAACCCTAAGGAATCAACTGCCTTAAAACATCACTGTCTCTGCCCGGCCTAGAAATTTTACAGTATATTTAAAGTTAATTTAAAAAATTCAATTGCATTTTCATGTCGTTTCAGATCTGTATGACTTTAATACAGAAAATAGAACATTTGATACAGAACATTAGGAATGGATAGATCTTCATTGCATCTTTTCTCATTTTTTGCATTTCACACACACACAAAAAAAATACAAATAAAATTTTGTTAGAACAACATGTAAATAATGATAATTGTTTTGGAGATATTTCATATTTACATGTAATAATGAATCTTATTAGTTCATATACATTCTACATATGTATTAATGTATGTGTGCATATATATATATATATATATATATATATATATATATATATATGTGTGTGTGTGTGTGTGTGTGTGTGTGCGCGAGTTGTTAATTTTATTTTTCCCTCTTTTCTATCACGGTTTTGTCTGTTCATTAATCCTTTGGTAATGCAAAACAAATTGCAAAAAAAAATGACTGAAAATTAGAAAGGGGGATGTTCCATACATCCAGATTTAATGTTGCTTATTTATTCATACACCGTCTAATGTAACAAAAACAACATCTCATTTGGGTGAAATGCAAACATTACGAGGGATCACTCTGTCGACGTATTGACATTGTTCAACTAATGCGCAATTACCTCGCAGTTTAGATGCGGCTCGCGCCCGTCCCTCCCTCCTGCAGCAAGTGCCCTGCTGTCGAGCACTGAGCTCCCTGAACCCACTCAAAACGAGCAGACCGTGTGCTTCCCTGCTCTTCCTCATTCAATTCTCATTCTACCCTATTTTTGGCTTGATTCTATCTTGTTTTGTCGTCCACCGATGCAAATTAGTCACGGCCGTTCAGTACCTACCCGGAAATAAATGGTAGCTAATCTCAAAAAGAGATGCAATTTTCGACATTAAACGCTAAACTGGATTAATCGCTCCGCAATTACGCATCACGGAGTGAAATCTCGGTGATTCTTCCTGTATATAAAAAAAAAACTGAAAAGTACAAATGTAGCTACAGCTGTAAGAGAGATGCTTAACGTTAACTGGCTATTGATGGATGCATTGCACTGTTTTAGAACACAGAATCGCAAATGTAAATATACGGAGACGAGTATAAACTCGACCCCCGTGTGTAATTGCTCATCTGGCTTGATATTCTCATTTAACTGGCTGGAAAATGATTTTAAACGCCAGGATGGCTAACAAGCTAACAGGCTAGCCTCGTATTGAGACTCAAGTATCGAAAATACAAGAGGTTTCGTTCTCATACATGAAAAGTACAAACACTAATAACTATACTTACATCACTGTCCACCTCAATATCATCGTTGTCGCTCATTCTTCGGCGAAGATAGACAAATCTACACTAAATGTTGTTTTGAAAACAACATGAAATGGGGCCCAAATCAAATGAACAAGCAATAGAGATACACTGCTTAAACGAAACGAGATCAACGGACTCTCCACACGTGACTTGCCTATACACGGACATTTACCGTGGCGCGTCACGCCTGTGATTACGGCGCAAGGCATTGTGGGATTTGTTGTTTTTTAGGACGAAGTGGTTGGAAGATGTACCAGCGAATCTATTATGTACAACTACAACACCCAGGCAGCAGTTCTGAGTTGCGTCTCTACTTCAAGTCGAAGGAAAGCTCTTTTAATGAGACTGCTTCATGGTAATTGTAGTTTATTTTTTTGTCTTGCTATAAGCAAGACACGTGGAAAGTGCTCAGTGCTGTTTGTGACTAATATGGTGATTACTAATACTACAGTTATTTGTGAGTAATACTGCACGATAAATATTTAAAGCATTGTTAATATTCTTATTTTATTATTTTTATTAGATCAATAACAATACAAACCTTAGACATATATAGGCTACTGTTATATAGATGAATATGGGTTACAATCATAGACTGTATAAATTACAAAAATCTAAATAAACTTAATTCCTACACACATATTTAGGTACATTTTTGAAATAGCTACATACTAATTTCTTATTAATATATTTTACTTAAACAAAGAAAGTTGTAAAAAGACCATTTGTGTTTTTTTAAAATTATTATTATTAATCAAAAGGTTCGGAAAATAAAGTAGCAGATAAAAAAAGAAAAATAAATATATACTACATGTCCAGAGGACAATGAAAAATACACTGACAATTCTTTTAAAAATCTCTGAAAGTAACAACATTGTTTTTGCTGTTGGGACTGTGATAGTCTATTTAATTAAAAAAGTTAAATAGTTTTAAACTTTGAAATTACTGTATAAGGGACATGTCTAAATTATATTGTTCATAGTCTGTCATACTATAAAAATGAATTTTTTTACCAATAAAAAAAAACACTTTGTTTAATGACCAAAAAGGCTATGAGACCACAGAACGTTTATATATCTTTTAATGATATGATTTAAAATTTCAACACTCAATAAAACTCAACTGTCAAACTTTCCAAAAGCAAGACAGTGTATTTCCCCCTCTCTCCTCAAAATAGTGCTACAGATAAGGAGCTTAAATGGTGGATTAAATGAGCTGCTGGATCAGTAAAAGGGTGAAAACGAACACATAGTAGTGTTCACTCCCCCACAATGTCAGAGTACCAAATCTGGGGACTTGTGCAAACCAAACATACTGTCACTCACCCTTTACTTCACTCAGTCTTTACTCTGACACACTCTATACCAGAACAAAAAGGACCCTTTAAATGAGATCAGAAAAATAAATAATTTTTGCACTCCCAAATGTCTGTTTTCTAGTACTGGCTGTGGAGAAGGAAACAGACTACAAGAGACTGAAGCCGGGATTAAGAGTGACCGGCCAAAAAGCAGTGTTGTCTATGTAGCAGTTTGCATTTATAAGCTCAGACAATCTGCGTGACCCACCAGTCCAGCACCCTTCCCCCAAACTCCTCAGGGGGGCTCTTCACTGCAGGATTAAAATCTCCCGTCCTGTTCCCTTTCTGAGAAGTGCAATACCAGTGTATGTTTATAAATGTACACGTTATATCAGTCAAATACAAAAATATGTGTACTGTCATGACAGTGCTTAATGTAGTAAGTACTATTATGTTAGATAAAAGCTTGCAATTATAAAAAAAAAGACAGTTCATAACATGGATAATGTTAGTCATTCAATTTTGTTGGACCATTAAAGATAATTTTCTGTTTCAGGCACATAAATGTTTATAATATTTAATAGGCAACACTAGATGGCAATATAATTATTCTTTATGAGAGCAATCTTTTCAGATTAAGATTGACTAACAGTTGACTAATCAAAATTTAGTGTTATAGATATAAAAGTGTTATATTTAAAATAATATAGTGTAGTAATGCATTCAAATATCTAATTGATATTGATTCATTAGTTCAAGTTCAAATTCTTTATTTGTCCCCAATGGGGCAATTCGTTGTGAAACATAGCATGGCAAATCACACACAATCACACACACAATACCAATACAAAAATTGCCTACCATGCAGACATGGTTAAAATAATAAAAACAATACACAATCAATAAATAGAAAATCACTAAGTTATCTGTGGTTCTTTATAGAATTGAGAAGCAGAATGGCTGCAGGCACAAAAGAGTGTTTATATCTGTTGGTTCTGAATTTTGAGAGTTTAAAGCGTAATCCCGATGGCAACATCTGAAATTCAGCCTGTAAGGGATGAGAATTATCTAGCAGGATCGATTCAACCCTTCTTAACATCTGCTTGTGATAAAGTTCCTCCAGAACTTTCTGCGTAGAACCTGTGATACTGCTGCTCACCTTAATCAACCTCGAAAAGGGATTTTTTTTGTTTTACAGTGATGATCCCATACCAGCAGATTAAGGAGAAGGTAACAACTGACTCAACAAAAGACCTATAAAAAAAGCTTCAACAGGGTCTTATCCACATTAAACTTTGCCAGCTTCCTCAAGCAATAAAGGCACTGATGGCCTTTCTTGCAAAGCAAACTGGTATTTGAGTAAAAGCACAACTTATTATCAATAATGGATCCTAGGTACTTATACTCTGTAACAACTTCTATTTCCTGACCATTTATACTAGTTTTTTCAGTATTAGTGACACTGCGCCTAAAATTAATACACATGTCCTTGGTCTTAGAGACATTCAGTTTAAGAAAAGCATCCTGACACCATGTAACAAAGCGATCAATGGCCAAACCGTGTGAAGTTTCCTCATTTTTCAATAAGCTGACAATAATCATCAGCAAACTTCACAAAGTATCGGTCCTTAATCACAGTGCGACAGTCATTAGTGTACAGAATATATAAAAGGGGGGAAAGAACACACCCCTGTGGTGAGCCAGTTGATGTAAGGGCCCAGTCCGAGAGATGGCCATTTACTCTCACTCGCTGGGATCTATTTGTGAGGAAATCTAATATCCGTCCCACAAGGTTGGCCTCCAGTTTGAACTGATGTAAGAGCTTCTCAATCAGCATGACGAGAAATCCACAAACAGTAGTCTGGCATGATTTCTGTTGCCCTCAAGGTGATTAAGAATGAGGTTGATTACTGTTACAGTTGCATCCTGGACCCCTCTGTTTAATATATATGCAAACTGTAGTAGGTCAAGGAGGCAATTCATCATAGATGACAGTTCTCTTTTGATCAGCTTTTCGAAACACTTCATCACAAGTGACGTAAGGGCTATGGGTCTGTAATCATTTAAAGTCTTTGGGTGTCTATTCTTTGCAACAGGAACTATAATTGAATGTTTCCATAATTCAGGGACCTTCTGTTGGCACATAGATTGATTAAAAGTATAAGAAAAAATAGGGCCTTGCTGTTCTGCACAGCAAGAAAGTACACGGCTACCAATATTGTCTGGGCCCGGACTTGTTTTACCTTTGCAATATTTAAAGGTGTTCACAACACTTTGTGCAGAAAAACACACAGCAGATTGGTGGTGGGACAGTAAAGACTTTGTCACGGTTCGTGAATGCACCGTCTCCAGCTGTAGTCATGTTATGTCATGTTGATTGGTTCATGTGGGTGTTGCCACTGATCGCCTGATCAGCGGCAGGTGCATCTCATTCCAACCGCCTATTTAACGCCCTGTCTTTCGTCTTTCGTCAGACACAGCTGAGGCTGTGTTTGCCAAACTGAAGAGCCGTTTCATTTCAGCCCCTATTCTGATTACCCCTGACCCTACACGTCAGTTCGTGGTGGAGGTCGACGCATCAGAGGTGGGGGTAGGAGCGGTGTTATCTCAACGTTCTCCCTTAGACGACAAGGTCCACCCTTGCGCGTATTTTTCATATCGTTTATCTCCGGCAGAACGAAATTACGATATTGGTAACCGAGAATTGTTGGCAGTTAAGATGGCATTGGAGGAATGGCGACACTGGTTAGAGGGATCGGGGGTTCCTTTTATAGTATGGACTGACCACAAGAATTTAGAGTACATTAGCACCGCCAAGAGGTTGAACTCCAGGCAGGCTCGGTGGGCACTTTTTTTCGGACGTTTTGACTTTACTATCTCGTACCGCCCGGGTTCCAAAAATATCAAACCCGATTCTTTGTCGCGTATTTTTGACCATTCCGAACGCCCGTCCACTCCCGAGTGTATTTTTCCTGAGACATTAGTGGTCTCCACTCTCACATGGGAGATCGAATCGAAGGTCAGAATGGCCTTAGAATGGGTAACGCCTCCGCCCGGGTGCCCACCGAACCGTTTATTTGTGCCGGAGGGATTAAGGTCCAACGTTATCCAGTGGGGACATTGCTCGAATGTAGCTTGCCATCCAGGGGTTAACCGTACTAGATTTTTAGTCAAGCAACGATTCTGGTGGCCACTTATGGCTCGCGACATTCACAGTTTTGTTTTGGCTTGCTCGGTTTGTGCCACTGGTAAGACTTCCAATCGGCCCCCTGATGGGTTACTCCAACCGCTGCCGGTTCCTTCGAGACCCTGGTCCCACATCGCTCTAGATTTTTTACCGCCCTCCCGCCCTCCCAGGGGAACACGATAGTTTTAACCGTGGTGGACCGGTTCTCGAAGGCGGCCCACTTTATTCCCTTGCCCAAATTACCCTCAGCCAAGGAGACAGCGTTGACCGTCGTAGACCACGTCTTTCGTTTACATGGCCTCCCGATAGACGTGGTTTCCGACAGGGGACCCCAATTTGTGGCTAAATTTTGGCAAGAATTCTGTAGACTACTGGGAGCGACTGTAAGTCTGTCCTCAGGGTTTCACCCCCAGAGCAATGGTCAAACCGAGAGAGCCAACCAAGATTTGGAAAGGGTGTTGCGATGTTTGGTCTCCAAGAATCCTTCCTCCTGGAGCCAACAATTGTCTATGGTGGAGTACGCCCACAATACCTTACCAGTATCAGCTACGGGCCTATCTCCTTTTGAGTGTAGTGTAGGTTACCAGCCACCTATTTTTCCCAGTATGGAATCCGAAGTTGCGGTCCCCTCCGCTCACGCCTTCGTCCAGAGGTGCCACCGCACTTGGACCAGAGCCCGTGAGACTCCGATCGCCACCGGTCTAGGCCTCCGTATACGTCATGGGTCAAAAGGTGTTGCTTTCTACCAAGAATATTCCTCTCTGGTCCGTATCTAATAAATTGGCTCCCAAATTTATTGGCCCGTTTACTGTCACCAAAATCATTAGTCCGGTGGCAGTCCGCCTTAAACTCCCTCCTACGTATAGGAGAATTCATCCCGCCTTTCATGTGTCCAAAATTAAGCCAGTATTTCATTCTCCCATTAATCCGCCTACCCCGGTTCCTCCCCCGCCGCATCATAGGAGACCACCTATTTGGTAAATCGAATTCTGGACTCTAGAAGGAGGGGACGCGGATTTCAGTACTTGGTGGACTGGGAGGGTTACGGTCCAGAGGAGAGAAGTTGGGTACCTGCTAGGGACATCCTGGATCACTCCCGTATCGATGATTACAATCGACAGGTAAGAGATTCTGGGGACGCCAGGAGGCGTCCTTAGGAGGAGGGGTACTGTCACGGTTCGTGAATGCACCGTCTCCAGCTGTAGTCATGTTATGTCATGTTGAGTGGTTCATGTGGGTGTTGCCACTGATCGCCTGGTCAGCGGCAGGTGCATCTCATTCCAACCGCCTATTTAACGCCCTGTCTTTCATCTCCTGTTTGTCAGATCGTTGTTTGAGGTCCTTGTGTTGATGTCTGTTCGTGCTCCTGTGTTCCTGTCCTTGCCCTGTTTCCTGTTTCGGTCTCCTTTGGATTATCACAGTCACTCACGGATTATCACCACGGATCACCGATCTACCACCACCGTCATCGCTACCAACGCACTCAAATCACCTACTCACCTGTCTGTGCTTCCATCGTGGTTCCTGCGTCACTCACCAGCATTCATCCATCACACCTCCTGTCAATAAACTATCTTTACTTGCATCTGCCTCCTGTCCTCCATTGTTAGCGTCACAGACTTTCATTACTAAAATCATACTTATCAAATCTTGAATAAAATTGATTCGGTTCTTGGACCAAAGATATGTCAGAGGTGAAGCCTTTCAATGCCACCTTATTCTTTATTTTATCATTTTGACCAACCATTATTTTAATACTGTCCCATGCTGAGCCTAGAAGATTATTACTCAGTTTGTGTTCCTATAGTCCCATTTAGCCCTTTTGATTTCACGTTTAATCTCCTTTTGAATACTATGTAATTCCTGAAGATTATTCTGTCTAAATGCTAGCTTTTTCTTTTTCAACAAATCTTTAAGTTGTTTTCTCACCCATGACTTGTTGTTGGGGTATATTTTGACAACGTTTTTAGAAATTACAGTATCCTCACAATTTGCAACCCATGAGCTTACCACATCAGTCAATTCATCTATGTCCCCTGAAGACTGAACAAACTCCTCCCACAAGGTACAGTCCAAACAGAGCCAGCGAAGCATCTTCAGACCAGATCTTCACTAGACCTTCATTAGTAGTACTGTTGATAAGAACCTATTTTAAAGAAAATATCGAACTGATTTAGGTTAGGTTATGGAGTCAGTCGCAGTGTAGGAGTGAAACGCAGGGCAGCGGTCTGAAGTTAGCAGTTCCCCACCTAACATGATTCAGCTCAGGCTTGAGAACCAGTGCCGTTTCTTTGGAAATAGGCTAACAGAATGGTTCATTCCACGTGAATTACTTCTAAATGTTTAATGTTTACTTATTATGTTTGTTAAATGAGTTTAAATATAGGCAATATGCATGGCTTTCGTATTAAAGGGGTCATATGTTGCAATTTCAAGTTTTCCTTTCTCTTTGGAGTGTAACACGCTGTTTGTCAATAGATAAGATCCCTAAAGTTGCAAAGACTAAAGTGTCAAACCCGAAGAGATATTCTTTATAAAAGTTAAGATTCTGTCACACCCCCCTGAAACACCTCATTTAAACACGCCCCCACATGTCTACGTCACGATGTGGGAAGATTTGCATAACACCGCCCAAATGTTCACGTAAAGAAAGTAGGTGTAACTTTTATTCTCGCTGTTGCACCGGTGCCATGTTGTGGAAACACTGTATCGTTGTGAAAGCAAAAATACTTTGTTTGGCCTTCCAAAAGAGGACACAACTAGAAATCAGTGGATAAGTTGTATTTACAACACTGTTCCAGAACAGTTCAACACAAATATTCAGATGTGTGCAGAGTATTTTATGGAGGACTGTTTCCTAAACCTGGGAAGGCTGTTTCTATAAAGTGGGGCAGTTCCAACTTTGCAAGGACAGTCTGGCGCTTCTGACACATAGTCTGTAAGTACATTTTCATATGTAAAGGATTTGCCAACTGATGATTCAAATGTGAGTTTTGAGCAGCTTAGAGCAGCGCATTTTGTTTGTCGTTTCTCCGATAACAAATGCAGACATAGTTTTATGTTTAGGCGGTGCGATATGCAAAACAATGTGTAAAAAGACAGTATAAATCATTATAATCTGTAATTATGTCCCCACTGGATGAAACAAATGCCTCATTTGTAATGAGTTTTATTGGTTTTGACTCATCGCGCTGGGACACGCATCACAGTATGGTAAGGGGCGTGACATTTCCATCACACGTTTGAGGTGTTCGCCCAATCACAACACACTGGATAGTTGGCCAATCAGAGCACACCTCACTTTCCTTTTTTTTATTAATATTATTATTAGCAAGAACAAGTTACCTGTATATAACAAACATTATACATGATATAAACAACTATACACTATAGAGGGGCTATATATTAATACAGATTTATATAAAAATATTAAAGTGTTTAAAGACTTTCTCTTTTTTTAATTGCCTTTTGTTTTATAGGAAATCGTATATATTATCAGTTTAATGTTCCATTTCCATCCTAGAAACACCTTACTTTTCAGACCAATGAGCTTTGTAAAAATCAACGGGTTTCAAAAAGGCAAAGCATAAAGCAGCAATAATGTACAGCATGTGGAAAATAAAGTTTTTTAAAAATATTATTATACCTTAAACCGCATTAACACAATGCATTACACCAAATAGACAAAATAATGTTCTTTTTAGCAATGTCATACAACACCTTTAAAATCGATATAAAATGTTATATGAATAAAGGAAAGTATAATGTAAACCAGTGGTTGTGTGGAGTATTTAATAAAGGTTTAGAGGATTCAAGTTAATCTGTAAACATTACAGTAAGTCATGCATGAAGTAAAACAAAATACATAAACAAGTAGACTAATATAGTTAAAATAAATTTTTATATGCTGGGTCAAATAAGCAACCCAATTTGCTGGGTAAAATTAACCCAACATTTGCTCTGCCCAAATTGGGTTGTTTTGAACTCAGTGTTTTTTTAGAGTAGAAACACTGATATCATGCTGAGATAGCCTAGCCTTTTGTCCAGAAAGAGCAAACTTACATAAAAACTTGAGTTGTTTAGTTGTTAGATGTTGACTAACTGGATGATTATTGGAAAATGTCAAGACATGTTATTGTAAATCTGGAAACATGATTCTTCCATTGGCATTTTGTGAGTGTTGTGTTGTGTAGGATGTGGTTACCTGAAGTGGGTTGCAAAGAACATGAGAATCACAGCTTGCACAAATTTCAGCTCTGAAACTTGGCAATGAACACTATAACTTGTACATTTCTATTTAGTAACTTATAAAGGAAATTATCAATTTGCATTACATGTTGCTGAACTTGTTCCAATGGTTGTGATACTTATGAAAATATTCAAATTAGTATTAATTAATTAAATTGTTATGATTAATTTCTTAGCGTAGGAAAAATATATGAAAGGAGACATGTATGAAAAATGACCAAAAAAGCATATTTGTGTTAAAAATGTAATTTTGAAAATGAGAAAATGTTCAATTATCTTCGGTTTTGTTTGTAACAACTGTGTGAAGAAACAGAATTCTGTTGTTATGCTGTTATGTTCCTACTAGTGTACATTGTTTTGAGGTGTGTACAACTGTCAGTATTCAGAAATGACTACACTGTGATATTAAATGTAAATGTGTTTAAAAATGAAGTTCTACATAGCTTAGCCCATAAAGGGTTAAGGAACAAACCAGCGTAAAAAAAAAAAAAACCTGTGCCAGATTGGAGGACCGACAGGAAACCTCTGTTTTTCTCTGACTTGTTCACTGGCTTTCTGAGAAGATTCCATACAGTCACCGAAGCACTGCATGAAGCAAAGGTAGGCTTGAGATTGATTTTTCTACAAAAACATATATACTTAAAATAACTTAAGCATTTGTTGTTATTTCTTGGATTACATGAACGTTTTTGACACTTGAACTCTCTCTCACTTCTATCTCACAGTTTTTGAAAACATTTCGAAAATGGTGGTCACTGCAAATTCAACCATCGAATCCAATTTTTCAAGCTTTGAAAGGAATATAAACAACACCACCTCAAATGACTCTGCAGTCAGTGTCAATGCGGACCTTGTTATCCGCTTGGTGTTAATTGTTATTCTTTTTATCACCATGGTGTCTCTTGGATGCACAATGGAAATCTCAAAAATCAAGAGTTATCTCATCAAACCCAAAGGGGTGGCAATTGCAGTTGGGGCTCAATATGGTATAATGCCCCTCACAGCCTTCTGCTTTGCAAAGCTGTTTCAGTTGGGTTCTATGGAGAGCATATCTGTGTTAATTTGTGGGTGCTGTCCGGGAGGAAACCTCTCCAACATCTTTGCTCTGGCTCTCCAGGGAGACATGAACCTCAGGTAATTCTTTAGCCAATTAATACTGACCAATAGTAGACTAATAAAGAAAATGATGAGCTTCACCTTACTGAGATTATTTGTTGCAAACAATGCAAGAACATTTCAACGATCTATGGATTTCCTTTTGAATAGCTGGGGCAATTGGACCCTTTTCACAATACTGTGATGATGCATTTCAGCGGTCATCAGCATTGTAAATCCTCCAGAGGTTTTTGTATGTTCATTAAAAAAAAGTACATTTATAACACTATAAGCCTACTTTGTATTATATCACCTTTGCATCAAATTAAGTTAACACTAATGCAAGGGTATTTCTAATACAGCATCTACACTGTAAAAAGTGATTCTCTATATTTATTCAATAAAATTGTGTCAAAAATTTACAAGCAATATTATTAATTAAATTTAACACATTTTAATTAAGTAGAATTAACCATTCAAAAATAGTAGAATAACATGAAAACATTAAGTAAAATTTACACAAAAATATTGATTTCATTGGATAAAAAAAAAAAAAAAAAGAAAAAACGCTATGCTAAAGAATACTATGTCATGCATGCCAGGCCAGTAGTTGGCGATCATGAAACACCCTTTGAAAACATTATATGCTTGCACATGACATCAGCCTTTTTATATATTCACATTTTTGTTGCTTGCATATGATAAAGGCAGCATGTTCAAAAGGTTGTAAGGCCCCCAAAACAGAATTATTGAAGACACCTAAAGTTCACGAACAGAATCACTGAAGGAAAAATAATAATAATTTGCTTACCATTGTAGTGGTCAGTGTTTACTTGACCCTTAAAAACATATTTTTCTTGGTTGCTAGTTGTGATACAGCAGCTAGACAAGCCAAGAAGGAAATGAGACCAGATGGTGTTATTTGTTTTTTGCATCATCATTTGATCTGGGTTTCTGAGTTGGATGTGTCTTATCAATGACGGGTGTCCTGTGGTTGTACAATATTAGTTTTGGTGTTTTCAGCATTATCTGAGAAATTCTTAGAAGCACCTCTGATCAAAACCTTGTTCAAAAAAAGTATTTTCATTTAGGCACACATACATCAAGAATCAGACTGAGAACCACAACAATGGGGACCATCAAAAAGCATGTTGCACTGCATTCTGGGTGCCACCAATCAAAACTCATTTATGGCTCCCATCATGCTTTGCGGCATGAATAAATTATGAGAAACAATTCTATAGTAGCTAGTTTTGTGATTCTTACAGTTCGTCTGGATATGCTGTTTGTCACCATTCTTGAGATTCATATGCTGTTTCTTGATGTCACTGTGTGCCAAAAGAAAGTTCCACTCTCTCAATCAGAATTCTTAAACTCTAGATTTACACTGAAAATTCCAGGCCTTTTATTGTTGAATCACAGGGCTGCTATAATGAATGTTAATTTAACTCAGAGATCAGGCTCTGAATGAGTTCAGATATTCAGGTAAAACAAAGGTTATGTTAAAGCATAACCAACACCACCTGATCATCTTTTTTCTTAGCTTGTTTAGCTGTTATAACTGAGTTACAATGTAAAAAAAAGTGTAATATTAAAACATCAAGGGTCAAGAGCACAACTAAAGCAAACACTGACCACTATAATGGTAACCAATAATTTACCCTTTGATTCTGTTTGTGAACTTTAGGTGTCTTCAATAACTCTGTTTTGGGGGCCTTAAGACGCAGCCTTTTGAACATGATGCCTGTATAATATTTATGTAAGCAACAAAAATGTGAATTTGTAAAAAGGCTGATGTCATGTGCATGCATATAATGTTTTCGAAGGGTGTTTCATGATCGCCAACTACTGGCCTGGCATGCATAACATATGCCGCGTTTCCACCGAAATTACCCGGAACATTTGTACCGGGAACTTTTTTTCCCAGGAACTTTTTTCCCCCCAGACCTGTTGCTTTCTGCGTTTCCACCGCGGTGTAAAGTACCGGGAAGCTTAGACAAATAGACTGGTGACGTAGGTCTGCACGTGTTTCTCAGTACAAAGTACGCTGATTTTGGATGTGCATCCTCCTCGGTAGTTCAGACTTTGTGCATTCGTCTCGGGAGTGTGATGTCCGCGACGACGCAAGTCCGGTAAATCTGTAAACAGCAGTGTACTTGATAACTTCAGTCAGCTGACCATGGTTACTGCTATTTTCCTCTCTGTATATTTACAATAAAACGAAATAGGATATCAAATACCACTGCCTCCTTTCGTTTTCATTTAAACATAATAACAGCTGCAGAAATGTACTTAGTTCAGGGATATGTGTATATATACAGCCATTACAATGAAACGAAATATTATATAAATTTGCCTTTTTTATTTTCATTTTAACATATAGATATATTGAATACAGACCAAAGATAACCTGTTAGATTTACCCCGCAGCTGAATTATATTTTATGTTTAACCACTAAAGAGACATCAGAGCCAGCGGCACATATCAGAAGGTCTAGCCGAGGTGAGGCTGCTTTTTGGCGGATAGATGATCACTGAGCTCCCGCTGATCGAGTGGAGTTCACCCTCTCTGAGATCGGCGAAACACATTTTTAAATAGGCGCTTTCTTTACAAATAAACCACAGATTTGAGTTTTAAACAACTACATTCTCTCCTGAAATACTTTTAAAATTACATTTCATGACACAATAACAGTAATATTTTGAAAATGTTGATCCGAATAAATGGTGGTTGAACTCAACCAATCAGGATGTTTAGCGCCCAAGTCCCGCCCCCGAAAGTTCCGGAACTTTGAAAAAGTACCACCTCGCCAGCAGGGACTTTCTGAGGGGCATTTTTTGTCACAGTGTCTGGGTTGTGTTCCCTGGGTTTCCACTAGGTGTCCTCAGTTCCCACGGTGTTTATCATATTATCACTTCCTGTCTCCTTATTTGGTCACCTTCCTCCTTGTTTAGTTAATTGATTGTTCCCCACCTGTCTCCTGTTTCCCCATTGTCCTTTTGTGTATTTATACCTGGTCTGTCTGAGTCTTTGTCACGGAGTTCTTGTTGTATGTGAGATACAGTTCTTAGTCTGCTCTTTCCGTGTGTTCTTGTTATTGGATTTTCTGGTTTTGACCCTGCCTGGACTGTTTACCCCTTTGGATTTGCCCTTTAAATAAATCTCTTACCTGCATTTGGATCTCTCCTCGTTTCTTGTATCACCGTACGTGACATTTTTTTACCCAGAACTTGATTTAGTTCCTGGTTCCTGCGGTGGAAACACACCGAGTACCAGGCCAAAGTCCCTAGTTCCTGGGTAAAGTTCCTGCGGTGGAAACGGGGCAATAGTATTCTTTAGCATAGTGTTTTTTTGTCCAATGAAATCAATATTTTTGTGTCAATTTTACTTTATTTTTTCATGTTATTCTACTCATTTTGAATGATTATTTCTACTTAATTAAAATGTGTTAAATTTAATTAATAATATTTTTGACATATATGGGACTGATTATAAATTTGACATTGTTCTCTCTACTGACTGCTGTAATCAGTCTCTCTCTGTTTTCCCTTTTTTTGAAAGTCATAGAAAAACACTAATATGGAGTTTATTTTTTTTGCTTTTTTAGCAAATGAGAATGCAAAAATATATATATTAGTGGTAGTCTCCCAATACTATGAGGTCTTCTGCTGCTGAGAAACCCGGAAATGTGAAAAAGGTCCATTACAAATCACTAAAGATCAAAAAAGTTGAGTTTGATTTGTTAAAACTATAGTCTACAGTATTTATTTATTTATTTATTTTTTGAAAACTAAATAATTACAGTTGATTTCATTATTTCCTCTAGTTAAAACTTAATTAAATTGCTTTTTGAGAAAAAATTTAAACAATAGCCCTCTATCTATGCTATATGCATAATCTATGAATAATATGTTATGAAGTGATAGGGTAATAATGGTAACTTTAATAAGACTGATAAAAATCCTAGATCGGTTATAGCAGAATATCTTTGTTCAACCGTGAACAATGAATCAATCAGTAATTTGAGTACTTGTGTGCATTAAGTAATAATTGACTCCACTTTACGTTGTGGCCACATCAACACCTCGGGTGTGCGTTATTTTTCTAATAATTCAACGACACAGAGTAAATTATTCCGCTTATACTACAGTTTCAACCCAGTCCTCAAGACATCGATCAGAAGATATATTTAAAGGGATTCGTCTGGTTTTTGTAATCGCTATTGTGAGTAGGATTATTTCTTCCACATCTCATCCAATGGCTTTTTTTTGCTAGTTCCAAAACGTTATTTTAAAGCTGGTAACGAAGGGCTTGAGCCGTTGATAGCATTCTAATGCAGTTATTAATTAAGTTATTAGAAAGAGAGCGAGAGAGACAGAGACACACAAAGAGAGAGAGAAAGCTTGTGTGAATTAGGCTAACTTACCTCTTTGTATCTCTAAAGAGCTAGTGAGAAATGTCATGTGTGGCCTTTAAGTTGATACACTATATAGGCTAACTGATAAAATCGCCAGGGCAGCGCTGACAACACCTTTTGTGTAAAACTATGCGAAGTGATATAGAACTGTAATGCAGTCAGGAGAGCTGTCTTGAAATATGCTCGTCATGCGTTTCCCAGAAAATAATTGCACACCTCAGATCATTCGTCAGCCAATCAGATTCAAGCATTAAACAGCCCCGTAGTATAATGTAATTTATACCATGGTTTGTCTGAAATCTCAATTCTGATTGGCTAGTAGATATGCATTAAAACCATTTAATGCACAGGTAGTTAAAAAGTCAGTTTAATCACTGTTCTATATGAATGCACTGCTGTAACTGATGCACACACACACAGTTTTCTGCGCACACAAAGAAACATTCAGGAGCACAGAAACTTGTTGACAACCCCCTGGGTAAAAATAGAGTTCTGTGCCCCCTCTCCCTCATTGGGCCCTTGTAATCGTCCAGGTAACAAACACAGCTGTCATGTCCCTTTCTCTGTCATTTTAACCCTTCCGGTCAAATATTGGGCTGCAAAAGTCATTAACAACTTTAACTGGTCAAGAGTGGCAAATGACCATGGTATAAGCATTGATATGTATACGTAGATTCCTCATAAGCAACTGTTTCCATGGGCCGCCTATACACAAGCTGTCCGCCATACTGGAAGGGTCAACTTGACGTCATTCACCATAATTATCAATGAATATTCGAAGATGCCACAATCCTTACGTATATGGTTCCACCCCACTCTCGCATTTTCTCCTGTAAAATGTTATGCCGTTTCTTCGGGAATTAAAATCCTGGTGGTTTTTACATCTATCGGCTGTGCAGGATTTTGGCATCTTGAAAATGTATTGTTTACTATGGTGAATGACACCTGATGTGATACATGAGTTAAGTATATATTCAAGTTTGTCTAGTGCTTTATCTGCATTTCTCTAACACAGGGCACTAATGAAAATATGGTTACATAGAGTATCTAATTATTTTTATCTATTTTTTCCTCTTAGTATTGTGATGACTACTTGTTCCACAGCACTGGGATTGGGTATGATGCCACTCCTGCTCTACCTGTACAGCCAGGGTTTCTCAAACCTGGCACAGTTTGTTCCTTTCACTTACATCATTTTTACCCTGATTATGATCCTGGTGCCCTGCTGTATTGGGATCTTGATCAACTACAGAGTGCCCCAGTATTCTAAGATCATCACCAAGGTGTGTGTAAATTCATGTATGGAATATATGTTACTCCTTTTATTCAACAGTTCAATAATGACTTTAGCAGAGTAAAGGCGAGGACACATTTACGATTACTCTGCAAAATCATTTCTATGTGATGGTTTTGCGTGAGGGCAAACAAGTTCCCCATGCAAATTCCGCTCTTGTACAAACTTGACCACATACCAATCATAGTGTAGTGATGTATGAATCACAGCTTACACAGAAGTCACTAACAAGCAGCTTTCTGTTAGTTAACAGGGTGAATCTGCGTGACCAAATCGAACCTGTTGTGAAATCTGCTGAACAGTGGTAAACGTGACCTCTGACTTAGATGTAAATAGACATCATTTCAGTTTCTGTTTGATTCTATTTTTTAAGCAAAGCCAAAACAAAACCATGACTCAGACCAGGGGTGCGCTTCCCAGAAACATTGTTGGATAATCATGGTAACAAATTCCATTGCACTATTGGTAATGATGGATTGCAACAATAGTTGGTTTTAGGAAATGCACTCCAGCATAGTAGTGGTGTTTAGTTTTTGAATGAATCGGTGTCTTTGAAAAAGCACTTGAGTAAATGATTCAGTTATAGACAATGTAAACAATGTAAAGTACAGAAAGATTCGGTGAAAAAATCCCCACCATAAACAGACCCGAGACTCAAAAACACAGGTTTACACAGAATTACTGTAATTACGAGATTAGGTTACAAAGAATTTAGGCACTTTCCAAACTCCCAATTTGTAAAATGTGAATTTCTTGAGTAAAAAAATAATCTGTTAATTCTGCCATGTTGTGAATATAATATTATATCAACACTCTGGAAAGCTGCTCAACCACGCAAAGCAAACTGTTTAATGTAAAGTATAAATGCTCTGGCTACATGCCAACAATTATAAGCATGTTCTGCATTTATTTTTCTGCTGGTTTGTAGGTTGGGTTATCGCTCCTGCTGATCTCATGTGTTGTCATTGGGGTTCTTGCTGGTATGTCTGATGGAGGAAAGATTTTCACAGTGCTGTCTCCTCAACTTATAGCCACAGCTGCATTGATGCCATTGACTGGATTCATATGTGGATATATCCTGTCCATTCTGTTCAGGATGAATGCACCGTATGTATGTCCGCTGTATAGAAGTGTAGTGTATCTGGCTTAGATGCAAATCCATTCACAAGATAATCAACCAAATTGATTTCTTGTTCAGTCACTGTGCAGTTTTCGTTATCATGTTCACTTGTGTCCTTTGGTCCTCAGTTGCAGACGGACTGTTTCTATGGAGGTGGGTTGTCAGAACATCCAGCTGTGTACCACAATCCTGAAGGTGGCCTTTTCTGCTGAGCTCATTGGTCAGCTGTATTTCTTCCCGGTCATCTACATTGTGTTCCAGATAGTCGAGGCCCTTATCTTCATAGTCCTGTTCAGATGCTATCAGAGACTGAGACCATCCCAACAAGGTACATGAACTCTATAAACTGTTATGAAATGCTAAAAATGGACTTGCACTCAGGCCATCCAAGATGTAGATGAGTTTTGCTTTCTTTATCAAAACAAATTTGGAGAAATTTAGCATTACATAATGTGCTCACCAGTGGATCCTCTGCAGTGAATGAATTGCTGTCAGAATGAGAGTCCAAACAGTCGATAAAAACTTCACAAATATTCCACAAGGGATCCACATGACTCCAATCCATCGATTAATGCCTCAAAATCCACTAAAATATATATAGTTTTAGAACTATTTTGGGCTGCTTTCACTTGTAAGTGGTGGTTGATCTGTACATATTTTTTTGGAGAAAGGAATATAGATATAGAACTTGTATTGGAAGCGACAATTTGAAATTAAAATTAATTAGTTTATTACAAACACACCTTTTTACTCCATAAGATGTTAACTGATAGCCTGGAGTGATGGATTATTGCGATGTTTTTTATCAGCCGTTTAAACTCTCATTCTTACGGCACCCATTCACTGCAGAGGATCCATTGATGAACAAGCAATGGAATGCTAAATTTTTCCAAATTTGTTCTTGAGAGGCCTAATAATTAGTCAATTTCAGCCAATTTCCATTTTGTAAAATTCTACTTACCTAACAACCTAAATAAGTATTTATATTTTTAAATGATTAATATATTGTATCAATTTACATAGAAATTAAAGAGTACACAGCAGTGGAAAGAGCAGCTGAAGAAACTAATGGACCCTCTAACAGTGATATCTGAGGACCCCATAGTGCTTAGAAAGCTCAAAATGGACTCAAGGAATATGGGACCAAAGTACCATGGATCCTGTGACCATAGGGAATGATCAACATATGTATAATGCTGAATAGTCAGTACAGAGTATAAAAACATTTAACTGTACTGTACAAATGTATTGTTTGAATAAAGGTATTAACTTTTTTTTAAATTTTTTTTTTTAAATTTTTTAAAATGTATTCTGTTAAATTAGTTTTTTATGGCTTAGAAACACATTGATTAGTTTTATAAAATCAAGAATATTACATAAAAAATATGGCACCTGGGGCTGGTCGCATAAAAGACTGATCTTAAAAAGTTAGTAATCTGATAAGACTGGTCATGACTTTTTAAAGTCATTTACAAAAAGGAAGATTGGCCCAAAAGAAAAATAATATAATAATTTCCATAGTAGGAAAAAAAAAGTCAATAGGAACCACCAACTGTTTGATTACCAGCAATCTTCAAAATATCTTCTTTTTTGTTCAATATAAGAAAGCAACTCATACAGGTTTGGAACGACATGAGGGCGAGTGAATGATGACAGAATTTTAATGTTTGGGTGAACTATTCCTTTAAGACACACAGTCATAACATTAGTGGCTATGTTAACTTTATGCAACTGACTCCAGTTTTAAGGCTACTGAAAAAGCAGTCACTTTTATGCTGTTGTGCAACCACATACAATTAGACACTGCATTAAGAAACCATTACGGTTTTATTTGAACACTGAGTAATGCATTGTAATGCATTTTTGATTTAGGCTAGTTTTGCAATATTGTCTTTACGGGTTCAGATTATATGATTTTTATTTTGGAAAATGGCCAACCTCATTTCTAACAGCTTTTCATTTATTCATTTTTAACAGTGTCATGGTACAGAAAGGTAGCATATGCATCAAAACATATCCAGTCAAAACCTGACATTGTCTGATTTTTACATACTCATAATACCGGAATAATAAAAAGGATGATCAGAAATGCGCCATATTAAAATCTCATCCGGTTTTGTTAAATAAAAGAAAACATCCATTGCAAAAAAAAGCATAGTTTACTCATACAAATGCAACATTGAAACGTGTCTCCAGAACGAGAAATTAAACACATACATATGAATAGGTTTGTATATGATGCAGGGTTCACAAATGTGACAAAGATCTAATTTTTTTTTCATGCAGTGCAGAGGGAACTTTGATATTTATTAGATTATAATTCAAGCATCCACATTACGAACAATTCACATACATTCATGAAGTAAAAAAAAAAGGGTTAGCTGGCCCAAACAGCACAGGTCGTTTTGTAAAATGACTACAAAGTATTAGAAACTTAATTTTACTTTATTTGTTGGATATGAAATAGCTGTTCTGGCCTCACTTTGTTTGTGCACATTTGTGGCAGTTCTTTGCATTTGAAATTCATGTTATCATCAGCCTTATGAAGCAATAAACACTCATTTGTTGTCTGCCATTATTCATTCTATGTATTATTCATAAAGCCCTAGTTAAATGTTTTTAACACAAAACAAAGAGTCAAACTTTCTGAAAACAAATCACATTTACTGGCTTGTCCATGAATATATTTAAACAATTAAAGACTGCCTCAACATCAAACTTCACTCTTTATGTATTGATAAAAATAACCACAAAATACCCATTTGAGATATAAACTTCAACAAAACACCCAAAATAGTAGTATATTCCTGATTTAAATCACTCTCCTGTCAAATACCTTCAAACTAGCAACAGAGGCTGTGCTGTGAAACTCATGGCATGGAGAGAGGCTGTTCCTCCACTTTCGGAACCAAAACTGGTCAAACATGGGACAATATTGCTAACTTCAGCCTCTTGCAGTGCTTGACTACAGACGCATCCCTCAGCAAACAGAGAAGCGGCGTCTAATGACGACTGTCAGCAGACGGGGAACGGGACGGTGGGGGGCGCTGCGCTGGAGTCGGTGGTGATGCTGATTCAGCACGAGGTGCTTCTTTGGGCCGCACAGGAGAAGCACTGGTCGAACGGGACCGACTTCTGGAGCGGTTATGTGATTTGGGGCTGTGGGAACGGGAACGGGAACGAGAACGGGAACGGGAACGGCTACGAGAACGTGATGTGGAGCGCCCTCTGGAACGAGAACGGGATGAGCTATTTGAACGAGACCGAGTTCTGGATCTACAGGACAAGAGAAAAGCAATTAATCAATCAATCAATCAATCAGTCTGTCAATATTAACAATCAAAAGTTAAGGGTTGAAAGTAGTCTTTTATGCTCGAAAAATATAATAAAACTGTAATATTGTGAAATAGTCATCACAATTTAAACTATTAAACGATTAAAATATTTATATTTTAAGATTTAATATGTGATGGTCTTCAGAGTCACATGATCCTTCAGATATCATTCAAATATGCCGATTTGGTGCCCAAGAAGCATTTATTATTATCAATGTTGAAAACAGTTGATACTTTTGTGAAAACTTTTTTTGACAGGGTTTTTTGCTGATTAGAAAGTCCATAAGAAAATGTATATGTAGAATTTCTTTGTCATGCGTTTACTGTGACTTTTGATAAATTTAATCATATTAAAAAAATATTTATTTGTAAAAAAAAAAGGATATATATATATATATATATTAGAGCTTGTAAGAGATTAAAAATTTTAATCTAATTAATTACATGATGTGATGATTAATCAAATTATTGCATATCAAATTTGTAGAAATTTTAGATAATTTAAGGTCATTGTTGTGTAAAGCATCAAACAGATTACAAAAAAAAAAGTAGGTTCAGCAAGAAATATTTTTGTTTGATCAAATTAATTACATATAGCCTACTCTTTTAGACCATGTAAGTAAATGATGACAGAATTGTCATTTTTGGTGAACTATAACTGATTCATTCAGGAGTGAAGTAAATGGTTCATTATGAATGGTTCATTAAATTATTAGGCTTGTTCAACTTGAATTGGGTCATCACCATCAGACCGATCGGTGTGTGACATCAAAGTACCGCAAAGGTTTAGAGAGCAGACGACTCCTTGTGCTTTTGAATTGCTCTCACATTACTTTGATGTCATACACCGAACGGTCTGTGCAGCGCCACTTCAAAGTCAACACGACTATGGCCAATGGTTCAACGAGCCAAATGGTTCACCAAATTCATTCAAAACGTGGATTAAAAAAAATGAAATGACAGTTCTGCTTTGTCTTTATCTTCTGGTTGGCAAAATTGAGCAAAACAGACAACACTGTCTAAAATAACAGTAATCGACTGTATGAAATGGTAGATGATCCACATAGGTCTGGGCAAGGGCAAGTGCGTCAAATGCGTTCAGAATTTTTACATTTTTCTCCATAATTAAATAATTAATGTGTTAAATTACCAGCCCTTTTATATATATATATATATATATATGCACACAGAATTATAATATTGTTTTTCATTAAACATTATATATTCATGTTTTATACTGTATATTAGTGTTGGGCGATATGGTCATTTTTTAAATCGTCATATCGTCAGCCTGTGAGATTGACAATACATGATATTATTGTGCATGGGCAAGAGAGTGAGAGAGAGAGAGAGACTCTTTGTTCTTGTCATATCATAACTATTTGGTGTTTTAAACAGACAGAGCCTATGGAATCACCAGTAATCTAAAAATATACTTTCTTATACTTACTGATAAATTAACGTTAAATATAAAAATACAGTATTTATAACAGCTAGTTCATATATAGTCGGACGCAACTGTCATATCGAGCGTCCTGTGACAAATTTGCCGCATCAGTCTAAATGTTTTGCTAAATCAGTCAACGGTGAAAATCAATAGTAGATTTCTTTTAAAGACCAACAGTTTAAAACTAGTATTGGAAATAAACGAACACGTTAAATATAAAGTATTGAAAATAGGTAAGTTCATATATTTGAAGTAAAGTTAAATTTAACTGATCAGTCATACAGCGATCCGGACCGTGCGAGACGAGACCGACGCACCGCCACAGAAACAAGAATGAGATGCACTCTAACATAACTGTGCCAATAAACTCAGTTAGTAAGGGCTCATTTAAAATATTGCACATATATAGGCTGTTCAGATTCCTTGTTAAAGTGCAATTGACTTTGTAACGGCCAAAACTATGTATTTTGCATGCATCACATTATGGTGCGCTGTGCATGAAAATAAGGCAGCAGAGCAAACTTATCCATAGTGGTTCTCACATAGTCCTAAATCATCACCACATAGTTAGTGTTATAAGTTAAATGAACAGTCTTTAAGAGAAGGACTACGTGAGAGGCACTATGGATGTTAAATTCGCTCTGCCGCCTTGATTTTATTCTGTCTTTACTTTATTTGTAATGCCAAGAAAGAGTTAATCTCTCATGAATGATAAGAGCGTGTTGTCGTTTATCAGCCATTAAATGTGTGGGACACCAACTCCTTGTTTTCAATCTCTTTCATTTCATGGATTTAACGAGTTTTCCGAGTCAAAGCGTTACAACTTCTTCACCGACTACAGGCTCTAATCCTCTTTTGTGTGCACGCGCGTGTGTGAAATGCGGTGCTGAAGTGAAATAGCTGGGCAGTTTGATAGGCAAATTAAAATAGGCTGCCCTAATAAAAATAATAGTTATTATTATTATTATAATTTAATACATTAATAGGAGAATGAGCCTAATATTGTCTTGACTAGCGACAGAGAAATCTGCTATCCTTGATATCTCTGACTATCATCGATACTAGGGCTGGGATAAACGATTATTTTTTAAACGATTAATCTAGCGATTATTTTTTCCGATGCATCGATTAATCTAACGATTAATTTTTCAGGCCGATTTGATTTCGATTATCTCCCCATTAATTGACTACTAACAATTTATACATGTTGATTTACATATCTGAATGAAAAAAAAAACAAATTCCTTAACATTGCAATATATGTTTATTGCTCTTAAAATTACAAAATAAAAGACTGACTAAGAATTCAATAAAACCTTGAAAACGCATAGCTTACTGAAACAAGCTTACTGAACACATAGGGCCTAGCTTACTGAAAAAAGAAGTTCTTTCAGATGAAAACAACAACAACTTGATGTCTAGTATTCAATAAAAAAGGTCACCCCAAAAATACTTGTTTAGAGCAATTGAAAGAATACAGTATGTAAATGTAAACTTGAGGGCTTTAAGCTAATACAGAGAGTGCTTTTACAAAAAAAAAAAAAAAAATTAACAGTGGGAGCCAGCAGCCTGTCATGGAGAAAAAAAATCTCAGAATGCTCCACGTGAAACTTTGGCGGTCCTCCCTTTTTCTATCGTGTCTAATGATTTTGGTTAATATGGACAAGGGGGGGAGAGAGCAAGAAGCGCTCGTGTAGTTTGAAGACTGTGAGTGCGCGTGCAGCCGGGGCTCTCTCTCGTACGCGCCCTGTCACTGTCACTCACCGATCAAATAAGGCTTTGACAGCCGCCAAAAAAAAAGATCAATGCAGAAAAACCCCTAGATTGGTTGTATAACGTTGGACAGAATGTTGATCCGGCCATCGCGTATATTAAGCGCTTATAAGGTAAACGTTTTGCAAACGTTTTTTAGAGAAATAAAAACAGGTCGACGAATCGATGCGCATATTTTGCGTCAACGTATTTTTTGCGTCGACGTCATCGATGACCTCGACGCGTTGTCCCAGCCCTAATCGATACACGATACTATCGTCTATCGGCACAACCCTACTGTATATTTTACATTTGTCATTAACAACACATACACATATTAGAAACTTTAAACCTTAACAGACAGCCAAAACCAAGAATAACTCACTTTTTCCTGGCTGCCTCAACAAGTTTGATTTTCCTTCCATTGATCTCCTTCCCAGACAACTTCTCAAGGGCATTTTTTAGATCACTATGAGAAGCAAACTCAACCACACTGTAGAAAGATAAAAGCATTACACAAAACAGCAGTACAGTATCAACAGAGATTCATGCTAAAATAGTTCTGCAGGGAGAGTAACAGGAAAGAAAAGAGCTAGCTCACCCCTCATTAAGCTTTGGCCGATGGGCATCTGCAAAAGTAACCTCTCCAGCCTGTCTCATGAAATCCTTCAAATCCTACACACAGTACACCAGCATTTAGAGTTAGCTAAGTATACGTTTTATGCAGTATCACAGTAACTGAACTATCATAGTTGGGGTCTGAGAATCTCTCAGCTCATGCTCAAGCCTGGACCATGTTCAATATGCTTCAATACAAACAATCAAATTAGGCTGAAGAACATTTCAGCACACGGATACCAACAAAAGGTACAGGGTCTGTGTAGGGTAACAGTTTGGATTAGTAATCAGACGAAAGAACTGCAAAAAGCACCTGACACCTTTGAAATCACAACATGTGTTGTAAAGGAGTGAATCAGCCCCATTTCATGGTCTTAGAAATCTCTATTCAAAGCTTTGTGAGGCCAACCCTGGCTTCTAAACACAAAGACTTCTGTCTTGTCAGACCAAATTAACGAGCACTGAAACAAAAAAGGAGTGGCGTATAATCAAGGGTATTTTGGCTTGCAACGCTGTAACATTCCCTGACCCCCGAAATACAAGACTAGCAGAGGAAATATGTGGAGCAGCTCGTTAAAAAAGGGCCCCACATTTGATAAAATGTCAAATACATTTACATTGCAGATGCATTCTTACCAAAACAAAAGTGTATAGAGTGTGGTAGAGCACATGGCTTTACTCCATCGATCGTACCCTATTTGTGCCATCCCCTTGAGCGTAAACAGCGAGGAAGAGATTATAGACTAATACCTGGGACCAGGGTGGGTGAGTATACCGATCGAAGCCTCTCAAATTACCGAACCCCTCGATTGACTGTGTATACCAGAGATTGGCTCTGTTTCTCTGTTTCTCTCGCTCTCTTTCTGCCCCTCTCTCTCACTCTCTGTCTCTCTCTTTCAGCTCGGCACCGTCACAAACTGTGCTTTGTAGCGGCAGCCGCTGCTTCTAGAGCGAGAGGGCATCACTCACAGACAGCTCTCATGCGATCGATGGAGGTCAACTAGGCGTGGGACACAATGGGAGTGGCTTAAGCAGAGAGAGGGGCCCTGTAGGGGTTAACTCCACCATTAGCGAGCTCTTCCATACGACACAACAGTCAGGCTGGCAAATAGAGGGGTGAACAATTGGTTAAAACAGAGGCAAAGTGACTTAACCTTACCATTTCCTCTTCTCTAGCACTAAAGTAGTATTTATCATATGACCTTGAATTTGAAATTAATCTCAGAATGACACTTTTTGTCACTGATTTACAGTTAATTGGGTATTTAAAAATTACTAAAATCAACATAACTATCTACATAACTCATCATAACGCTCATATTCTATTCATTTATGAAGGAAAGCCTTATTTTTTGTCATTTGCAATGACTGGGAATATAACTGCCTCACCAAAACTTGGTGTTGAAGAAATTGTTGAAGACTCACCTGCCAGCTGACTCTCGATGACAGATTCTCCACAATGAGGCGATTCTCTGTGCGCATTGGTGGAGGATTCCTGACAGGTGAAACACAAGTTATTGGCTTGATTTCTAATGTAGAAATAAGACTAAACTTTACAACCCTATCTGGGCAAACATGCCATACCTTTTAGATTTATATACACTATTGTTTAATAGTTTTGGGGTCAACGAGATTTAAAAAAAAAAAGATTTTGAAAAGTTTCTTACCAAGACTGGATTTATATTATTAAAAATACAGTAAAACCAGTAATATTGTGTAATATTATTAAATTCAATTTGATTATATTTTTAAAACAATTTATTCCTGTTATGGCAAAGCTACATTTTCAGCCATTACTTCAGTGATGAAAAGACACTTTAAAAGAACAGCATTTACTTGAAATTTAAATTAGAATTTTTTTTGATAATGTAAAAGTCCTTCCTGGCTTTTTTGATCAATTGAATGCATTCTTGCTGAATAAAACGTAATTTCTCACAAAAATAAAAAATATTTCTGAACCAAAACTTGAAAATTCAACAAGAATTGACCCCTACCTCCGGCTGTCCTGGGAGCCACGACTATACCGACCAGGAAAACGACCTCCACCTCCACCACCACCAGCACCACCTCGGCCTCGGCCTCCACGCAGACGGACACGGGCATGTTCAATGGTCACCCTAAAATCAAAACATCCCTTAGACACAAGTCTCAATCTTCCTTTTCCTCTCTCTAATCATTCTTAGACAGATTTCCCTTATCCCTGTTGCTTTTAGCCTGCTCACTGAGGAAATGAAGGCTGTTTTGAAACAATATGTACTGAGGAAAGCAAGGTAGAAATAATCACTGATCATACCTCTCATTGCAGAGCTCTTTACCATCAAGCTCATAAACAGCATCTTCTGCATCTCTCGGATCATCAAATTCCTGCAAGAAAGAACTCGAGATTTACATCTGAGTATTATATACTGCAGAGGTTTAATGTCGTGTTCCCAGTCTTGATCTTGAGTTTATTATTCCGAATTCATTTTTCAATTAATATTACTTATTTAATATTTAAAAAAAAAAAATTCTTAATTGCTCAGTTTACAAGTTTGCAATTTTATAATATTATTATATACACTACGGTTCAGAAGTTTGGGGTCAGTAAAATTGTTCTTTTTAACTTTTAAACCTTCTATTCATCAATAAATCCTGAAAAAAACAACAACAAAGAATCACGGTTTCTACAAAAATGGATAAGTCAGAAATGTTCCTTAAAGCGATTGTTCACCCAAAAGTGAAAATACTGTCATTTATTACTCATCCTCATGTCATTCCAACCCGTTAAGATATTTTTGATTAAACTGTGGAGAGCTTTCTGACCCTGCATAGACAGCAATGCAACGCTCCCAGGCCCAGAAAGGTAATAAGGACATAGTTAAAATATTCTGTGACATCACAGGTTCAACCATAACGTTGAGAAGCTACGAGAATAGTTTTTGAGCGTAAAGAAAAAAGCTCTTGTGAATGGCGGCGGAGACTCATCTGGAAGAGAAGAATTTTTTGAAAAAAGTAGTTTTTTTTTTGTTTTCTTTATGCACAAAAAAATCGTAGCTTCTCAATGTTATGGTTGAACCACTGACGTCAGAGAATATTTTAACAATGGCCTTATTACCTTTCTGGGCCTGGGAGCGTTTCAGTTGCATTGCTGTCTATGCAGGGTCAGAAAGGTCTCGGATTTCATCAGAAATATCTTAAGTAGTGTTCCGAAGATGAACGAAAGTCTTTATACGAAGGTGTTTGGACGACATGAGGGTGAGCAATTAATGACAATTTAATTTTTTTGGGGTGAACTATCCCTTTAAGCACCAAATTTTTACATTATAATGAATTCTGAAGAATCACGTGACACTGAAGACTGGGGTAATGATGGCTGCTGAAATTAGTTTGAAGCATATGAAAACAGAAAAGTTAAAATAGTAAAAATATCAATATTACTGTTTTTAACTGTGTGCAAATGCAACCTTCTAGTGATTCTAAGAGACTTCCTCCAAACGGTGGTTTATTAAAAAAATATAGTAATAATATATAATTGAATTGTGTGTGTCTGTGTGTACACAACACACTTTATAGAAATATATAAATGAAAGACGTCTATCGTCATAGGTGAATGCTGTCAAATAACACTATGTAGGTAGCTCACTGGGCTTTGAAACGCAGCCCTTGTGTTATTAATAGTCAATTGAACATGCATATAACATGTTTTTACAATATTGTTCAACTGTAAAAAGGCAAAACGTACTACAAATCCGAAGCCTCTTTTCAGGTCGATGTCCCTGATTCTTCCGTAACCCTTGAAGAACCGCTCGACGTCCTTCTCCCGAGCAGAGGGGTTTAATCGACCGATGAAAATACGACAACCGCTCATTCTCTTCAAAACAAGAGCAAACATGTTAAAACAACCATCATATAATTATACGGACTTTCTGCAATTGTCAAACACATACAAATCTCTGCAACAATGGCTCGAGGCCACGACCCACATCCAGAGTGAAATCATTAAGTGCTGAATCGCTCCACAAAATATAATCGTTTAAACAACACATACATTATAAGATGAATTCAGGCAATTATGAAGATGTCTTAAGTACATACTGTCTTATGTACATACCTCAACCTGGTGTTTTTCCTCTGGATGTGTCGTGCCCGTTCAAACAGTCCCCTCACACAAAATGGAGTCAGAGCAACGAGCGAGGCGCGACGTCATCGCTGATCTGAGATCAGTTCAGGAAACCACAACCGCTGCGCTACTCGCAGATAAGATATGAATGCTACTGTGATTACTCAATAATTTAAACCATTTAGCTATATACATATTAAGAAAATGGTGGAAAAGACAAAATGTGTAGTTTATGTGGTAACTTAAATCAGATTTTCCACATTTATTCCGACCATAAAATACTTGGTTTGGATAAAACGGCGCGTATGTAATGTTACTGCACCGAATTTTCCTGAATCAATTGAATCGATTCACAAATTGAGTCTGAATAATCGCCAACTAAATCTCTCAGAGACCGTCACATTTAAACCGCCTTTTTTGGTCCGACTCACCGAAAAACCGTACTGGACTGTTCATGATAGTTTACTGCTATTTATCTTTTAAATTAGATGCATTACGGCTGCAATATACAGTAATCACTTAATGAGGTAAACAGCTGCATCGTGCTTTAGAAACGGTTCTTTTAAAGAACTGTTCAAAAGAACCGAAATGCGGAAATGAGCCGGACATCCTTTACTACTGTCCCCTAGAAGTACATGGCTCGAACACTAGATGGCGTTAACGCACAACATTACAGTTTTTTTCGATTGCTAAATATAAAGGTAAATCACTAGCAAAACTCGAGAGGTTGAAGATCTGATTGTGATAACTTGTCATATTAATATTTGTATTTGTAAGTTAAAATTTACACTCACAGCTCTGATGTGAAAAGCTGAATCTTTCAATTTGCACACACAGACAATGATCAAAACACTCGTGTTTTGAATTGGAAGTTGTAGATAAATAGTCACAAATGTGTAGAATGACATTCACACAAAGAAAATGACATACACACATTTTTACGACATATTTACTTTTGCACTTTACTTCAGTTTCGCTGCACAACGTCAAGTCGGCACTTACAACCTCTCAGATCTGGAAGTACAAGTTCAAATCCTACCGCTCAGACTTTTGCTACTCTTTTTGCGGTATTCTGTTGCAAAACTCACTTGTGCACTTGTATATGCAGATGTGAGAGAGCAGAGCTGGGGGCGGGGCTTTGGTGCGAATGAAGACATTTTATTGGTCGATGCCCGACCAATGAACAACGCCAAATGTTTTCACTGAATATCCTTAGCTTTGACAGGATTTTAAGACACTGCATTCATTTTGCCATTCAGGTATTATCTAGTAGACAAATAATGCAACATATTTTATATGTATATCCCACTGCATATTGCAGAGTAAACTCGCTGTACCAGAGCATGCTTTGATCTCACCGCCACGCGGTCACGTGGTTCATGGAGCTATGAATAGTACTAAACTACACATTTTGTCAATATGCTTGAAATGTACTAATTGCGCCAGACAGCAGTTTCATTATATTTGCAGCGATTTCCAGTAATTTGTAACACTTAAAGTGCATTGATTATGCATGGATAACTACGTTGACTAATGACTATGCCTTACAATAGCATTTTATACTGGAAACTGGAACAGCATTATGTTCTCATACTCCTCCTTGGCAGTTAAATGTGACTAAACAATTAAGTGTAACTTTTAACCAATAAAATAACTGTACTACATGTTAACTCAGTCCTGTTTAGTTAATTTGAAGAGATCATGGTACTAAATAATATGCGCAATAATTATGATCCATGAATGACCATTTGAAATATAACATTTTCTAATATGGTTATTATTTATACTACAATAACTGCAGTATTTAGGTTTAAATTCCTGTGCAAAGAGGCACGCTTTAAATTAGAGGCATTTGGTGGCCAGAAAGATAATATTCATATGCAATTCCATTGCTTAAACACTAGATGGCCTTGTTGATGTTTAATAAATACATGTATTTAGCTCTACTAGTTGCTCAAAACAGTATTTCTGGTCATAAGTGCTTATTTTTTAGGTTTTGCTGTTTAATGTACATTTAGACATTATTAAACACTCGATTTTTATTAAAAAAAAAATAATAATAATGTTGCATTTAAAAAGGTTCATTACTGACAAGCAAATTGGGAATTTAACCCAATGAAGAAGTTAAAATTATTTTTACAAAACATAAAAATAATAAAAACAGCATTATATTGCAACTCTGGTAGAGTGATATGCAGTGGGATATACATATAAAATATGTTGCATTATTTGTCTACTAGATAATACCTGAATGGCAAAATGAATGCAGTGTCTTAAAATCCTGTCAAAGCTAAGGATATTCAGTGAAAACAATTGGCGTTGTTCATTGGTCGGGCATCTACCAATAAAATGTCTTCATTCGCACCAAAGCCCCGCCCCCAGCTCTGCTCTCTCACATCTGCATATACAAGTGCACAAGTGAGTTTTGCAACAGAATACCGCAAAAAGAGTAGCAAAAGTCTGAGCGGTAGGATTTGAACTTGTACTTCCAGATCTGAGAGGTTGTAAGTGCCGACTTGACGTTGTGCAGCGAAACTGAAGTAAAGTGCAAAAGTAAATATGTCGTAAACATGTGTGTATGTCATTTTCTTTGTGTGAATGTCATTCTACACATTTGTGACTATTAATCTACAACTTCCAATTCAAAACACGAGTGTTTTGATCATTGTCTGTGTGTGCAAATTGAAAGATTCAGCTTTTCACATCAGAGCTGTGACAGTAAATTTTAACTTACAAATACAAATATAAATATGACAAGTTCTCACATTCAGATCTTCAACCTCTCAAGTTTAGCTACTGATTTACCTCCATAATTTACCTCCATACTAAACAACAGTGAGCACAACTGGAGTCACAAGTGCAAAACTCCAGTCTGCACAGCAGCAGTTCATGTGACCAAACTCTAGTTAGTTTTTCATTGCTTGAACACAGTTTTCAAAACTCTACACACTTATCCCATGACTTTAACCACAACCTGCACAACACTGTGGATTTACAGCACTTTGTTCAAATGCTAACACACTGCTGTCAAAACTGTGAACCACGCATTCAAAACAGAATAGATTTCAGCCTTGTGCCTTTCAAACACTGCTGATTGCAATTTCAGGATTAGCCCCTCAATTATTTGTTAGAATTACAGTATGTACTTTTAGTTTCTACCTTTTTTCTCATTACTTTAATTCTGTAAATTACTGCAGACTATTGCAGGAAACTGCTCATTTTCATTTACCTTAAAGGATTATGTTCTAAAAATGTAAATAAATCATGTGAAAGAATGTCAGTCCTTTCTTTGAAGAAAATATGACTTTGTAATGAAGTCACTGAAATTGTTCAAACTGTAAAGATGAAAAGTTCGGTGTTTGATGCTAGTGTTTTTCCTCTCAGTGTGTTCTGAGTGACAGTGTGTGTTATCTCAGTGAGGGTTGTGTGTAGTGTTTGGCTGCACTGAGTCTGTTTTGAGCCATGTGTTAAGAGTTGTGTTGCTTGGAATGAGTTTTGCAGGTGATGTGAACTGTTTAGCTCAGGTGACTGTTGCTAGTGCAAAATGTAGTTTTGCACATGTAGCTCCAGTTGTGCTCACTGTCGTTAAGCAATCGAAAAAAACTGTAATTACTTACTAATGTTATCTGCACTTTACCCTCATTACAATGGAATCCATCATGTCATATGACAGTATGGCTATTATATAACTATAAAAGAAATTACAGTGGACCACAACATGACAAGCATCAAACACATCAAAGTAAACACAGCACTTGAGCACTTCAAATGAAAGCTTTAATTAGAAATAGTTATATACACACTGTAGAATTAAATTAAACTTTATACAAATATTAAAATACTATCTTCATACCCACATCAATGTACAGAGGAAAACCAAAAGAAGTGTAATGGGAGCTGGATGGATGAATCAACTTAAATTACACTTGCAGAAAAACACCATACAACAGTGTTTCACGCACATCCTAGATATCCTTTTTTTATTTGCATCCTTTCATTTTAAACTTTAAAACATCCTTTGAATTAAACAAACAAAAACACTCTCAAAAGTTCATGTTTCATGTTCACTGAAAGAAAAAAAAATACACTTCTGAGGACGTACGGATGTATAATCTTATGTCATATCCTCCAGAGTAAAACCCAATGTCTGAACATCTACAAGGCAATGCATAGAAAAGAAAAAGTAAGGCCATAAGGAAACTGAAGACAAAGCCAGTGAGATGGAAGAAACACGTGATTACAAAGTGAGAAATGTATGAAATGTACAAATTAAGGCAGCAGTAATATTTCGCCTTCAGTTTGCATGAAAAAAAAAAGTACACCAACTTATAAAAACAAGTCAGGAACACAAAACTGAGGATGTGCTGACCTCTCTTTCCAAAATCAGACGCAAAAATATACATAGGCCTTTTTGATGCATGTTGACTAACAGAATTAAGAGTCAAACACGGGGATATACACAAGGAGGCAATGGGCAAGGATGTGAAATGCAAACTCAAACAAAATATTCATTGGTTTCTTAAATGCCCATTTGCCAAAAGAACATGAAGAGTGAAGAACAAGGCCATTTTCTGGAGCTATTTATACAGTGCATTAATACAACGCACAACCTAGTTGAGATCTAACAGGATATTTGATTAATTCTCCTTATAAATACCATTTTAATGGCACATGGCTGAAATGATTTATTAAGAAAACAAAATAAAAGGATCTCCTATCCTTGATAGTCATCTTCAAAATGTTAGCCATGGCTTTGCAAAACATTCAAATGCAATTTATGCTGTTGAGTTTCATTAATTAAAAGTGAATTAAACTTGCTCAACTCCAAATATTATTAGTCAGAGTCAAATTGATAAGGTATAGATAGCCCAGTAATGAAATTAGTCCACACTCAAAAAAAAAGCCCTTTTGGAAAAAGTACATACAAGTGAGAAAACTTGTTTACTTGTGCGTGTAACACAAACATGAGAGAGATACACTCGCATTTAAAGGAAGAAATAAAGTGGAATAATTTCTCTGAATGAGAACAGTAATCTCACAAACGCTAACACAAAGTATATCTCCCTCACTTTGGACAAACAGACATGTAGACAAGGAACATCCATTCTACTTAAATAACATCTCAATTAGAAAATGGAGGTATTGAAAATGTTCTCTATTTTGGGGAAAAGAAGCCTAGATGATACATCAGCCCTCTTTGAATCACAACAGCCACGTCACACAGGCATCACACACCCACACACACACACACCCACCCACACACACTCACACTCACACACACACACACACACACACACACACACACACACACACACACGCAGAGCACTGCACAGCACAGGTACGTCTTGACAAATAAAAAGACAAGCATGTATTTGAATTCAGTACAATGTAAATTGGTTCAACCCTGCGTCTCGCACAAGTGACGAGTGTGGAGATGGTGCTATGTGTCATGCTTCGATTGTGCCGTGCTCCTGTGTGTATGCGCGTAGAACGAAACCGAGAAAAGAAATTGCACAGAACATGCAGCATCAAAGGGAAAAGGGCCTGGCTTAGCAAATCCTTGCTGAACTCTCCCCTTCACAAGAGGTCACAGTCATTGACGGAGCAGAGGTCCACAACGTAATCTGAATGCATTCCTTTGTAAATAGTGAATCCTTGCCGTGACGAGGTAAGCCAGGTAATGCATCTGATTATTAGCGCACCTGCAACAAAAGGTGCGACGTGTTAAACTCGATCATTTGCGCATCCATTTGAGGGGTCATTCAGTCAAGATTTTTCCTGTGATGTGAGCTGCTGGACTCCTTGGGGGCCATGCAGCTTGTAGACCCCAGGGGTGGGTGATTTGTTGGCAGAGGGACAGCTGAAAGATTTTTTTACTGCTGCGTTCTGTCGGGTGGCTTGGGGTAAGCGTTTGGTGAGAAGCTTTAGGGGTTACAGTCCTGGCCAGCGATGACAGAGAGAGGGGTGAATGCACACAAACTCAGGCCTCCTTTAGCAATGGAATATCTGGAGAAAAGAGATGAAGAATGTATGATGCAATGAATATATATATATATATATATATAATATTTTTATATAAATTTTAATATGCATTTGCCACAAGTTTCAAAATGACTTTATTTATCATAGACACTTAATGTTACATGTCATTAAACCACACATCACTTCTAGATTTGCAAGTGACTCACCATCACCATAATCTTCGGCAGAGGTGACTGAAAGCAAGCTGTGCTGATCGCTGCGGTGGAGAGGTGCAGCGGCACCAGGCTGCTCAGCAGCCCAGGAGGGAGAGGATGAGGAGGATGGAGAGGAGGCAGAGGGCACCTGGTGGACCAATTCAGTCTCTGCGTGACACGAAGACACAGCAGTCGAGGTGGAGGGAAAACTGTAACTCGCCTGAGCCTGTTCGAGAGGTTCAGCCTGAGGGCCCTCCGACAGCACGATCTGAACCCGGGACTCAGGAGGGGGCACAGAACTGCCGCCTGCGCCATACACTGCCTCTTCGTAGGAGGGCAGTGACACCTGAACGCCATCAATAATGAAGGTAGGCTGTTCTGACACAACCTGCTCCCGGCTGCTTTGAAAGAGAGAAGGAGAGATATGGAAATAAAAAATAAGGCTTAAACGATATCAACTCTTGACCTGCCTGATCTGCGGCTTACATCGCAGTGAGCTGATTATGCAACAGCAAATTATTGGAAAAATGTTTCATGGTTTCCAAAAAAATATTAATTACCTCAACCAACGAGAAATGTTCCATGAGCAGCAAATCACAGTATTTCACAATATTACTGTAACTTTACATAGACTCAAAGAATTATTTTCAAAAACAAATAAATTGCTGCTGTTCCTTTAAGAGCTACGTAAACTCCCACTTTATGAGAATAAAACAAGCGTCTGTGAAGAAGCTATGCTTAGTAAGAATGAGACAGAGCCTCACCGGCTGTGGTGGAAGGACTTGAGTTTGGGCTGAAGCAAAACAAACAGCACCACCAACAGCAGGATGAAGGCCACAGAGCTGGCAGTGGAGGCCACGATAGGCAGAGCTGGCATGAGCAGCTGGGATTGCTGCTCCTCCCCTGGAAGAGAAATAACTTCAGATGAAACCAAACAATCAGATTGAAATGATAAAGAGTACTCAAGTTTTGTGAAGAAAAGCTACACACATCACCATCAATTTTCAAATCTCCCTAAAATTTTAACTCGCATTCAAGTGAGTATTCAAAACACTGAAATATGATTGTCTAACAGCTACTTTCTGGGAAACTTCTGATGCTGTACTGAACTCACTTGCACATTTGGCTACATTACTGTAATTTACCAAGTGAAAAATTATTCTCTGCTCTCAACATTTGTCAAGAAGGAGGAAAACTGTCCATATGTGACAAGACGGCAGAATATCCTAATGGCCGAGCTTGTGGATCAAGACGTACCTTGCACAGGGTGACAACTGATCTGCATGGGCGACTTCCACTCTCCGTTGTCACAGGTTCGGAACTGGTACCCTCCTTTCAGAATGTAACCCTCATCACAGAAGTACTCAATCACAGTACCCTGTGTCAGTCTGTGGCACGGTGGGGGGTGGCAGTTATATCCTCCGTTCTCTGGCTCACTCGGTGGTTGACAAACTGTTGGGGAAAAAGTTAAAAGTCTGACCAAGAAACTGATTTCTAATCAGAAACTCGTAATCAGTTATTCTGACATGATGTGAATAGCAATGACATCCAACTTTCTTAGAACCAAATACAACTCATGAGAAAACAGGAAGTGTGGACGATGAGAGGGTTCATTTTGAACATACCATCATTTTTGATGCAGCGAGGTGGGTCAGAGGACCAGTGGCCTGAGACGGTACATGTTATGATTCTGTAGCCATCCAACTTAACCTGTTAACCAGACTCCCCATTATGGGACTCACAGCTGAAAGTGCCCTACCTAACTTAAAATTGCAACAGTTCCTTACTTCAGTGTCTTACAAACATAATTTTGGTGTCTTTGGAAAGAAGACCCTTTTGGCTTTACTTTTTATCAACCAGAGTTGATAATGCTCAAAAATATTAAAAGCTATAGACATTGAAGTGCCTTGAAAAAAATTCTACCACACTGATTTTTTTCATTTGATATAAAAATACATGAAATCAGTCCTGGAGCAATCTAGAAAAGTAATGGTTTGAAAGTCACATGTCTCACGAGTTTCTATTTCAAATCTGAAGAAGATATCATGAAAAATGAGTATATGTGTTTATGACTCGCTATTACGACGAATCTGGTATGTACTGCATTTTGATTCTTGATGTTTTGATGTGTACTGCTTACACAAATTTAGCAAATACAGTCTTTATAAGCTTTCCATTATAAGCTTTCCATTGAAAAACAGCGATCTGTTGTCGATGCTTGAGGCTTAGATCTTTATAATGATATATAGTTTGTCAAGATTAATTTCGTCCCATTTCATTTAATATATTCATAAACATTGACACGTGCAAACAAAGAGAGTTCTGGACGTGGGCGTACTGAACATGAGCGAAATCAGCATGGGGAACTTTTTCGCCCTCGCACAAAACTCCTGATCACATGGGAAATGACTGGATTTTGCCCTTTGAACTTTCAACGAGCAATAGTTATTGTGACATCGCACATTGAGGCTGGTTCAAAATGTTTGGAAGAAAAAAATTAAAAACTACCCTGTACTTTCCTGGTTGATCATATCTCTCACCTTCGATTACTTGGGAACTACCATTAGATAAACTCAAACAATAGTTTCAGTGCCCTAAGTCTAAAATTCATTGTGTTTCAAAGAGAAAAAGGGGACACAAGCAGATCTTATTCTCATATTGCTGTCTGGTATTAAATTCCTCCTCAATTTAACAAAAACGTCACGCAGATCACACACATAATGTCCAGCCTTGAGATGGATAACAGAATACTACATTTCTGTCCCTGGGGTTTTATGGCATAAAGCCAGTGGTGTCTCTTTCCCCTCTCATATTCTTCTTTTTTCTCATGTGGGGGAACAAAAGAAAACCCTTTCCTGAGTTTCAGTCACACAACACGTCACTTGAAACACATAAACATGTCTATCACCTCATTACAATCATTACAAAAAAAAAACTCAAACAAACAGGGTATGTTTGGACAGACCCCCTCAATCACTGGGTTCTCTAATCTGAGTTTCTAATATGCTCTTAAACTGCCATCAGCAGATTATGGACTTCTGTTTTGACACCAGACAAACAGCCAGGATATGAACCACAGATGCAGAGCTTCACAATCCATTATATCAAACATGCAACATCTGAGCAGTTGATATATTTGGTTGGAGTCTATGATTGGTATTTTAATGCACTTTTTAAAATGGAATGTTCTGATTCTCATGAAGTCATGAGGTGAAAACAATAAAGAAGACTCATCGACATTGTTTTGCCTTAGGTCTAAATGAAACTGGATCATGTTTTTTTTCCTTGTCATTTTATGGTTAGCTCGTGCGTCACTAAAAGGTAGGATCCATCAGAAAAATGAAAGAATCGCAGACTTGCAGAAGAACATTTGATAATAACAGCTGCCTAGACCTGCTATGACAAGTTAGACTGGGCTTTCACAACATCTAAAACTGATTGCACACTTGACAATAGATACCTATTTTAGGAGTACCACATGGGATGGGTTATGTGTCAGAAAACATAACGTCCAAAAATATGTTCAGACTGAAATTCCAATTAACCTGTTTGCTGGCAGAAGTTTCATTAGAAACTCGGTTAATTTTGTCAACCTCAAATAGCAGATCAAATTTACCACAAACAATTACCTAATGCACCCTAAACTGGATCCTTGACCTTGACCAACATTTGGAAAGAGATCGCAACAATGAAACAATGTCAAACACATGGTCCTGAAAAGCCTTTGACCTCCAATTATCCACAATGCGGCACCCAAAAAAAAGGGATTTACAGCAGAATGAAGTTCTAATTATCCTTTATTATAAATGGCTGTGGTCTAAAGCGGATCACATTACTGACCACTGAAGTGTGCAGCAGCTCAGTGAGACCAAAAGCCAGCGGCCCAGCCGTGGATTAGACCCTGCTGTCTCAAAGAAATCGTTCTTTGTAAATATGTTTATGTTTGAGGTCTCCTTAATACATGGGGTGATGCGTTTTTCCATCTCTATTGTCTTTTCCTTATCTCTCCTAATTCAAATCCCTGAGATTGTAAGCAAGCTGTCAGAAAATGGCAAGAGGGTGGATTTGTTTCTCTCTCCCATTTATGGAATTTTATAGAAATGGAGGAGGGTACATGTAAGCACATCTCTCGTGGATTTGAATCTAAATTAGGAACGGGCAGAATGACCAAGATCTTACAGGATGATGAATTTTATAATTAACAATAACCGTATATCATGACTTCTTTTTACTGGAAACACCAAAATATTTCATGATTACATAACCATGTGGTAATGCCTATTTCTCATCCTCAAGTGACTTAAAATAAGTCTGGTGTCAGTACATCATTTCAATTTATGAAATACTTTTTCAGTTCTTTCTTTTTTATTTTTGTTATGTGAAATAAGAACAAACACCATCACCGTGAAAAACTTAAACTAAGCTAAAAAACAATTCCTTGATACCAAACTAAAAGATCTTTACAACCTTGCCTACATTTAGTTTAAAAGTTTTAATTTTGTAAATTAAATGTTATAAACTTTGGAAGCCATAAAAAAAAACAGAAAAACAAAATTATACAAAATCAATCTGTTTTTATTTAATAGACTTTTAAAAACTATTAAAACCCTGCACAATGTTTTCGCCATATGTATACAGCAAAACAAAATTACTAATATTTAAGTAGATTTTTAAGCATTTTCAGCATTTATCAAAAAAACTGACACTGAACTTTTGAACAGTAGAAAAACAGTATAGCAGAATCTATAGCAGCTGACACATTTCTAGACTCATAATGCTATGCTCTAACCTGCTCTAACACAGTGATTCATTCATAATAGATGTTTGTTCATTGAATTCGTAATACAGTAACCACCAAAGCCCACTTCACAAACCTCCTGAGATATCCAGTGGTGTTGGCCAACGTGTTAATCGCACAGCAGGTTTTGATGTTGTTGATGAAATAAGCACACCACAGCTGCTGAGATATCAGACCCACTCGTGACATAACATATCTTAAATGGCTCTTAAAGGGCTAATAAAAATATGTGGTTTCCTTCTTGCAAAAACCCCTACACGAGAGTGAGAAGATCGTGAGATACCAGCGTCTCATGTTTCTGTGTACAAAACATGATTTGGATAACATAAGTCCTGCTGCTGGCGGGAGGAAGGGTTGAGTCGATATGTGTGAGTGTATGAATGAGCACTTACTGGGTCCGCATATGTTCTGAAGTGGACTCAATGGGTTAAAGGGAAACACAGCAGGGGCGTCGCATATCTGCGATGGGAAAAGCTGACTGCTAGAGATAAAGCACACCCACAGCCTCTCACGGCCGAGCGGGAAGCGGTGTTAGGAAAGTGAGTTCCAGCGAAAGGGGTGTCATTCCTTCAGGGATGGAGGAGAGGAATGAGTTTCCACATGCATATGTCTCATAACACAAAATCAAAAAAACACAGCAGAAGCAGACAGACTTGGCTGCTAGAGCAAAACGAGCCCTGACAAGACATCCAGGAGACTCTACCTGGATAAAAGACTGATCCATCTGAAACGAAACCATTACTGACTCATTGATTGATTTAATACACAAACATCATTTCTCAGGACCACCCTTTCAAAACTGTTAAACACTTCCTTTTTGCATTTTTTTTAAATCACAGAGACACAGTAGCATAGATTGGAAATCATGAGAAGAGAGCAGCCAACAAATCAATACAAATTTATAACAATATTGACAATTTATACCAGCCATAACGTCTAAATCAATTCATCCCAAATATATACATGTGTACCTATCATACCCTGAGAGCCGTCACAAATGGACAGCAGTGGGGCCTTAAATGAGGCCTGTCTTCTGCAAGACGAAACAAAAGCATTAACCAAAGCTCCACATGTTCTTTATTACGCCCTTTTACAGCCCGAGGTCGGCAGATGACTAATTTAAGCAGCTCTTCGTCCTGAACCAAATCGACTGGGAGGGAAAACCGAGAGACACAATCTGACAGAAGACACAGAGGAAGATTCTATTGTTCCTCTCGCCTTTGTCACAGTGAAAAGTGGCAGATGGGTGTTTTGCACCCTTCTGATTCTTTTCGGATAGTTGTGAGGCACAAGTAACTCCTCTTCTGTGTACTAAGAGGGAAACAAGGAAGCGATAGAGAGCAACTGTGTCTGCTATCAGCGGATAGCTCTAGACACAGTGCTCTTGTGTTGGGGATCTGCTGTGTCTTGGCTCTCCCACTCCAGGAATGCACTCGGCCCACAGCTAATGACAGACTGGAGCCTCTGTGGTGCACACAAGCAGTCGGAGCAAAAGCTGCTGCCAGTCAGCCGCTTGGATCCTTGGCCAGCAGCTGTACTCAGAGGTGCTGACGTCCATTGTGCTGGGTAATGGCTTCTAGGAACACGAGTGTGAAAAAGCATCTGTTTAAACGTGACTAGACAGCTTAGGGTCATCAGGGTCATAGGGTCCACACAGACAGATGGTGCAGTGAGTTGTAGTTTTGAAGCAAGACTGGGAGTTTTTTGGGGGGTAATGAGGGTGGTGTATTGTTTTCTCAGATGGATCTATGTAAATAGTTTCATTTTTAAATCTCACGCCAGTGGCGGAATACAGTCACATCACGAGCCAAACCACAAAGGGATCGGTTCTTCAACATGCAAAATGCTAGTCACTGCAATCTCACACAAACTTCCTTAAAACGATTTACACTGGGCCAAATGTAATCAAACATTCACTCAAAAAATTCACTTGATGTTGCAATGACTGATTCACAAACGAATCATTCAGACTAGTCCTTTGAACCACATCAAAACAATTTACTAAAGAGAATGATTTGCTCATTCAGACACCAGATGACCAGATTTTCAGTGAAAAACAACTTCATTTGGGTCTATTTCTCATCTAGAGTTACCAGACTTTTAGCAGATATTCACCTTATTTTTAACGTGAGAACAGGTGTGGTCATGTGTTACTTAAAATTACAAAGCTTCCAGCATCAGTTGCTTCCAGTTATATTAGCATTAGTATATAAAAACAGAACTCTATAGGCTTCTGCTTGATATTGCAAAATGGTATTTGTTATCGTATTAAAATTTTTGTAATTATAAACAAGGGTTTGTGGCTAAAATGGCTTTACTGTTTGATAACACTTTATTTTTCTAGTTATGTAACTATAGCGGTTAAAGAATTGAAAGTTTCACACATTCACAGGAAATAGCTTGCAGCACTGATGATAAGGTGGATGATATAACATTTCTATGCTGCTTTTGTAACCTTTTTGAAGCTTTTGTTCATTGTAATTACATGGGAAAAAGCCCTAGTACAATCTTCAGAACTTTTTCCCATAGTAATAGACATACAGGTTTGAAATGAAGTAAATTAAGCAACAAAGTGTATTCTCGGCATTTATGCAACTTGATTTGCATGTGTACTGAGAAAGAATCTAGGCTAATCCTCATATGAGGAACAGTCTGTATTTTAGTCATATGTTTCCTCATACTTCCTCATAATGATTTGATGTAAATCAGTAACTAGTTATATACAAAGCAAGATGTGGGTTCTCTAACAACTGAATCACCATTAGTGCCTGGGACGCAAGACAAGTTGAACATTTATATTTATAAGCTGTGATTTCCCTAATGTGTAATGGAAATCTAAAATATTGACTGGTAGTTACTGAGCTATAAACAAGTGAAGGTAGGTATAGATCAAATAAAAAAACAGGGAGAAAAGGTTATTTTTAGATTCACAGTTTCATAATGTAGTCCCTTTCTACTCGCGATAAACCAGACATTAATCTTTAAACTCATTCGTGCCATCATGTTTGACAAGGGCGTGGATGGACGCCTAATCACTCCTTTCATGAAGTGTAATAGAATCTTTCCATGTTGAAAACATGCATAGCTTAAACTTCAGCTAAGCTAGCTGTGTGTTCGACAATGTCACAAATGGCACCATCAGCTCTTAGCAGTTTTCAGAGTGACGCAAATAGACTAGTCCACACTACTGTACAGTCAGACTACATTTTCGGACATAAGAATGGCATTTAAAAACCGCTTTTGGAACACCGTACTGTCCCATGTAATTTTCCACAGAGAAAACAAATAACATAAGCCCTGAGATTCATATAATTCCTAGCTGTTTTCACAAACACTTAGCATAAGGAAAACAACCCAAATGATTTGACACCCACACCAACATTCGCTACTCTTAAACATGTGACATAAAATTTGGAGACTGCACAACATCTGCTATCCTAGCGCTATTAGCATTAGCAAGTCCGTCTAGAAGGCATATGAGCAATTATGCTATTTTGTTACAAGATTAGAAATGGCAAAGTTTAACAATAGTGGTTGCAGCCGTTTGATAGAATGTATAGATGTCTCAAGAAGTCATTTCAAACTTTGGGTTTAACCACTAACATACGACAAGAGAGAAAACTAAGGAGGAGAGCCTGAAGGACTACCATATGAAACCCTGAGGGGAAAAACAAAACACCCAGTCTTAGCTGAAGAAGAAACACATCTGTTTCACATGGATTTTCCAAAGAAGTAGAATCAGGTCAGCACTATAACTTTAAAGTTGCATTACAACATAACTGAACCAAAACTTGGGGAATGTAAAGTTTATAATCACAGTTCTCATTTTAGTCATATTATGCGCCTCAAACAAACATTGCTTTTGCTGGGAAATTTACCATCAGGTAATAATGAATTCAAGGGCTGATTTGCAAACATCTCTCAAACCCACAGAAACCACTTCCTGAAGCATAAGACATTCTTCTGTAGACACTAGTTCAAAACGTTTGAGGTCAGCAAGATTTATTTTTCTTCTTTTGAAGTGAATTAATATTTTTATACAACAAGGATGCATTTAGTAGATCAAAAGACACATCAAGGCATTTGTTACAAAAGATTTCTATTTGAAATAAATACTGTTCTTTTGAAAGTTCTATTCTATTCTTCAACAAATCCTTAAAAAAATTATTTCCACCAAAATATTAAGTAACACAACTGTTTTCAGCATTGATGACAATAAGAAAATGTGTTACAAGCAACAAATCAGCTTGTTAGATTATTGAAGGACTGGAATATCAGCTGCTCAAAATTCAGCTTTGTCATCACAGGAATACATTACATTTTAAAATACATCAAAATAGAAAACAATATAATAATATTTGACAATACTACTGTTTTTACTTTACTTTGGATTAAATAAATGCAGCCTTGATGACCTTGGTTACATTTTACTCACCCCAAACCTATGAACATTATGTCAGGCGATACTTTTAATGGTTTTTGCATGCACATGAAAGCACCTGAGAAGAATCACCATTAAACAATTTGTGTTGGAAAATTCCATTTATTTTATTCACATTGCCTATTTGTCGTTAACTCACTATGCAAGCACCTTATCCAATGTCATAATGGTCTGAAACCGGTCTTTGCTGAGGTAAGAATTAACACTGGATAACATATAGAAGTGATATAGTGATAAATCAGAGTAAGAAGTGAGTAACATGGGAAACTCCTCTAGTTCACAATGTGCCTAGTGCTAAAAACAGAGCGACTTCAGCTGTGTGCCTTCAGGGAGCTGCTTTTCATTCTCACAAGCTCCAGAAACCCTAAGATCAGCCTCTGTGCACAGCAAGGCTTTCTTTCTTTTTCTTTTTTTTGTTGCCTTCCTGTGCTACTTCCTCTTGTTTGTTTTAACGAACTACACATGTAAGTGAAGCAATGCAATAGCGAAGCTTTATAAAAAGAATTGTTCCAAATAACATCATTTCATAAAGATAAGATCTGGTCCCTCTTTGTATCTCCAAGCTTTGTGGATTCTTTAATGTGACACAATCTAGGTGCCTTGTAATGACATTGTTGAGAACAGTGAATGTTTCAAGCTGTTCACGATAAAGTTGCAAGCCACAAATTGCAGGTCCTGTAGCATGTACAGACCCAAACAGCACAATTTATATGCAGCAGTCCACAAATAACAGCTTCTGCTTGTTGATGGAACATTTCTGTAGGGATGCGCTCCTGTTCAGATGCATTGATGTTTGGCAATGGTCTTCACTGGAATAGCAAAACCCAGTATTGAAGATTGGTGAATACATTTTCATGATTCTTTGTTTTGTGTCATTACCTTATGTAAAGCACCAACAAATTTATCAATAGATCCATGTTATCATCGTCACTGTCCACGCATCTGATTCAAGTTCAAGATTCAGAAGCCTCATATGATTCCTTCAATAAGTTCTACAACAGTCCAGACCAATACAGATCACAGGTCTTAGATCTTGGACTTCCACTGAGGTTTCGATTTCATGCATTTATGCCCACTAAAGCTCAAAGTATAGTTTGTTTTTGTATGCGTACGCTTGAACATGTAGCCTTTCAAGTTAAGTGTGTTCAGAGGTTTCCATGGGCCAATGCAAATACATCTAGATTTAAATATGACCTGAAGTTTTGTACTTATCCAAAACAACGAGATTGGATAGGCTATTCACGCACAATTTCTTTTTTTTTTGTGAGTTTACAATATATTAAAATACTTAACTTTCAATATTAAAGATACCAGTACTTTAATCATTGTGTTTAAAAAATCCTAATTTAATAACTTGTTCTCCGTCTTCCTCTCTTAGTCATTGCTGTCCCTTAGTGTGAAGATTAATGACAACATTTTTAATTATAGTAGCCTATATGCTGTACACCAATGCATACTTATTTTTATTAACTGAAAATTACGCCTTGACCTTTTAGCTTCTTTTCTTTGGTGGGGATATATATATATATATTTATATATGGCATATCTATGTGGTGGTGGTTTTTTGTCCCAGTCCAGCGCTGGTCACATGTGTGTATGACGGCTGAAGGAGGTGAACCCCTGGAACTCGGCATCCGGCCGTTTATTGTTTTATTGCAGCACGTCTCTGTTCTGGACTTGAACAGCGTTGAAATGCAATTATTATCCAAAATGTAATTTATGTGAAAATATGAAGTCTGTAAACGCCCATTAAGAGAGGCCAGAGACACTGAAGATGGATGCACAGAGAAAAAAACTGTAGCAGGCAGATCACTCACTGTTCATGATGCACAAGCCATTGAAAGAAAAGCCTAAATATTGATTTGGGGGTTTTATGAATGTGTTTCTGAGGGGAACTGAACGCCTTCAGAAAAGTTTAGATGGTATTTTATTTTAATCTCATCTCTGTATAATTAACATTAAAGCAATGTTTCAGCAAAGCACTGATTTGTTTACAGCGGTAACCAAGGAAATGTGTTCCTGTAGCTCAATTGGTAGAGCATTGTTCGGGGGTTCGATTCCTTGGGAACACATGATAGGTAAAAATTTATAGCCTGAATAAGTCGCTTTGGATAAAAGCATCTGCTAAATGCATAAATTTAAATTTAATTTCATTTAATTTTAATTTAAGTGCTGTTCTGCTGTTCCATGAGCGCCTCCTGCTGTCAGAGAGCTAATCTGCATATCATTCTGTACGTCTGCTGCTTGTTTCCTTCAGGCATGTAGTATAATTTCACAAAGCTAGTCAGAACATTCTGTTTTTGCTTCAGATTAGGTTATTATTATATCAGAACTTTCTTATGTGCAAATATCAAAGAATCCTTTGGCCTTAAGTCTCGAGGCCAGCTAATGTAATTTTTACATCTTAAAACTCTCAAATAAAGCAAACTATTCATCAAAATATACCCTGGATAATGCATAAACTTATATTAAGGATTAAATGTGCAGTCTATGCTTTACGGCTGGCATAAAATGCAAACTGCAATCAATTTTAAATATGGCAAAGCAACACCTGTTCCAACTTGTGGTATAAAATTGTGGCAAACCTCTAGTTTGTCCAAAAAAAGGGACTGTTTATTTTTAATCTTGTTCATTTTGATTATTTTTGAAGCTGTTAGTAGCACAGAAATTGCACACTTTACATTTAAGCATGCTGAGGGCATGGACAGAAAGAAAAAAAATTATGCTTGGGTGGATACACAGAAAAAACTGCCAAAATAAGGCGCAATATCACTGACAGACTTTCATCGGATGACCTTGAAAAATCATACCTTCTGTCCACTGCTCAGTCTGTGGGAGGACTGAATATGTAGCATTCAGCCTATGTACTAGATCCATGCCAAACACATGTGAGCAGCTTTACATCCATGCACGCACACACACGCATACACATATTACTTGGGATCACTTGGGACACTTATGTCCCTGGCTTGACTTTGTGGTGCTGAATCAATGAGAATGTGGCTGCTTGGAACCAGTGGTCCAGCCCAATCCCACCGTCCCTCAATCTTTATCATTTATTTTCCAAGCGCAATGTTCTCAATGACTCACTTATTACATAAGGCTAGAAGCACTAATTTGCCTGTTCACGTGTTGTTAAGGGGAAATAGTGCAGATGCTATGTAGTTTTGGGAACGTAAATTTAAGTGCTATTCAGACAGGATTAGTTTTCCAAATAACGTTTCAGTTGAAATTATTAAAAGTGTACAGTTTGATTTAGTGGTCGAGTGATATTGGTTTTTTGACAGCCGATGCCGATATCTTGGAAACCAGGGTGACCAATATTATTGTATTTATTTCAGTTAAAATTTAAGAAACTTGAAATCATTTGAAAACGGATTAAAAATACATTTGTAAAATAAACATACTTATACTTTAGATGACAAAGTGTTTTCCACAAATAAATTAACTCAGTAATCTAGGAAGTTTGCTCATTGGGAATAATGATGAGTATCGTTTACATTTAATCGATTCCGATACCGATACTTATCGATACTGTTATCGATACTATTTGGTGCAAAAAGATATGAAGTTGTTGAAAATTTCAAGTTATTTTATTACTGCTGAAATGTAGCAACTGTATTAAAGTTCTTCAGTCAAGAGCAGTGAGTTATTTTTCTCTTTGTGTATTATTTTATTAACATTAAAGGAATAGTTCACCCAAAAATTTAAATTGTGTCATCATTTACTCACTCTCAAGTTGTTTTAAACCTGAATGAGTTTATTCTTCTGTTGAACATAAGTTATTTTGAAGAATGTGGAAAATTAAACAGTTGCTGGTCCCCAGTTACTTTCATTTTTTTTTCCTACTATCAAAGTCAGCACACAGTGGAAATGACATGAATATGTCAGTGGGCAAATGTATAAAGTGCAGCATAATTTGAAATCACAAATTTAATGTTTAAAGCCTTCAATTTGGACAGAACGAAAGTAACACAGAGAACACGCAATCATGCAGGTTACATGCACACTTCACAAGATCTCACAACTAGATTCAACTAAGTTCGCAAGGATTGTGAAATTAAATTTTCATTAGCCATTCAAAGATTTGTGTAATTGATGTAAATGTGTTTTTGCTGAATGCTGATGTCAAACGAGAAAGTATTATATTGTTTGCCTTTCTAATACTAATAATATAAAATAAATAATTACAATACTTTTTATATAGCCTACATTTTAATTCCTTTGTTTAACAGTTCTATCTGATTATTAGACAGACTTCTATAACGACGTCCGCAAACAAGAGGGAGAATGTGAGCACTGTGTGCTCAGGTGCTGCCGCTCTCAGTGCTGTCAAAATAAAACTCCCGCATAGAACACATCAACCAAACAGACAAACTTATCGGCCCAATGCCAATATTTGAAAAATGGCAAATATCGGCCGATATATTAAAACAGTTAAGGTTTTTTTCTTACAGTACATTTGTACATTGCATCTTTTCAATTTCATTTCATAATTTATTTTTGGCTATCTGACCAGAGTCAAAGGATTTTCTTTATTTGGATACTGTGTTTTATGCACAATTTTTCCATGTGGAATTTAAAATCTGTATCTTTGAAGACATTGTATCAAAGTTAGAAATTCCAGTATTGTGAGAACACTACTTACGTTATATATATAACATTATGTATATAAATAAGTAGGGATGCACGATCATGATTTTTCATGGCCGATTCCAATAACGATTTCCGATTTGTTTTTTTTTTAAGCAACAAACAAGAAAGAAGGAAAGTATGCATAAACCAGATGTTTATTTGGTATTTAATAGGCCAAACTGGCTTTTGAAAACAATAATGGCCTTAAATGAAAAGATTAACTGTAACCATGTGAAATTAAAAGCAATAACCGCATAGTTCTACAATCCAAACAACTACATCAACACACATTCAATAAAATGTTTCTTAATCAGCATTCAGTATTTGTTTTAGTTTTTAAATTTGGTTTTACATTAAAAAAAAGCTTTACCAGTGAGAATAAAAAAAAGTATGCTATATAAATCAATTATTCCAAAATGTTAAAATCAAATAATGTTGGTGCGAATTAAACAAAGATGCAAAGAGTTTCATTCGTCCAATTAAAAAAAAATAGGGTAATGATTCTCATCTATATTTTTGTACTTGAGCCAATGAAAAATAAATAATTATTTGCTCAAGTTAAAAAAAATATGGCTGTGAATCATTACTAGGGCTGCACGATATTGGGAAAAAATGACATTGCGATATTTTATTTTTCTGCGATATATATTGCGATATGCAATCTAATCTAATTTTTTCTTGCAAACAAAAATGGGGTGAGCACACTTACATTCTCATTGTAAATGATTTAAACATCGACACCATCATGTCAATTGATTAATATGGGCGAGGGAGAGAGAGCAAGACAGCGCTCTATGGTGTTGTTTGAAGACAGTGAGCGTGTGGCCGGGGCTCGCTCGCTCGCTCGCTCTCTCTCTCTCTGGCTTTCTCTCTCTCTCTCGCTTTCTCTCTCTCTCTCTCTCTTTCGCTCTCCCTGTCTCTATCTCGCGCGCGCTCTCTCTCTCTCTCGCGCTCTCTCTCTCGCGCTCTCACTGTCTCTATCTCGCACGCGCGCTCTCTCTCTCGCGCGCGCTCTCTGTCTCTCGCGCAATCGAAGTGAATGTATTTTTAAGGTAAAAGAAAAATAATAATTCTATACAGAACTGACGTTTACTTCTGGCTTTTCAAACGTGTTTGCACGTTATACTTTAAAAAAAAAAAAAAGCATTTCAGTTTTGTCACAGTTTTCGTTTTCGTTTCTCATCCAACACGCGAGAAGTTGAGCTGAACATTCCTTCACTGTCCACACGTGTGCAGGGCACGTATGGAATTAAATAGGCGCGGACAGGTACAGTACGCTCGCGCAGGGAAAGGCTCTTATTTGTGCACCAGTACACCAGCTGCTGTTTGCCTCCTGCTATCTGTGCCTCAGACGTGAAGCTCTGCACTTCCAGTGCTGAACGACTGTCCATTTCCTGCGCACAGATTTTGAAATACTTCCACACAAATTACGTGATAGCGAATGATTACAATGTAGTCTGTACACGCGCACGCACTTCCGGAAAAATCGGCCGATAAAAGACCAAAAACAGGCCGATTGCCAATCACGTATTTTAAGCAAAAACTGGACGGTTCCGATTTATGGCCGGTCAACCGCTGCATCCCTATAAATAAGACGGCAGTGGCCATTCGGAACCATCTGTGATCTGATACTATTTGACTTCATTTGTTATTTATGTAGCAAACATGTACTTCAAACAACAACTGTTATTTTACCCAGAAATATGGCAAAGAGACAAAACCTACAATCACAAAATGCTGAACCGCACATTCACCTGACCCTAGCCCCATCTGAATAGGGATAAAGAATAACTTGAGCATTATAAAAACAAACACACAATACCCAAGTGACTGAGGTCACACATACACAGACCTCGGTCTTTGAAACAACACTTCAACTGCCTGTCAATATGGACATCTGTCTTTGTTTACAGGCTAAGTTTGTCATGCAGAGCAAGAAATAGAGCTATGTTAGCGATGGAGACACTGGATGAGACTCGTACAGAAAGGGGCAACAGGCGTACAAGGCCTCAGTAACGAGAGAGAGAAAGCCCATCCCCCATCAACACCTCCCAGATGCTCGACTGAAAACAAAGAAATGATGCTCATTTCATTCCATCCAGTATCTTAAGTCCAACGGTTATGTCTGTCATCACAGCACTGAGAGCGACACAAACAAAAGAACAAACACCATTGTCTTTGACGTCAAGAATCATACATGCCAACAGACAAAACCATGCCAATATAAACCATCTGTGACTCAGAATTATGCAGAAACCGAATTCAATACAATACAATGAAAAATAAATTAAATAATAATGCCTGACACCTCCATTCCTGCAACATAATTTACATATTTCCTAATCTAAAGAGATTTTACTTCCTGCTAAATCAACAAGGCAGTTGTCTGCATCTTAAATATCAATGCTCAGTGTCAGAGTGGATGGCATTGGACGATTTAGGTGTATGAGGAATATGAAGATGGTTTTTGTGAATAATCTCACCTGAAGCTTGGCCTGTGGGGAGCATGCCGAGGAGGAGGAGCAGCAGGGATGTGGTGGCCACACTGTGAGCGAGCGAGGCTCTTGTCTCACACGCTACCATTCCATTGCACATCTTTCACCCCTGCTTTTGCAGCAAGAGTCCTCTTCGGCTGAACCTAGCGACAGAAATGCACGCTTATAATTACAAGCAGCTCAGTAGTTAGTATATTAAAACAAAACTTAAGTGGTAGCTACAACATTGTTTATGAGTGTTTTACTCACATGGAATTTGTGAGAAAATCAAACAGATTTCTTATAACAAAATCTCTGATTTTTTATAATAAATATTCTTTAGGGTAATATTCTTTACCCTAAAAAAAAAAAAAAACATTTAGCATATTTTAATAAAATACATGGTTGAATATTTAATGTATATACACTTTAAAACCCAATTAAAATGAGATTCAGTCCTTTAGCCTTTATTTATTTATTCCTTGCATTTTTTCCAAGCCACTCTACAAAAGTGACTTTCACATATCTCACATTATCAAAAATCAGATCATCATTCTTAAAACATGATTTAGTCCAGGTAATGCTGAGTTTCCAGTTACCAGTCATTAGTGAGCATTATTTACTGGCTAAAGGCAGTTTAACTCACATTTGGCTAATTTTGTAATGTTTTTAGCTTCTAAAAGTGTAGGACTCTCAGTTCCTTGTTAAAGCCATGCCAGTTTCTGTGCCTATGTTCATGGCGAGAGCCAGGTTTAGTTATTCAAAAATAAAAAAAAATAATACATTTTTCTAAAAACTCTAAGACTAAATTTGGATTTACTTGGTAAAAAAAAAAAGACCATTTCTCAAAAAGAGTAGGATTATTATCCAGCAAAATATTTTTAACGCACAGAGGATTCTGACAAGATGAGCACTTCTGGGAATTTATATGAGAGTCTTTAGTCTCAGTTCCTTTTACATTTTTTAATATTTAAACGAATTTCACAATGTTCCACAATTTTATCCAGTCAATAGTTTTTAATGTGTGAAAAAACAGAGCATATAGCAGATTAATAAGCAGTGTTTTCAATTCAAGACAAATGGAACAAATGGTAAGTTTCAAAACATCATTCTTCTCGAAACGAACTCATGAATGACGAGAGAACTGAGAAACCTTGAGGAACTAAATTGCTCATATCACAATACATCCTATCTTTATAACGATGATCAACAAAACACAGAACAGCTGCTGCAGGGTATCCATGTGCCGTATGGTGGTGCAGGGCTCCAAACTGCGACTAAAACGGTCGCATTTGCGACCATAAATATTAAAATGCGAGTGAAGTTTTTGCTGAGGTCGCCACTGGCGACTAGGCCTATGTGTTTACATGCTATCTCTTAAAAGATTGCATGTAATGCCTTTTTTCCTGATTGTTTTGCATTCACATCTTTTGTTATGTTCGCGCATTGAGAGAATGCGCATCGAAGTTTTAGTGGGAAAAAGAGTTTTAAACAGTCCTCATCTGCCGCGCAGCGCTGACACACACCTGATAAACGCGCGAGAGAGAGAAATGATGGAGACTTGAAGAGAAAGTGCAGAAAAACAGCGTCTATTTCGTTCATAACTTGAACAAACTACAACAGGTAAAGCTGTCATATGTGTGGATATTGGAAATATGGTTAACAGTTCTCGTTTATAATCATAAGGCTTCTTCTTAACAAGATCTTAGTCCATGCTGTGTTCTGTTAATGCATGAACTTCATTATTTGAAGTGCGTTTGCCGTCCAGTAATCGCAAAAAGCTTTGTGCTTTGTTACTTTTTAATTTACAAAGTATCAGCTTTAAAATTATTCCAAATTCATAACAAAATTCAAACAATAAATACAGTTTTGTTCCTGTTTAAGGGGCCGTTCACATATCGCGCCTAAAAACAAGTACTCCTCGCTGCAGACTGTAGCGCGGCGACGTCACGTATGTACGTCACGTATGTACGTGACGTGTGTTTACCGCGCATGCGCAGTAACGTATATGTATTTACCGTAAATACGATTGTGCGCCATACGCGCCGTACTGACTGTCATTAATGCGCATATCCAGGTTCATTCACTTCCGGATGTTCTTAAGGTATGGTGGATATGAGATATTACGTTTGTTTTCTTTAAAATTTGCGTTTAAATTGCTTTTAATTGTAAGAATGATTTGGACATAATCATAGAGAGTGTCATTGCAAATGTGTGCGATTTCAAACACTTATGACATGTTTTATGATATAGTATTGGAATGCTGGTCTTTCAAAGTCTTATTTCGCCTAAAATGAACCATTAAAGATGTCTTAAAATAGAGCAGAAAGACTTTATTAATGTTAGTAAAGCCATTCCCTTATGAAACAAAAATATATTGCAGTATATTGGAAAATATCATGTAATATATTAGGCATATATTCTTATATATGGGATTTAATATTTATTTTTCCAATATATTGCAATATATTGAAAGCGGCAATCATTTGTATATTTTGCAATATATTATATGATATATGTATCATCAATATATTATTCAATGTATTCAAATATATAATATATTAGAAAATAAAAAGGGAAAATAATATATTACAATATATCACAATGTATTTTAAGAAAAATATTGGTAAATATATTTTCCTTTTCTAAGGGTTGATAGTTGCATGCATTGCAAAAAAAAAATCATATTTGTAATCTTTTTCATTAACATTATCAAAGATTAATAGATACTATAACACATGTATTGTTCATTGTTAGTTCATGTTAATTAAAACATTAACTAGTGTTTACCAATGACACCTTATTGTAAAGTGTTACCTCTTAAACTGACCTTCATATGTCTTAATATGACTTTTTGGGGACATTGTCAGTGAGAAGAAATTCAGAGAAGAGACCCACTTCATGTGGCTAGAGTACTGTAATTATCTGTTTTTCTTTCTCTGACAGACTGTATAGCCCTCAACTGTAAAATTTTCAAATTGAAAAAAAAATTCAAACTTTCAGGCCATGCTTTCTCAAGCCAAGCCAACCTAAATTTTGACTTGAGAAAATTTATTAATTTAGTTGATGTTAATGCTGGTTATAATTTAATCTCTTAGGTAGTTTACAGACAAAGCAAATAACACTTTTTCTAACACCATGCTATAATATATTAAAAAATACATTTAAAATATTTTCCTTGTATGGCTCTTCTGCCTTTCTTCAAAATGATTTAATATTGCTTTAGTATTGTTTGTTATTTTATGCAAATTAGGTGTCGTGAACTGGAGAGCATTATCTGAACAATACAACCTGAGTTCCGGGCGTCATGTTCTCTGACCCAGTGCCTCCGGTGCAGTGAGATATTTAAAGACTGACCACCTGTGTGTGAGGAATCGCAGGAGGAGAGTCCTGTGTGGGTTTTATCCATTCAAAAAATTTGAGGGCTACTGCTTGACTTATTGTTTAATCAGTGATGGAGGTGAATTTCAGATTTTTTTTCTTGTGTCATGTCTATAGTCTTAATCTATATTTGTATATACAATTATATTTTCTGTTTTGTTCTTTGAAATAAATAAAAAAAGATCACTGTCATCAGTTTGGTTTTTTTGGAGGCACCTTACATAAAATGGGATGCAGACACTGAAAATATACTGTATGTAGTCAACTGAACTTAAAACTACTTTACTGGCTTAAATGTTTCACATGCAGAATTGCCAAAGCAAAAGACAAATGTCCAAATTTATAGTTAAAAAATAGATAAACAAGAACCATAGCAAAAGAAAGATAATAAGAAATAAGAAAGGCAGTGGTTTACACTTGGAGCAAATGGCTATAGATTCTATTTATACTATGTTAAAATAGCAGGATTTTCTGCTATTTATATTACTTATTGCAAAGAGTGGCAATTATTTGCACCTCAATATTGTAGTACATTATAAAACAGTATGCAATAATGAGTGTAAATTATAATTTTAATTCAAATTATTAAATGGATGCCAGCATATTAGGACAATGAAGCCCTCCCTCAAAACTGTTTGATTATTTCCTTCGTTTTTATTTAAAATAAATGTTTTTCTGATGTGATTTGAAATTTGAAAAGGTAGGAAAAAAAAAGGCAGATTCGGACCGGATCGATTGCATCAAATTTTGAACAACACACGTTTTACCATCTGCTCTATTAGAGCCGACGACTGTACTTTATCTGTTTTAATTTTGACTAGCTCAATAAGAAATATAAGGTGCCATTAAAGTGTAATATTACAATATACACAGTGAAGTAAAGTGCAACAGAATGTTAATAAATTGTAAGATACTACACAGATATTACAGAATAAACTTTAATTCTGTATAATTTTACCTCAGATGAAACATGGTTAAACATGGTTGTTTTTCCCGTCTTTTTTACACCTTAATGTTCTTTAATACTTTAACATTTTATTAGAGTTTTCTTTTAAGTATGCGCATCGTTTTAATGCACGCACGACCCGAAAACAACTAACGTCATCACGCAATGCAAATTACAAGCGCATGCGCGGTAAACACATACGTGACGTACATACGTGACGTCACCGCGCTACAGTCTGCAGCGAAGGGTGTCTCCCTAAAAACGCGTGGAAAACGCTAGGCGCGCCGCTTTCTGATTTTTTTCCAAAAGCCTTCGGGCTCTTGCAACCATGACCTGCTCTCTGCACGAAGACACGTAAATTTCAGCAAAGGATAAATGAATTTGCAGCACAAAAAATCGCTTGCAGTAGCTCTGCTACTAAATTTATTTAAAAATGGCTATCCATATACAGCTATGATCAGATGTTCCTTCATCTTGGCTGAGCTTTCAACGTTGGTACTGGAAAGGATGAAGCTGATTGGTTGGTTCTTGTCACATGACCTGCGGTGCGCTTGCGGGATTCTGAAAAGTTGAGATGTTTTTAACTCGATGCGGTGCGGACGCGCTTGGAAAAAAGCGAGCGCGTCGCTTCCATTATGAGCGCGCACGCATAACGTGCGCCTACATTTGAAATAACGAACTTGAGCGCGCAAAAGACAGGACATGTGAACGAATGCGGCAGGCGCGATCGCGAGTAGTGCCTCAGTTCAAGCAGCACGAGAACCTATCATACCTTGCTCTTTACTACTAGAGTACATAATGAACATGAATTAACATCAAAAGGTAGGCTATTTTATAAGAGATTCTACAGTACAACACTTTCAAACTGCGGAAAAGTGTAAAGCTTGTAAACATTGCAACGTAATATTAACCTCAGTAACCTTTCGATGTCCATAAGCTCATCAGTCAGCTAGAAAAATAACTATAAAGAGGAGCATTTTGCTATATTTATGAGCTATTGAAATTTAATATTTTTTTCTTAACCTGTTGTCTACATTATTCAACTCCTCCTATAAAATTTAATTTTACTAATTAAGAAAAACAGACTGAAAGTGTGAAAGACATGCACTCTTAAAAATAAAGGAGCTTAAAAGGTTCTTCAAAGAACAATTTTGGTTCCACAAAGAACCATTCAGTCAAAGGCTCTTTGAAGAACAATCTCTTTCTGACCTTTTCATAATCTGTTGTTGTCTTCAAATGTTAAAGGTTCTTTATGAAACCATTTAGACAGGAAAAAAGGTTCTTCTATGGTATCATGAAGCACCTTTATTTTTAAGAGAGTATGAGAACATTTACAGGATGCATTGAGGAGGACCCCAAACTATACTCAGGGGCCAAGTGATGCTTATGGTCCATGATATTGGTACAGATTTTGTGTAATAAACAACGCATGACTATGTTTCAAGTTGGAAAAGACATTTAGCTCCCACTTTAAGTGAACCTTCATTCCCAGGTCATCTACAAGATGGATTAAAATGCTGATAAAGTCAAGAAAAGATGAGACATAAACACGTCAGTATGAATAAAAAGTTAAAATGTAAAATAAATCATTTAAATAAAACGCGTAAAACATGTTTATTCTGTGGCACCTAAAAAAATCATTTGGCACCTAAGTTTTTTTCTTATAGGAGCCAATGGCTCCTTACTCGATTTTTTTGTTTGGAGCTCTGTGGTGTTTACATTACATACAAAGTCTATTAGCAATAGGACGATGGAGAATGAGTTAGAATCACATTACTTTGTACTCAGGGAAAAAACAAGTTATTAGTTACCATTACATAAATGAGAGCAGGTGCAATGGTAAGCACAAGCCATTTGTCAAGATTCCTCCAAAACAAGATAGGTATGTGTGTGCTGAAGGAAGATTAAACTAAAGAACATGGGGTGCACGAGTCCCAGAAACAAACAGGATGCTGAGGGTGCAACTACCGCTCCCACATGAGGCCAATCTGCCACTGCCGCCACACCTTTCCCCTCCTCACATGGGACTAGCACTGGGGTGACCAAGGAGCACAAGAAGTGTGACGCACATCTCACTGGCAGAGAAGAGATCGCTTGCTGCCTCATGTACCAAACAGACTGGCACAGAAGAACATTCTGCAAAAAACTACTCAGTGCCAACATGACCCCAGAATGGGAAAACTGCAATTCAGCCTGGATTCAGTATAAGTGACTAAGGTGTTGTAAAGATGGCGTCCCGAGTAAACGCATCTGACTGACACCTCGCACAAATATTCAACAACACTAGAAAATAGCCTTTATAAAGTGCACCAAACAACTCCAATGTGAATGTAAAGGTCTAGTTCATCCAAAAATTTAATTTGACACCATTTGCTCACCCTTAAATTGTTCCAAAAACAATAAGACTTTAGTTAATATTCAAAACACAGATTAAGATATTTTAATAAAAGCTCCAGGATTTCTGTTTCTACATTGAAAGTCCATTATACACAACTATGACACTTCAAAGAGAGATTATAAATAAATCCCTATGAATCAAGCAGTTTAATCCAAGTTGATATTTTACGTTGGATTTGGATTACACTTGGATTAAACATCTTGATTCATTTGAATTTGTTTTACAATCTATTTCTGAACTTTCTGAAACATCAAAGTTTTGGTGGAATGGACTTTCAGTGGAGGGACAGCAATATCTTCATATGCATTTTTAACATCATTTTATTGGTTCGGAACAACATGAGGGTGAGCACCTGATGATAACTTTTATTTTTGAGTGAACTATCCCTTTAAGAGTTCTGATTTGTATTTAAAAGCAGTTCTTTACCATTTTTTGGTTTTAAAAAAACCCCAAATATTAAAAAACACTAGTCACATTACTTTGACGTAAAATGACAAAACAGGCCAGATGCAAAAAGAGACGTTGCATTGCGGTTCCTCCACTTTTCATACCAGATCTGCCTTCAGGTTCAAATGTAAAAGGGGTTGAGTGAGAAATATGCAAATGCAAAGCCCTTTCAGCTGTTGGGAGTTTAGTAAGAGATGAAAGAGAAAAAAACAAAACAGAAAGAAATACACAGATCAATCTGCCACAAGTCCAGGCTGCATGACAGTAAAGAAAGAGCCTTGTGTTAAGCATATTAGTGAAGTGATGTGTCGTGACATTCAGCCAAGTATGGTGACCCATACTCAGAATTTGTGCTCTGCATTAACCCATCCAAAGTATGGCTCACACAGTTCCTTTATGCACCTTTGCACACAGAAGGTAATGAGAAAGAAGTGGCTGTCTATAAGGAACCAACAAATGTTTGTGAAGGGAAGCTGATATTATGTTGAAACAATTTCCTGATCAAGTTTCAACATGAAGCTTCGCATTTAAGTCAAGCAAACTCCTGTAAAGATATGCTATTGGGAAAAAATAGTGAATATGGGGTGTTGGGTTACAAGTAGTACAAAAACAAGGCAACAACCAGTGAATACTGGCTCCAATTTAGAGATATAAAGCAATTACTGGAGACACTGGTGACAGTTGACACTAATCTTGTTTTCAGACAAGAAATTATATCGCCTCACTGCAAAAACGAGCAGCACATTTTTTTTATTAAAAGAGAGAGAGAGAGAGAGAGAGAGAGAGAGAGAGAGAGAGAGAGAGAGAGAGAGAGAGAGAGAGAGAGAGAAAAGAGGCTAGGTATTTGGAAGTGGGGTGAGCTGAGGGACATGATAATATAGTTATTCTTCGTTAATCAGAAATAAACCCAAGTATGTCCGGATTTAAAGTCACACGCGCCGACACGTGCAACTGTTCCGAGAGTTAGAACGAGTACAACAAAGAGAACAGAGTGTGTCCTACTCTCAAACTACTGCGAACGGAAAAATATTAACCTATGAAAACAAACAAAAAGGAAATGCATCAGTAATAAAAGCAGTTAAGTTTCCTAAAATGATAAACTTTGAGGCTGTTTCGAACTTTCTGGTCGCAAGTTTTTTAAAGTCCCCTTGCTACGTAATCACGGAGTTTACAGCACTGCGCTTTGTGCTAGTGCTTGCAGGAGTCCAATGTTTCAACCAGGTTTCAACATGTCGTTTTTGCAACGGGTATAAATAAAACTGGATGCATATTAGACTTATGCATTGACTTAGACTCCCTGGGAATTTAACGTTACTCTTTTAAGAAACCGGTTGAAGCAAGTACAAAATACTAATTGCAACGATATTTAAGGTCCGCTGCTGACTGAAATAATTCTGTAACACTCTGACAACATTCATCAGTACATCTACAACAAAAGCATTCGTTTAATAATACACATACAATGTATATTTACCAGTCTATTAAAGTAAAATGGAAGCCTATGGGTAATAAGAAGCATAACAACATGCTTTGTACGCATCGCCGAACTTTTGTAATCGCGTTATGACACGCTAATAAACAATCACATTTCCACAAGAAACTCTAGGAGTAATAATGTAAGGACGATTTGATCAACATATACAACAAATAACCGCCATCGTCACTGATTAAAAAGACCTTTCGCTATGAGTGGAATTAGTAGTTATTTGATTGGATTATCTAGCGAGCTTGGAATACCGTGAATATGAAAGTCCTTTAACAACCAGTAACTCACCGATCTACGTTACTAATTCTGTTTTTAAGTACTCAGACTGAATCATTTGGCTATCAATATTTGTTAGCTTTTGCGCTAACCGGTGATTCAGATCCCGAAGACTGCGCTCGGCTAAGCGTGTTAGCTCAGCTAACCTTCACAGCGCAAGAATAGAGATCTTACCAGTGAATGCCCTCCTCTTTAAAAATCAGTATCGGGTCACCATGGAGCTGCGTCGAATGGATGGAAATCCTAGGGTTACTGTATACGCGGTTTATGTTATCGAGTGTATTCGGAGATTCTGACGGCCCTTTTCGATCTGATCATCCGTCTACGGCGAAGGTTGAGAACAGATCGGAGTACCTCCCTCCCTACTGTAGGAAAGAGCTTCGAGCTCCACCAGTGGCCTCGCTCTCACACCGTCTCCATGACCACGGCGAACTGTACGCGAGAGGGGCGGGGCTTACGAGGTCTGCACGTTCATGAGAAATCAGCTGTTACTTGGAAGAGGACACATTTTCTTGTTTATAACAGCATACTGCAATATAAACAAATTGTTACTTAATATTTGTGTCATTTACACGGATACATTTGATCTCTTCTGACTCGGTTTTCAATACTTTTCATGATTTAACGAACCTGTATTGTTGAAGGGAAATGTAAATTTGCCTTCACAAATTATCATAAGAAAAATTTGACCTGCTTTATAAAATATTTAATTTTTTATAAAAATAAAAAAAAAGCGAGTGAAGCCAAAAAAGTACAACGATAGTTTTGGAGACCATTAGACTTTAAATAAATCTTTTTGTGAAGGTTGCAAAATATTATTTTGAATTATTTAAGTACCTTATTTGCCTTTTTGCGTCTTTAACTATCCCTGGTGGTCTTTTCAATGATTATTTCTAGTTGTTTTCGCAGTGGGATTTATTTATGATTTAACGCCATGTCAGCAGCATTGGCTATATTCATTATAAGAGGAAACATTTCAATTTCACTTTTCAGTCGTTTCAAAACATTCATTTCAAAACAATTATATAGCAATTTTGTTTGAAAATTATATAAATAAATAAATATACAGAAACATACATTTAATAAATATAATAAGAAAATGTAATAAGAACAATTATTTAGTCTTCCAGCTTAATGGATGACAAAAAAATTTAAATCGTCTCAGGAAAATAATTACAAAAATATCTCCATTGGGAAATTATTAACAAATTAAACTAAAAACATAAGAGGAAAGGAGGATTAAACGAGATATAAACAACAACAAAAAAGGCACATTTATTTTTATGAAAATCTCTTCCGGATTTTGGACTGTAATACTCCGAACACTAGAAGGCAGTAGCAATGTACTATGCTGCAGAAGTCACACAGACGACATGTCTTCAGTGCTGAAGGGCGTGTTTACCCCTTTTGCGAGAAACACTCTTGCCAAAATGCACTACTCTTCAGGAGTCAGTATCAGGCTTTTGCCCAGTTATAAGTGCTCTTTTGAAGACCCAGTGCACGTGACCGTGAGTGGCTTAAATCATCAACAACGCGTGGATCTGCGCTCTAAAATCACCGATGATAGCGGACGTGTTTTCCAGGCTTGGGCCACCTACCAAGCAGACGATAACGGACAGGTCGACCTCAACCGCGACCCTTCTCTTGGTGGCAGCTTTACGGGAGTTGAACCAATGGGCTTATTCTGGGCTCTGAAAGCAGAGGTCGTAAGCTGCAAGTTTGCTCTAACAGACGTGACTAGCCCTGCTCTCGTTGACATTGAGGTTGTCAGTGACAATAGAGTCATCGCCAAAGTGACAAACGAAAGACATTGCTTGACCGATGGTGTCCGGAGAATTCCTGTAACCGAGGGCAGGATCAGAGGAACTCTTTTCATGCCACCTGGTCAGTTATGAAGCTGTATTGAAGCACTCCATGTAGCAGTCAATACAGGCAATTAAATCCGTCTTTACAATTCAGCAGGTTATGCTACTCTTATAAAGTCTGAAATGTAAAATGACAATTTACAGGGTCGGTTTTTAATAAAACCTTTTAAATTAACTTAGATAATAGATACCAAATTTGTTATCAATATTCTGTTGTAGTAGCGCCTCCTTGTGGTAGGAAATAGTCTAACGCTAACTGCTTGACAACTGAAAAGGTCTTCTGTTGTCAACTATAATAAATTCATGCTCCATTGTGTAAACAGGCTTGGGAGGGCTACTTTAAAAATGTATTCCGCTACAGTTACAAATTATTTAACGAAAAAAGAATTCAGTAACGAAATTCAAGCACCAACAATATTAAAGGAATGTAATCTGAATACTTTTGGCTTCTTTCAAGGTCACATATTTAAATGAAGTCAAATTTAACAATATTTCAAAAGGTCCTTGTCCAAATGGAAAATAACCAAAACCCACAACGACAATGACCAAGCAAATAAATATATTAAACGATAAGATTAAAATGACAAATTATTTCCATATGTTTGCCACAAAATTATATTTAATTATGAAGGGAATGCACACATTCTCTTCCCACGTAAACATTCATGCACACAGAAACATGTCTCCATTCAAATATTTTAGCAAGTTAAAGGCTGACATTTCTTACTTAGGAGGTAATATTGGCACTGTTTCACATTGGTTTATTTGTGGCGGCCCATCACAATATCAACACTGACCGCCACAAATACATTTTCCAATAGACTTTTCTTCATTGAATAAACATGAGCTCTGCACATTTCAAAATCAAAAATCAAAATAACTTAAACATAAAATAACTTTTTATTATTATTATTAAACAGTGTTTTACTGAACAAATTTCTCTGCATTTAACCCATCAAAGTGCACACACACAGTAGTGAACACACACCTGGAGCAGTAAGCAGCCATATTGCTGCGCAGTTGGGTGGCTCATAAACTTTAAACATGGTGGAGGGGACAACCATTACTGCTGTCAATGCTGTTCTCACAACAACTGCATCCTTTTATCTTGTCGCTAAATTAGTGTATTTAAAAGCTAGATATGAATGATCACTCTAAGCGTATTGTATGTTTAATGCAGAACTTATAAAATACAAACTGCATGTATAGCATGGTGAAGGTTTAATATTTATTATTATTATTACTATCACCAGAGCTTGTCTGGTTATGAGAGGGTCTTTATTACTTACTATTGGAGAATGTGTAAGGGCTAACTCGGATCATTGTGCCTTAACCAATCACATTACAGCCTTGACGTCAATTAATTTTTGTCAGAGTTATACCACACTCAATCGCCGTTTACAGATACCATAGAAATGAATGAGAAGTGCTGTAAGCTAAATCCCACCTGTCAAAAAAAGCCAGTGACTTATAAAACAAAAATTATTTTCGTGGTAAACTCTAAAAATAGATGAATACAAAAGTATTGTTTAGTGTCAAACATGTTGAAGATTAGCAGATAGACTTTCGATTAATACAATTTCCTCTAAAAAGATGTTTATTCAGTGTAGTGAAGCTTCTCCTCCATTAACATCCATTTAAATAAAAGAACAGCCTCTTGTCTCCTTTCCAAAGTACTGTGTTTGCTAAGTAAGTGTTTGCTTTAGCCGTTATGCTTTTTCGGCTAATGGTTGCAGGTTGGCCTTCTATTGGCTTTTTGCCACAAACCCATCAGCAGCACAGCAGACAGGAACTGGAAGCCGATGCCTATTTACTTCTTCTTCTTCTCTTAAGATTTAATGGTGGTTGGCAAACAAATGCCTTGTCCAAATACCCACACTTGCGATCTGTGCACTTGATCACTTGACTACTTATATGACATATTTCCTGTATTTGGCCCAAGTGCTCAAGTGAGGATGAAGACCACTGCCTTGTCCAAATACCCACACTTGTGGTCTTGGTCACTTGAGAGTGCTGTCCCAGGTCTTCAAAACAGCAAAGCACAGTGCCCTTTTACAATGCACACTAAAGCCACACTTACATCTCGAATACCACTCCAGAGAGGTATCAAGAACTTATACTGACAAGAAGTGAAAGCCAAGCAACAGAGGCGCCCAGCAGCAGCCCTGTGCTTCCCCCATTCAGGAGTGAAAGTGACTCGGCACTCCACTAGTTTCTAGCTGTCGCTATGGCAAAGATCAGCTGCTTTGTTTAAAAAAAAAAAAGTACATTAAAGCTGAAATACAGCGTGATCAATGACAATAATAATGTAGAATCACTAGACTAATGATCATCAAACCCTTTAAAAAGTTTATTTGAAAGTCTTCCCCTTTTTCATGAAACCTTTTACTCTCTATAGAAACCATGTCAGTTTCGGTTGAAAATATTTTAAGTTCAGGTGTCAGCATTATAAACACTGAACTAATACCAATATAGTTCACCCAAAAATGGAAGGTACACACATGTGGGGTACATCCACAAGTTGTTCCAAACCTATAATAATTTATTTCATCTGCTGAACATAAAAGAAGATATTTTGAAGACTGTAGGTAACCAAACAGTTTCTGGTCCCCGGACTCTGATAGTATTTTTCTGTTTTTGTTTAGTTACCCACATTCTTCAAGTGTGTTCAGTAGAAGAAATAACTTTATGCAGGTTTACTGTAGAACAACGTGGAGAAATTATGACAGAATTTTCATTTTTGGTAAACCCATTCCTTTAAAGTGACAGACACATCCATGTATAGGCTTATTGTGTTATTAAAATTTGGATAGTCTGTTAATATAATATTCCATACATAATTATTATATTTATAAACATTATTAGATGAATTAATAGATCATAATTAATGTTAGACCCTATTTGTTAATATATTTATATTAATATATATATATACATTTACATAAATATATACATGATAAATAATCATATATGTCACATATAATTTGGCATTTTAAAAAGTTCACAGACTTTTAAGGTAAATGTTCCCTCCTGGTGGAATGACCTGCCCAACTCAATCCAAAGTCCTTAGCCATCTTCAAGAATCAGCTAAAAATAGATCTCTACTCTCTAACCACCTCTTTCTAACTCTAGCATTCTCTATTCTAATTCTATTCTTTAAAAAAAACTTCTCTTTTAGACTTGCACTCTATTAATTTGGCATATTCACATATTGCTTGTTTTCTTAAAAAAAACTAACACTAGCTTTCAGAATACTAATCTTTTTGTATTCTATCTATTTGTTTTCTTTTTATTTATTATCCAATTAAAAAAAAACCTTGCTACATGTACTGTGTTAAGATAACTGAGACATGTTATAGCACTTGCAGATCATTGCTCTTTTGTTGATTTTTGATCGCTTTCATTGTCCTCATTTGTAAGTCGCTTTGGATAAAAGCGTCTGCTAAATATCTAAATGCAATGAAAATTAAATGAAAAGGTTTAAAAAAATGGTAAGCTATTTAGAGTTTTAAAAAATCTGACAAATATTTACATAATAATGTAATCCTAATTTAAGCGAATTAATAATTAAAAAAAACTCATCCCATCCAAGTGTCACGGCAGGGATCCAATGAGGCACGGAGATAGAACCAATTGCAGGTAAGTCATTTATTAAAGGGTAATCCAAAGGGGTAAACAGTCCAGGCAGGGTCAAAACCAGAATATCAAACATAAACAAGACACGAAGACAAGGCAAAGCAAGGCAAGAAGCGACGGACATGAATAACTATAGGACATTAAACAAGGACTCCGTAACACAGACTCAGACAGACCGGGTATAAATACACAGAAGGATAATGAGGGAACAGGAGACAGGTGGGGAACAATCAATACTAACAAGGAGGAAGGTGACCAAATAAGGGAACAGGAAGTGATAAGGTGACAGACACTGTGAGAAAGGGGGACATCTAGTGGAAACCCAGGGACACAACCCAGACACTGTGACAGTACCCCCCCTCTACGGAGCGGCTCCCAGACGCTCCACGACAGACACAAAACAGAGACCAGGAGGGAGGCGGACAGGTGGAGGCTCAGGGGGAGGGACGGAGGGACGGAGGGCCAGAAAAGAAAAACATGGGGAACAGGCACTAGAATGTAAACACAACACAGAAAGACCAGGAGGGAGGAGGACAGGAGGAGGTTCAGGGGGAGGGACGGAGGGCCAGACTAACAGAAAGGAACAGGGACAGACGTTAACACAAAAACCAAAGGAAAAAAACAACATGAAGCCCCCCAGGGCGGAGCAGAAGACCACCACACCCTTGTGGTCAAGGCTAGAGCCCTCCAGGGCGGAGCGGAAGACCACCACAACCGTGTAGTCAGGGCAAGCGCCCCCCAGGGCGGAGCAGAAGACCACCACGTCCGTGTGGTCAGAGCAGAAGCCCCCCAGGGCGGAGCAGAGGACCACCACGTCCTCGTGGTCGACGCCAGAGTCCCCCAGGGCGGAGCGGAAGACCACCACAACCGTGTAGTCAGGGCAAGCGCCCCCCAGGGCGGAGCAGACCTCCGTGCGGCTGGATCAATGGGACAACAAAACTCTGGTAATCCCCTGGTGTCCTTACTGGACTCCAGAAGATTGGTGCTGGCCTGACACTGCTCATGAAGATCATTGGTGACTTGCATTTGCTCATGAAGATCAATGGTGACTTGCCTTTGTTCATGAAGATCAGAGGTGACTTGCCTTTGTTCATGAAGATCAGAGGTGACTTGCCTTTGTTCATGAAGATCAGAGGTGACTTGACTCAGTCCTTGAAGATCAGAGGTGACTTGACTCAGTCCTTGAAGACCACCGGTGACTTGACTCAGTCCTTGAAGACCACCGGTGACTTGACTCAGTCCTTGAAGATCACCGGTGACTTGACTCAGTCCTTGAAGATCACCGGTGACTTGACTCAGTCCTTGAAGATCACCGGTGACTTGACTCAGTCCTTGAAGATCACCGGTGACTTGACTCAGTCCTTGAAGATCACCGGTGACTTGACTTGACTCTGAAAGGTCAACGGTGACCAGCCTAGTCTCTGGAGGATCCGCGGTGACTAGCCCTGATTCAGGAGGATCCGCGGTGACTAGCCCTGACTCTGGAGGATCAGCGGTGACTAGCCCTGACTCTGGAGGATCAGCGGTGACTAGCCCTGACTCTGGAGGATCAGCGGTGACTAGCCCTGACTCTGGAGGATCAGCGGTGACTAGCCCTGACTCTGGAGGATCAGCGGTGACTAGCCCTGACTCTGGAGGATCAGCGGTGACTAGCCCTGACTCTGGAGGATCAGCGGTGACTAGCCCTGACTCTGGAGGATCAGCGGTGACTAGCCCTGACTCTGGAGGATCAGCGGTGACTAGCCCTGACTCTGGAGGATCAGCGGTGACTAGCCCTGACTCTGGAGGATCAGCGGTGACTAGCCCTGACTCTGGAGGATCAGCGGTGACTAGCCCTGACTCTGGAGGATCAGCGGTGACTAGCCCTGACTCTGGAGGATCAGCGGTGACTAGCCCTGACTCTGGAGGATCAGCGGTGACTAGCCCTGACTCTGGAGGATCAGCGGTGACTAGCCCTGACTCTGGAGGATCAGCGGTGACTAGCCCTGACTCTGGAGGATCAGCGGTGACTAGCCCTGACTCTGGAGGATCAGCGGTGACTAGCCCTGACTCTGGAGGATCAGCGGTGACTAGCCCTGACTCTGGAGGATCAGCGGTGACTAGCCCTGACTCTGGAGGATCAGCGGTGACTAGCCCTGACTCTGGAGGATCAGCGGTGACTAGCCCTGACTCTGGAGGATCAGCGGTGACTAGCCCTGACTCTGGAGAGTTCACTGGCACCTGACTCGACTCTGGAGAGTTCACTGGCACCTGACTCGACTCTGGAGAGTTCACTGGCACCTGACTCGACTCTGGAGAGTTCACTGGCACCTGACTCGACTCTGGAGAGTTCACTGGCACCTGACTCGACTCTGGAGAGTTCACTGGCACCTGACTCGACTCTGGAGAGTTCACTGGCACCTGACTCAATTCCGGAGGGTCAACTGGCACCTGACTCGACTCCGGAGAGTTCACTGGCACCTGACTCGACTCCGGAGGGTCAACTGGCACCTGACTCGACTCCGGAGGGTCAACTGGCACCTGACTCGACTCCGGAGGGTCAACTGGCACCTGACTCGACTCCGGAGGGTCAACTGGCACCTGACTCGACTCCGGAGGGTCAACTGGAACCTGACTAGACTCCGGAGGATCAACTGAGACTCTCATCCTGTGCAACGGCGCTGGGCAAGCAGCCATCTTGGGCCATGACTCTGGACAGGCGGCCCTCTTGTACTGTGGTGCTGGGCTGGCGGCCATCTTGTACTGTGGCGCTGAACCGGTGGCCAATTTGGGCATTGGCGCTGGGCTGGCGGCCATCCTGTACTGTGGCGCTGGACCGGTGGCCAATCTGGGCATTGGCGCTGGGTTAGTGGCCATCTTGTGCTGTGGCGCTTGGCTGACGGCCATCTTGTGCTGTGGCGCTAGGCTGATGGCCATCTGGTGCTGTGGCGCTAGGCTGACGGCCATCTTGGGTTATGGAGCTGAACCGGTGGCCCATTTGGGCATTGGCGCTGGGCTGGCGGCCATCTTGGGCTGTGGTGCTGGAACGGTGGCCAATTTGGGCATTGGCGCTGGGTTAGCGGCCACCTTGTGCTGTGGTGCTGGACCGGTGGCCAATTTGGGCTGTGGCGCTGAACCGGTGGCCAATTTGGGCATTGGCGCTGGGCTGGCGGCCATCTTGGACTGTGGCGCTGGAAAAGTGGCCAATTTGGGCATTGGCGCTGGGTTAGCGGCCATCTTATGCTGTGGCGCTTGGCTGTTAGCCATCCTGGGCAGTGGTGCTGGACTGGTGGCCATCTTGGGTTGTGGCGCTTGGCTGGTTGCCATCCTGGGCAGTGGTGCTGGGCTGACGACCACCCCGCCGGAAGAGACCGAAGTGGCTGGGTCATCCCACCGAAGCCGATGCTGCAGGTAGCGCACGAATTCCCAGAATTCCAGTGTCTCTAACTGCGCCATCTCCTCATGAGACACTGGATCATCCAGCCCGCCATTGAAATAGTCCTTGAGGGCCGCATCGTTGTAGCCCATGCCCTCGGCCAGGGACCAGAACACCTGAGCCAGGGCACCCACTTCATTGCCCTCTTGGCGGAGGGCGATCAACCGAAGGTACTTGGTTCACCGCTCCGCCATCTTGGCTGGGGAACGGAAAAATGACATACCGCTGGTTCCTAGTGTGACGGAGTCCTTCTGTCACGGCAGGGATCCAATGAGGCACGGAGATAGAACCAATTGCAGGTAAGTCATTTATTAAAGGGTAATCCAAAGGGGTAAACAGTCCAGGCAGGGTCAAAACCAGAATATCAAACATAAACAAGACACGAAGACAAGGCAAAGCAAGGCAAGAAGCGACGGACATGAATAACTATAGGACATTAAACAAGGACTCCGTAACACAGACTCAGACAGACCGGGTATAAATACACAGAAGGATAATGAGGGAACAGGAGACAGGTGGGGAACAATCAATACTAACAAGGAGGAAGGTGACCAAATAAGGGAACAGGAAGTGATAAGGTGACAGACACTGTGAGAAAGGGGGACATCTAGTGGAAACCCAGGGACACAACCCAGACACTGTGACACCAAGTAACAGTTGCAGAAACAAAGACTGATAATAATTAATAATTATAATCAAATAAAAAAAACTATTTTAATCTGTTGCAAGTTTACATACTTGAGAATGTGATAAAGGTTTATTCCTCATAGATTATTTGTGTCTTTGGTGTTTTTTTTTTTTTGGGGGGGGGGGGGGGGGGGGGGGGGTTATCATGAATGGGTGTCCTTTATTTTGCCTCACAGAAGGTGGCAGCCCTAGTTACATCCCTAGTGACCTGTAACATTTTCATTTTTACTTTTAGTGGTTTTCAGGTACTCTATACACTTCTGTCTAATATTTTTCTACTAAGTTAATGATGTAATATGATTTTTCAGGTAAAGGACCATTTCCTGGGATTTTGGATACATATGTATTTAGAGGAGGTCCTTTTGAGTTGAGGGCAGCTCTGTTGGCAAAGAGAGGCTTTGCTGTTTTTGCCTTGGCTTTCCAGGGCTACCAAGATTTACCCAAAAGAGCTGACAAATTTCACCTTGAGTACTTTGAAGAAGGTATAGATTTTCTACGGCAGCAACCAGAGGTTAGTATGTACACCCATTCATATGTATTTCTCATTGTTATGATTTCAAGATATAATCCCAAAGCACTGTTATTTTATTATGAATGAAATTATAATTTGTATTAATATTTTTAATTAATCTATATATATATATATACACACAGAATGAAGTAGTTTAAGTCTTTGGTTCTTTTAATCTTGATGATTTTGGCTCACATTTAACAAAAACCCACCAATTCACTATCTCAGCAAATTAGAATACGGTGACATGCCAATAAGCTAATCAACTCAAAACACCTTATGAGGATTGTCAAGCAAAATCTATTCAACAATTTGAGTGAACTTCACAAGGAATGAACTGAAGCTGGGGTCAAGGCATCAAGAGCCACCACACACAGACGTGTCAAGGAATCTGCTGAACCACAGACAACGTCAGATGCATCTTACTTGGGCTAAGGAGAAGAAGAACTAGAGCATCTATGGGGTATTATCAAGAGGAAAATCAGAAACAAGAGACCAAAAAATGCAGATAAGCTGAAGGCTACTGTCAAAGAAACCTGGGCTGCCAGACCACCTCAGCAGTGCCACAAAGTGATCACCTCCATGCCACGCCGAATTGAGGCAGTAATTAAAGCAAAAGGAGCTCCTGCCAAGTATTGAGAACATGAACAGTAAATGAACATACTTTCCAGAAGGCCAACTATTCACTGAAAATGTTTTTTTTATTGGTCTTATGAAGTATTCTAATTTGTTGAGAGTGAATTGGTGGGTTTTTGTTAATTGTGATCCAAAATCATCACAGTTAAAAGAACCAAAGATGAGTTAAACTACTTCAGTCTGTGTGCATTCAATTGATTTAATACACAAGTTTCACAATTTGATTTGAATTACTGAAATAAATGAACTTTTCCATGACATACTTATAGAGTTATAGAGATGCACCTGTGTGTGTGTGTGTTATATATATATATATATATATATATATATATATATATATATATATATATTATTCTTTATATATTTTTTTTTTCAAAGGTCAAAGATCAAAAAATTGGCCTAGTGTCCATATCAAAGAGTGGAGATCTCGCTTTGTCAATGGCAACATTCCTTCCTGGTATATCGGCTACTGTTTGGATCAATGGATGCAATGCCAATACTTTGGTTCCCATCTACTACAAAGACATTTGTATTCCACCCCTCTTGTTTGATGTTAAGAGAGGAAAAATGACACCATCAGGCCTTTTTGATATTGGGGATGTTATGAATGACCCGATGTCAGAAGAAGGCCTTCCTAGCGTCATTCCCATTGAACGTGCCTCAGGTAACTTCATGTTTATAATGTCAGAAGCTGACAGGAATTGGCAAACTGCCTATTACGCAAAACTAGCATGCGAAAGACTTAAAGCACATGGGAAGAATAACTATGAGCTGGTGAGGTATGAAAAAGCAGGTCACTTTATCGAGGTGCCCTATATGCCGTTTTGTCTTGCCAATTTCCATGCTGCCGTTAACCAAGTGGTTTACTTTGGCGGCGAACCTAAAGCCCATTCAGAGGCTCAGCTGGACGCATGGAAGAGGATCGTGAATTTTTTTAAAAAACACTTAGCTGCTGCTGATGACAGCTGCAAATCTAAGCTGTAAGAAAAATGGAAAAATGAAGTCCATATCATAGTCATAATATCCAAATAGTGTTGACTTGAATTACTTTAATTTCTAATGTAGTTAAAGGCACAATATGTAAGTGTTGACTTGAATTACTTTAATTTCTAATGTAGTTAAAGGCACAATATGTAAGTGTTGACTTGAATTACTTTAATTTCTAATGTAATTAAAGGCACAATATGTAAGTTTTCGCAGCTAGAGGGCACATATTCAAAACAAACAAGAAACAAAGGCATAGTTTGATGATGCCGTGATTTAGTGTGGAATCATGGGAGTTGTCCTCTTCATCCCCACAGCCGATACAGTCTGATGGGACTCGGGCAGAAATCATGTTCATTGATGAGCTAATGTATTAAAGACTTATTAAGGTCAATGTAGTATAGTGCTGCAACGACGTGCCTACGTCATCGATTACGTTGACTACAAAAATATGTAGACGTGCGTGAAATGCGTCGACGCGTCACACTGTTTACATCTCGCGTAATGGCATACTGGGAATGGAGAAAGTTGCATTCTATCACAAAAACAGAGACCACTGTTATCAAAAGTATGGGAATACTTCAAACAGAGGCCAAATAAAATGGCCATTTGTTCTCTTTGAAAAACCGATATGGTGTACCACGGCAGCACAACTGCGATGCACGAGCACCTCAGAGGAAAACATCCTGGCGCTCTCCGGTGTTACGGTTTAACTGCTTACCGTGTGATCTGGTGACCAACTTCCTGGTTCAGGTCTCTGCTGCAGATGTGATGGAACGACCGCAGCAGATTCGGCGATTCTAAAAGTACAAACTGATGTGATATTATTAAGTGTCTAATAAACGCAGACTTGCTCATTGCATGATTCTGATATTCTTGTAAAGATTACAACTTATTGGTATGATCACCCGTAGCGCTGAAGTAAGGATAAAATAAAAAATAAAGTAAGTCTGTGTTGGCGCGGGTTCCGTTCACATACCGCGCCTAAAAACGCGTGGAAAATGCTAGTCGCGCCGCTTTCTCCTTCTTTCCAAAGCGCTCGGGCAGTTGCGCCCCTGGGGTGTCTGCCGTTGCTAAGCAACCATGACGTGCTCTCTCCATGAAGATGCAGAAATTTAAGCAAAGGATAAATGGATTTGCAGCACTAAAAATCGCTTGCAGTAGCTCTGCTACTAAATTTATTTCAAAATGGCAATCCATATACAGCTATGATCAGCAGTTCTTGTCACATGACCCACGGTGCGCTTGCGGAATTCTGAAAAGTTGAGATGTTTTTAACTCGATGCGGTGCGGATGCACCTGTTTTCGTGTGCGCGTCGCGACAGTCACAGACAACAGACAACAGTCACAGACCACCGAGCTACACAGAATCAGCTCCAGATCTCTGGAAACCATGCTAAACCATAGCAGAACCCTGACTACATTTTATGGTTTGTGATGCTAAAGAACATTTCATGACGTCTCAGACAACTGTAAATTTGTGGCTACTGTGGTTTAATTATAAGCGCTATCGTAAACTCATATTTACCATAGTAAAATAATTTTCTTTGCCTCTTTATTTTTGTATACTGTAAAAACTTCAACCACATTGGTTGAAAATGAATAAAGGTTGAAATATTATATTAGAAGTTGTACTTATATTTTTTTGTAAAGTTATCCGAAGGATTCATTAGCTAATCAAAAAAAGAACATTAGATGAATTATTATTGTAATAAAAATAATCGTTAGAGTAGTCGACTAATCGAAAAAATAATTGTTAGATTAGTCGACAGAAAAAATAATCGTCAGTTGCAGCTCTAATGTAGTATGAAGCAGGGTGGGGCTAAAAGCCGTGCAGTGAAACAAGGCCGCTGGAGTGATTGCTAATGAAGGACGAGCACGATACACGGCTCGATAGAAGAGCTTTTATTATGCCACTGTCGACCTCTTCCACTTCTTCCGGTCATGTAAACAGCACTGTTTTATACTAGATACATTTGAAAGTTCTGTTATAATACTACTTTCTGTGTTCGTCACGTGTCTAATAAAATGCATAACAAATTGCTTATTTCTCTGGATTTAAACATTCTCCAAAACATTTGGGATAATGTAAGTACACAAGCCAGAAAAATGTTATGTATATTACATATATATTACACTGTTGTAGTGATTTTAATAAAAAATCTTACATATTGTGCCTTTAAGTAATCAAGAATATACAAAAAAAATATCAAACTGGGTGAAGCACATGTATTATTTGCTTAAAATCATAGAATTCATGCAGAGTATGAAGAAATTGTTTGAAAATCAAACTCATATTTGTATGTTTCTTAATCGCACATTGCCATGCATTTTTGCATTAAAACCTAACACTCATTTTAAGTCAAATCAAATCAAATGGATTGAAATTCTTATAGTGGTGATAATACTTGGTTTATCTGGATTTCTGTAGCATTCTCTCTGTCTGTATCTCTACATAAGGTCTGTTTTTATAAAAAAAAATTGTACAGCCTCAGGTGCCTTTATTTTAAAGAAGTCTTGATGACATCTTCAGCCTTAGAGGTGGGCAAATACGGGTTGTTTTCATCAATCTTGTCTTTCCTGAACAATATTTAGATAAACAACAGACTTGATAAACAGACTTGTGAAGGAGATATGCATCTATGGGCACTGGTTACAAGTGAGTATACTGTATGCAGCATACACTTTTATGTATTACCCGGAGCTTCCAATAAAATTACTGATATCTTGAGATTATGATTTTGTATGTTTAATTGTTAGTTTAATTATTTTATATAAATATGTTATAATGTAGATGTGTCAGTGGAATACTACAAATGATTATTAGGAATACAGTAATCCAAATAAATCTTTCTGTGCCACTAAAACACTAAACATTACCATTTTGTTTAACAATATTATACGATTTAAGGTTTAGTTGACCCATAAATGGAAAGAAAAAAAAAAGTTTCACCATTTTTCAACTATCCATACAATGAGAGTCAAAAGGTTTTACAAAATATCTGCTTTTGTATTCCAAAAATTAAATAGTCGAATGGGTTTGGAATATCATGAAGGAGAGTATGACATAATACATTTTTTTTTTTTTGAGTGAACTGTCCCTTTAAGTTTGTTGCAGTATATAGCTGCCATTAATTCACATGAACCAGTACATGAAAGTGAATCACTCTGGATGAGTGCTGATGATTGTTTTCTTTCTGATGCATCAGTGTGTGTGTGTGTGTGTGTGTGTGTGTGTGTTTAAACATTGAGATCCTCTCTTTGCAAACCTCCAGTGGTACTTATTGCTAACCTTTTAGAGAGCACTGTGATAAGGACACCCTCCAGCGGGCTGTACTGTTAAACCCGGACTACTTAAGATGAAGCCTTTAAGAGTTCTTGCATGTGGATTCACTGGAAAAGATTATTTTTATATTTGCAGAGGAGCTGTTACTATAATCTGCAGTGCATGACATTTCCGTGAACTGATGATCGTGTTCTTGAGTGGGGAATCATGGAATAATTTACATATTAATTGTGATCTGTGCTGTGATTATTTAGGCTGATATAGTTTAGAATTAGGTGAAACCAAAACGGCTCCTAGAAAACAACACACATTTGTATAACTGGACTTTTGACTCTATACCTTCTAGTTAGGTACTGTGTCCTTGTGTGACAACTTGCCCCGGTCTCATTTCATGCAGGCTTTAGAGATTCCTCATGTGTTGTCTAAAATCTCCTCTGACCAATGACCACTAGCTTTACTATTATAGAACAAGAAAACAAAAGCAACACGTAGACAAATACAGTGTGAGGTTTGCACATTCAGTAGATAGCCTACTGCAAGGAAATTGTTTAACGTGATTTAGTAAGATAGGCCTACATGCTGGCGTTTTGCTCACTGGATGAGTTGTTTACTTCACAATAATGGAAAGTGCTCAAACAACGTTTTTTTTCTCCCGTGGATTCGTTGCAGTGCGTGTCTGAAAACACTCAATCCAAACCTCTGCTTCCAAGACGCCGTGACGGACGGACACGGTGACGTTTTATTGTAAGCGCCCACCGTTCATTTGAAGAAATAAAGCGCTCTTGTCACTCGTGCTGAAGCCTGTTCGCTTAAGCCCAGTTCTCAGATCGCACACTGACTCGATATTTAGCGTGATATGCGTTTACCAAAAATCGTTTTTGACTCTTGGATATGGCTATGATCATTCATAACGATCTCATACGGGTATGTTGGTAATTTCTCTCTCTATGGCTTATCGTACACTGTTTAGACATTATTATTATTAGCATGCAGTTGCATATTTTATAACCCAATGCTCGCGAAATATAGTATAAAACCCGTATTATTTTATGTTCGTCTATTCACACGGCTAGTGAAATGAAGTTGAGTTGTGAGACGCGAGATAAAGTCGCCGTCACTGTCGTTTCGCTCCATCAATGACACTATATGCGATCTGTACGGTGTAATCAAAATTATGCCAAATCTGCCATGTGCAGTCTTGTATGGGATATTTTATTATTGCGAACGATCTCCGTCCAGCGTTTTTTAAAATATGTTTTGCGTTTTCGATCATTCTTAAGGACTGGAGAAAACTCGCGAGTTAATCATGTTGGACACAACATCATAACGCTCGAGAATTGTTCATCAATAACGAGTGCGCTGCGAGACCAGAGCCGAAGAATTCGCGTGGCGCCTCAGATATGAATGATGATGGAGGCGGATAACGCTGAGAGCTGGTTTCCTCTGTCAGAAAACGGAAGCACAAGTTTAAACGCATCTAACCTGGGGTTCCTAAACGCGTCGTCTCCGGTGGGTCTGTGGGGTGATGCTCAGGATAAAGAGGTGACACAACTGAAGGAGATCCTGCACGCGCAGGAAAGAGCCTACAAAGATTTCACTACCACCATTCAAGTTTTCATCCTCATCGGCTCCCTTTTGAGTAAGTAGCCTACACAAAAACGAGGATTCTAAATGTTTGGCTGTTCATCAGCAAATGTGTGCGGGATGCACTGGCTTCATCTCTAAATATATTTTAATTAAACGAACAATCACATATAACAGGTTAATTGATGCGATGAACGGTTTACATTTTGATCCTATTATGAATTAATGGAGAATCGCAATGTGCTTGTGAATGGATAACCACTCTAAATGTTATGGGTCACACATTTTATTTGGAATGTGAACATTTTACAAACATGATCATAAGCTACATATTTTCCGTTATGAATCACATTTTTAGAAGATGTTACATTGTATGTTCATACCAAATGAGAGATGAGAAATTGTAAACAGAGTTATTGAGCATTCACACAATAATGACGCAAAGGTGTTGTGATTAGACATTCTACAGCAAATACTTTGGTTTCCCAATCTGTACAATGCAAGCAATTAACAAACAACAAAGTTGTTATATTCAAACATTATGTGCCAATGTCACATTTGAATCTGTTTTACTTAAAAACTAAAAAAAAGTTTGTATACATATTGTAGGTCTTAGTATAAAAAATGTACGCTTGGTCAAAAGCGTGGAAAATTATGGGAGGAAGTGATTTTGAATAGCTGTTTTGTGTTATTAGTTTTCTCTTGGGAGCATAAGTGCAGCTTTATGTTCACTTCTTTTGTGAATGTTTATTAAATTATTGACCTCAACTCAGTGATCATTTCCTTTCTATATGATGATATCTTTCTAAATTAGTAGAAGCAACATTTTAATCACAAGTTGCTTGCAACTAGTCAACGTTTAGAGTTAGCGGACCCCTGTCCATACTTTAGATTTTTACAGTACATCACAACTTGTCGTTGACACTTTGTACAAACAGCTTGTTTTTTTTTCCCTAAAATCAAAACAGACACTATATTAGAGAGCAGTGCTATTTAAATTATTTGCCATGCCAGAGATATTTCCAAGAAAATGTGTTAAGATGATTGTGTGAATTCTTACACATTGCAGCAAAATCTCATCTAGAAGCCAGTTATCATGCCACAAATCAGAAACAAAGAAATGAGATGAGATGTTGTTTTTACTGGGTTCATTCATGCTTCAATTGATACAAACAGAGATATGAAATGTTTCCCCAGTCAGTCACATGCCATGTTTCTAAGGAGGCTTTTTCCTACACGACAGCTGCTTACTCTGACAATAATACCTGCAACAAAAAGACAGAATTTTGTTTACACAGATTACATATAAATGCTGTAGAACATGGCTGATAATCTTACAGAAATTATACAATATTTAGAGAAAGAGAGGTATTCAGAGCCTCCTCACAATAAATGAGATTTTTACCATTGTTTATAGTATAAGGTCCTTTTGTTCTTTCTTTTTCTTTTTTCTGAACTACGTCAAAAGGTGGCAGTTTTGTCTAGACTCAAACAAACGAGCCATCACATGACTAATTAGTATACAGACGCTTAGTATGAGCCTAATCTGATTATCTGTTTCTGCACTGGATTAGGGCTCAAATTTCAGAAAAGTTGGGAATTTTGTGTTTCAGACATTCGTTGTGATTACTAGTTACGGAAGTCATTGTGGCAATGGGTTAATCATTATTTCACTCAGGTTTCAGCCTGAGTGAAATAACACTATTAGCCATGGGCATACTGGAGATTTCTGGGAACAAATTGACAATTGTCCAGCACTGTCAGTGTGCACTCAAAATGTCACCAGAGTAATAACACAGAGGCAGCTGCAGATAGATTCCTCTGTGCTTTGCCCGTTACACCTGCATGATAACAGGAAAAGATGAAAGTCACAGTCATTGTGGAAAAGATGCACCTTCCAAAAGTGTGTCAAGCGTAATAATGGGTCTGGGTAGAGAGCACCTGTCACCTAAGTGCTCTGCTCACATCAACATCCAAGGAAAGATACACCTCAGGCTCCATTTCAATTCAAGCCGTGTGAATTCCATCATGTCCGTGCATAATTTCTGCAAAGTAAATGAACCTGGCATAGATTTCCACTTAAAGTGACATGCTGCATTTCCATTTAGTAATACTTTTTCTACATGCTTTCTCTTATTTAAATGATTAACTATGGTGTGAAGATGTTAGAAGAAGAAGTTACAGCTGTGTTGTCATGTCATATTAAAGAATATTAAAGTATAAGTCAGGGTTCCTCAAATCTTGCCCTGGAGGGCCAATGTGCTGCAGAGTTTAGCTCCAACCCTGATCAAACTCACCTACTTGTGACTTTCTAAGTCTCCATTGATTAGCATGATAGGCTGTGTTTGATTAGGGTTAGAGCTAAACTCTGTAGGAAAGTGGATCTCGTGGGCCAGATTTGAGGATCCCTGGTATAAGTTAAGGTCAATGGACAGCATTTGATTTTCAAATTGTCCCTCATGGACTGGGGAAGTAAATAGGACCAGGTTTGGAGTATATCAAAGCAGAAATGTAAAGTTTATAACTATATTAAAACACTTACCTGTTAAGAGTTATTTGACCTGTAATGCTAAATCACGTATGTAGGCCCCAAAGGAAGAGAGGGCCCTTGAAAAGTCTGGAATATATATTTTCAAGGGGGGGCGGTGGCATTATGACTGCATATGCATAGGGCCCGGGATCTTGTGCAGCGCCCCTGGTTGTTCTCAATTGAGCTTGTACTGAACCCAGAATATTCCTAAGAAAAAAAAAGAATTAACCCAAAATTGTTACCCCTCATGTGAACATCTCAGTATTAGAAGCACTTGGTTTCTATGTGTCTGTGCATGCTAAGCCTTTGGCTTCCTTCTCAAATCTTATACCATGTGCTAGGAGCCTCATTTGTCCTCAACAGAAGCATAAGAATGCCATACTCTTGCTTACAGTAACCACAAAGGGAAAAATGTTTGTGTCCCCCTTCAAATTAGCGTGCAATCTTCAGGTACCTCATTGCCATGGGAACTGCTGTAGACAATAAGATGAGGGCTGCTCATGTCCCGCTCGCATTCAGTTGTCTCCTTAAACACTGACATAGGCTTGTAACGCTCCTCAACCTTTTCTCCTTTTCATCTCTTCGTCCCCAGGCAATGCTGCAGTGCTGTGGTGTACTTGTTACACCAATGTCTTCAAATCTGTCACAAATCTCTTCATCAAGAACCTGGCATGTTCTGGTATTTGTGCTGGGTTGGTGTGTGTGCCCTTTGACATAGCCTTGAGCGCCAGTCCCCTATGCTGCCTATGGGTCCATACACTCCTGCTGTGCAAAGCCATCAAGTTTCTACACAGGCTTTTCTGCTCGGCCACTGTGCTCAGTTTTGCTGTCATCGCCCTGGATAGGTGAGAGGCTATGCATGCTAATTCACCCATCTTTTGCTAACAATTAAAGTGTAATTGTTTCAGATTTGAGGCCACTAAGGGTCTCAACCAAACAGTAATTAAAACAATTGGTAAGATAATAATATGGTGAATTATCTCTTTAGAAAATCTGAAAACTCTTACAGTTGTAGTCAACCTATGGGCACCAGCTGTTTCACAGACTAGTGCTTCCATAGCAACCTACTCCGTCAGAACCTTTATCAGTTCATTGAATAATTTATTTTGCTTAACAGAAGCCTTTCTTGAGACATTTTTTTCACTTCAGAAAAATGCACCATGCAGACACAAAGCACATACTAAAACTTACTGATTTTCTTATTTGACAACATCTTTTGTGTTTAATTGTGCTATAAACAAGTTAGTCCACTAAAAAGTGTAATTGTTATGTAACTGATTTAAATAGGGCTGGCAACTGAGATGTGCTTATTTAGTTCATATTCAGAACAAATTCTGTTTAAACAAAAACATTTAGCACAATTTGTTTAGACAGATTTTTGTGAATCTAAACCATTCAACTAGTATAGTCCGATCTCTAAGCAAAACTTGCTTCAGCACAAGCAGTGTAGTCTAACTGATTCCCAAACAAATTACTTTTATGAGTCGCTTCCTTTTAGTCAGAATCATTCAGTGCAACTTGTATAGTCTGATCTCTAAATAAATGACTTATGAACTAGTTCTTTTAAATGAATCAGACTTAATAGCATGACCACTGTATTCCAACTGATTCCCAAATGAATGACTCTTATGACTCTTTATAGTGAATCAAAACCATTAAGCTCAACTAGTACAGTCCAGTCCCTAAACATTAGCCAAAAGAAAGCTGCTTGGTTTGCAAATTACTTTTGTGTGAGCTGTGCGTTTTTGTCTATTTTAACAATAGGTAATGGACCTTTTTTGCCTTTGAAATTTCATAAAAATTTTGCTAATGTGACAGCACCTTAACAGTGGTGCCTTCCCTGTTTCACTTCCAGGTACTACTCAGCGTTGTATCCTCTGGAGAGAAAGATATCAGATGCCAAATCCAGAGACCTGGTTATCTACATCTGGGTACATGCGGTTGTGGCCAGCGCCCCTGTTTTTGCCATAAGCAATGTGACGGATGTCTACGCCACCTCTTCCTGTTCTGACGGCCAATCACTTGGACATCTGGTTTACATGATCACATACAGTATCACTACACTCATTTTGCCACTAGCAGTGGTGTTTCTAGCCATGGCACTAATCCGCCGCGCACTAAGCACCAGCCAGAAGAAGAAAGTGATCATTGCAGCACTGCGCACCCCACAGAACGGCATTTCCATCCCGTATGTGTCTCAGCGCGAGGCTGAACTTCATTCCACTCTGTTATCCATTGTACTAGTCTTTGCACTGTGCAGCACTCCCTATGCTGCTCTGGTCATATACCGTTCAGTGCTTGGAGCTGCAAAAGCCTCGTCTTGGTTACAACTGACTGCCGTGTGGCTGCCAAAGGTCTCTCTTCTGACCAACCCACTGTTTCTTCTCACAGTAAACCGCTCTGTACGGCGTTGCCTTCTTGATATGCTAGTACGCTTGCATCGGCGCTATAGCCGAAGAAACATGGTCAGCATTGGGGGTCTGGCTGAAGTAGGGCCACTAGAGGGCGATACTGGGCTTCGCTCTGGTAGTCAACTCCTGGAGATGTTCAATATCGGCCAACAACAGATCTTCAGACCAAATGAGGACGAAGAAGATGAGAATGAAATTTCCTCTGTGGCCTCTGCCAACATTCAACCCAAAGATGAAGGACAGGGTGGAAATGGAGGGGTGGCAAGAGAGCTGCATCAGCCGCAGTCAGGGGACGTGAAAAAAGAAGAGGGCTTAGTGTTACCAAAACATTCTCCTATTCAGTCATGTGCCTATTCCTCTTCACAGGTCGCTCCGGTGACTCCCACAGACCCTGAGGATACAACACAGTTTGGTTTTGGGCCATTTGAGTTGCCTCCACAGTGGCTGCCTGAAACCAGGAACAGTAAGAAAAGACTCCTTCCTCCGCTGGGTAACACACCAGAGGAGCTGATCCAGACCAAGCAGCCCAAAGTTCGGCCCGAGAGACGCATCAGTAGAAACAATAAAGTTAGTACCTTCCCCAATGTAGATCCATGAAAAAGAGTGCAGTGGCCCAAATCATAAAAAGCCAAAAATATTGTGTTTTATATCTAAAGTTATTTTGAGATGATCTTCTATGTGAGTGCAGAACAATGAATGACATGGAGAGTATTTGTTTACAGTAGAAAGTAGGAGGAGTTTACATGCTCTCATGCTTTCTATTTGGACAAGTTATTAGATATCCCTTCATGTACTGACAACAGGAAATTTATCTTTCAGAGGAAATTCAAGAAAAAACATAAGGTAGGCATGGACTGTATGACATTTGTTTTGTTGGAATGGTCAATAAAATTACAATCACAATCAATTGTATGTAGATACGTTTGCTGTGTTGAATTTGACTTATGTGCCCTGCTTAACTTTTATTTAGCATAATCTATTTCACATAGCTTGAACAGCTAGTTAACAACTAATGTATTGCACTCAAAATTAAAATATTATTAATTATAAATGAATTTTCATGTACACCAGCATTCAAAAGTTTTTTTAAATGTTTTTGAAAATCTCCTAATGCATGACACATGATTTTGTGATTTACCTTTAAAATTTTGTGGGAACCAAAATATATTTATTATATTTATATTTTTTTCATGAACAGAAAAATTCGAAATAATTTTATAATACAAAATTGAAGGCAAGGGTTCATTAAATTAGAGTTGCCTAGTGTCATGAGTAGCTCTAAGACACGAAGGCTGAGGATCCAAATGCAGTGAATATTCAGAGGATAAACCACAGTCGTGATCCAAAAAATAACAAGAAACACAGACAGAGTAATCCAGAACAAAGGGCAGAAACAACCAAGACAAATGAAAACAGGAAATAACAGCTCAGAAATGCAGTACTAAACACATACAGGACTTCACAATTACTAGCTGTGTTTCATTTTGAAGGCTGCATATGTCATCAAGGCTGTCTCAAAGTAGTACACCCCGAATGCGACCTTCAGATTTGACCTTCTTTCACAGAAATTCGGAGGATGCATGAGGTATATCCTTCGTTACTACAGATAACGTCTCGGGTTACTTGGCTGTAACCCTTTTCCCTGAAAAAGCGGGAACGAGATGCTGCGCACAATAGCGCTAATGAGAACATTCTTTGTTCGACCGGTTGTGAAGCACGTGTGTCAAACACGCCAAGAATTGGCTTACATAACCTCGGCAGGTGACGTCACTGATAACGTGCACCTGCAGGTTATAAATAGACGTGAAACGGAAACATCCTCAGGTTACCCCTTTGTCTGAAGAGACGTCCGGACACGTCGACAGTGCGGCATTGAGGCGCATCATCTCGTTCCCGCTTTTTCAGGGAACAGGGTTACAGCCAAGTAACCCGAGACGTTCCCTTTCAAAAGCTACTCTCGATGCTGCGCTCAATAGCGCTAATGGGAACGAGAATACCAACGCCGCCGCACTGTAAGTGTCTGGACCCCCAAGGTTGTGTAGTATGTGTGCACAAACATCGAAGAGGTCTCAGACATGACTCTGGGATGTGGACTCAAGGGCATGCGAGCCCGGAGTAGCATCGACATCCAAACTATAGAATCTGACAAATGTCTGCGGAAAAGACCAACCTGCCGCATCACACACTTGCTGCAAGGGCGCACCTCTTGCTCAAGCCATTGAAGATGCAACCCAACTGGTTGAATGGGCAGTAACTCCTAGAGGCGAAGTTTGACCACGCGCCTCGTAGGCTAGGGCAATAGCAACCCTCACCCAATGTGAAACTCTTTGCCTGGTGGCAGCCGCACCCCTGACTGCGGCCCCCACGGCATATGAAAAGCTGCTCTGACTTACGCCACTGGCTAGTGCGGTGGAAGTAAATCTGAAGAGCACATACTGGACACAGTAAGTGAAGTATCTTCTGCTCCGGTGTTGTAAATGGCGGAGGACAGAAGACTTTGGAAATTAGTAGGATGGACATCCAAACTATAGAACCTGACAAATGTGTGCGGAGAGGACCAACCTGCCGCATCACACACTTGAGCAGGAACATCCCTCACCCAATGTGAAACTGTTTGCCTGGAGGCAGCCGTCCCCCCCCCCGGTTGCGGCCCCCATGGCATATGAAACGTTGCTCTGACTTATGCCACTGGCTAGTGCGGTGGACGTAAGTCTGAAGAGCACGTACTGGACACAGTAAGTGAAGTCTTTGCTGCTCCGGTGTTGTGAATGGCGGAGGACAGAAAGCTTCGAGAATGACCGGATGTATGGTCGAGAAAGGAACTTTTGGAAGATAGTTAGGGTGAGGATGCAAAATAGCTTTGACTCGCCTAGGGGCAAAATCGGAACAGGATGGCAGGACTGACAAAGCCTGTAAATCTCGAATTCTCCTTAGAGAGGTAACGCCCATAAGAAAAACCATCTTTAGAGTCAGAAGCCTGGCAGGCGCTGATTCTAATGGTTCGAATGGGGGGCCAGCCAACCCTTCGAGCACTATGGCTAAATCCCATGAACGGACCGTAGCTCTAGTGGGTGGCCTCAACCGCTTAGCCCCACGAATGAAGCGGGCGACTAGAGGGTGCTTTCCAACAGAAACCCCATCAATCAGAACGTGGCAAGCCGAAATAGCGGCCACATAGGTTCTGAGAGTACTAGGGCCTGTGCCTGAGGACAATTTCTCTTGCAGAAACTCCAGTACTGAAACAATTTGTCAGTGAGCTGGGTCTGCATGGTGTGTCATGCACCAGCCCTCAAAAACACTCCATATGAGGGCATAAGTTCTTTTAGTGGAGGGAGTCCTAGCACCTAGAATAGTCTCTATTACTCTGGCTGGAAGGCCAGCATCTGTGGTTGGTCCCCTCAGGGGCCAGACGTGAAGGTTCCAGAGCTCAGGCCGGGGATGAAATACTGTCCCCTGTGCCTGAGAGAGAAGATCTCTCCTGACTGGAATCGCCCAAGGCGAGCCATCGAGGAGGGATATTAGATCTGGGAACCAAACTCCGGTCGGCCAACGGGACGCTATCAGTAAGAGGCGAGACCCCTGTCGACGGACCTTGGCCAGGACTCCCGGGAGCAGAGCAATCGGAGAAAAGGCGTAAAGACGCAGTCTTGGCCACGCATGGGCCATAGCGTCCAGACCCAGGGGAGCTGGATGAGTCAAAGAGATGTAGAGGGGACATTGTGCCATCTCCTGTGAAGCACAGAGGTCCACTTCTGCTACTTGAATCTTTCCCAGATTTGACTACTTAGGGGTGGAGTTTCCATTTCCCGTGTTTCACAGCTTGTCTGGACAGCAAGTCTACTCCCACATTCATATGCCCAGGAATGTAAATCGCCCTGAGGGACAGGAACTTGTCCTGTGCCCAAAGCAGAACCTGGTGCGCTAACTCATTCGAGCGGCGCGACTGCAGTCTGCTCTGGCGATTTATTTAAGAGACTACAGATGTGTTGTCCACCCGCACTAGGACATGGTAGCCTCTCAACTGCTGGAGGAAGTATTTCAGGGCCAGAAATACAGTCTTCATTTCGAGGCAATTGATGTGCCAATTCGAGAAGATGACCTCTCCAGATCCCTTGGGCTGGACAGCCAACTAAGGCCGCTCCCCAGCCCATGAGGGAAGCGTCTGTCATTAGCATCTTGCGATGACAACACGGACCTAGAGTGGGACCCAAAGTCAGAGACCGGGGTCTGAACCACATAGATAGGGTACGAAGCCCCTGGCGCGTAACCCTTAATTGCCACTGGGGATTGGCCCTTGGATGAAATCCCCTGGCTCTGAGCCACAACTGAAACGGTCTCATGTGCAGGAGGCCCAAAGGTATTACCGTGGATGCAGCTGCCATGAGACCTAAAACCTTCTGAAAGTGATGAACAGTGACTTTCTGGCCTAGCTTGATGTTCTTTAGGGTGTTTAGAATGGATTTGATGCATGCAGGAGACAGCTGTGCCTGCATTATGATCAAGTCCCATACCACACCCAAATACGTTGTCCTCTGAGCCGGAGAGAGAACGCTTTTCTTGCCGTTGAGTCTCAACCCCAGAGATTCGAGATGAGCTAGGACGACATGCTGATGTCGAAGCGCAAGCCCTTGAGACTGGGTCAGATTCAGCCAGTCGTTTATATACATTTTAAATGTGGATGCCCTGGAGTCGTAGAGGAGCCAGAGCTGCATCCATGAATTTCGTTTAAGTGCGGGATAACAAAGCTAGGCCGAATGGAAGAACCTGACACTGGTAAGCTTCGCCCCCGAAAGCGAACCTCAGGAACCTCCTAAGTTGTGGCAATATTTCAAAATGAAAATACACGTCCATAGATCTGTGATTGGACGCAGCCCCCCGTCTTTCTTGGGAATCAAGAAATACAGACTGTATCTGTAGACACTCTCTGTCTGGCAGGGGAACACATTCTATGGCCCCTTTGACCAGCAGAGTCTGTGATTCCTGTGTCAACAGGTATGCACGTGCCGGTTTCACAGAGGTGGAGACCACGCTGTTGAAACGCAGAAGACGATGTGCAAACTGAATCCCGTAGCCCTTCACTCCAGTTCTTTTGACTCATGGGGAGATATTTGGCAGTAGCTTCCACGCTGCCAGCTTCTCCAAAAAGAGCACTTAATTGTGACACTTTGTTTGTTGTGTGTGTGTGTGGCACAGCTTAAGGCCCTTGCTTTGGTCGTAATGACCGTACTTTAGTCCAGCTCCATCTGCGGCTGCCAAGTGCTACAAGCTGCTCCCCAGTCTTATGAGGGGGCGCACAACTCGCCACACTCTCTGTGAACCTCCTACCCCAGAGGAGCTGGATCGAGTCGGGACTGTTTATTTATTTATTTCTTGACAGCCCCGACACTTGAGCACAGTGAGTGAGAAACATATTAAAGGTCTCCTCCTGGCACTCAGACTTATTTCTTTATTTATTTTAATCAGCCTGATACGCCTGCAGAACCTATGGTGTGCAGGGCAGTACTAGTCTGACCCACAGCATGAAATGTGTTCCATCCAAGTGCAGATGCTGCTGCAGTACGTGGCTTGGCAGGAAACAATTGCTGTCCTTTCATATATATATATATTTTATATATATATTTTTCATCATCATAATCATCATCATTTTCATCATCATTTATTTATATTTTTATTTAAATGATGTTGCTCCAATAGGGGAGAGATAGCAGCTAGCGTCTCTCTCACCTTTGAAATCATAATATACAAAATCTAATTTTAAGGCTTTAATCTGGTCATTGCACGAGTCACCACCTAGTAACTCATGTGCTTATAATCGCGAGAGGAGCGCTAGGAGAGAGCACTCTCAATGTCCATTTCAACAGAAGCTAGAGCTACAGCAGCCTCTGCCCAATCCGAAGAAGTGCATGGGCACTTTTAAACTTTCTTTTAAACTAATACTTTCATCAGCGTGACACACAAACACACAATGCGGTCTCTGAAGACAAAGAAACCTGAGGATGTTTCCGTTTCACGTCTATTTATAACCTGCAGGTGCACGTTATCAGTGACGTCACCTGCCGAGGTTATGTAAGCCAATTCTTGGCGTGTTTGACACACGTGCTTCACAACCGGTCGAACAAAGAATGTTCTCATTAGCGCTATTGAGCGCAGCATCGAGAGTAGCTTTTGAAAGGGAACCCACAATTCTTTGCATCGGCAACAACAATGGTCATTTATTTAAAAAAAAATGGCAGGCCAGCAGCTATAACCAAAGACTATAGAATATACTTAAAGGGACTCTGATGTAATATTACCCACAAGCGAAGATGTAAATATAATATTTTTTATTAAATCTAAAATGTAAGTATTTTCAAGTTTTTATTTTTTAAAGTTTTATTACCACCATTAGTTTATTAAGTAAACATGATTACAAGTGTTTAATGATTTTTAAATGTTGAGAATTTCTACATTTAATTTAATAAAATTAATGTTCAATATTTTAATCTTAATTTAACTAGCATGAGAGCGCTACAACACTATAAATGTGTTGGCATAGCAACATGATACTTCCTGTTTCCTTTTTTGCACGTCCTACGAAGGCCGTCTCATTTGATTCTGAGTTAAGGACACACCTGCTTCAGAGGATACAACCTACAGAGGATGCAACCTCCAGAGGACACAGCCTTCGGAATGAGACACAGCTAATGGCTTAATGAACCAGGCTATATATAGGTTGAGCAGGCAGGGTTAATGAGACACAGAAGCAAAAAAATGAGTCTGGGCAAAGGAATATGGGAAAATAAGTCCCAGACTGCGTGACAGAGATATGGGATGGATTGCCCTCCGGTGGTTATCAAGGGCACTCCAGATGGTGATTGTGACAAAGCCTCCCCTTAAGAAGCAGCTTCCAGAAAGTAGAGCTATTAGGCGAAATTTGGGAGCATGAGTGGGCTGAAGGAGCAGGTGACCAAGGCGGGGCCGGCGGTGCAGGAACACTACAAGGGCAGAGCAAAAGACCATCAAGATGGAGCAGCCAGACCGGAAGACCACCAGGGTGGAACAGACTGGACGAAAGATCCGCACAATAGTGCAATAGACCACCGGGGTTGAGCTGATGGAGCTGAGGACCATTTCAACTGAGCTGATGGTGTAGGGGACCACCAAGATTGCTCAGGCTAAGCAGATGTCCACCAAAGTGGAGCAGTTGAAGCAGGAGACAACCAAGGTGGATCAGGCGGGAAAGCAAAAGAGAGCAAAAAGGGCATAACAATGGCTTCTGAGGCCATAATAGGACAGGCAGAAAGTTCAGAAACAGTATCTTTGGCCATAAAAGGGCAGGTGAAGAGCTCAGATACGGCCTTCTTGACCATGACAGGGCAGACAAGGGATTCAGAGACAACTTTCTTGGCCATGAGACACTATAAATCAGTTCATGACAGCTGGGAATACCGGCATGGCGTCCATGATGGCTGAAGAATCTGGTATGATGTCTATGACAGTTGGAGACCCTGGTGTGCCATCTTGAGGATAGACTCTGGGCTGGCTGCCATCTTATGGAGAGATTCTGGGCTGGCAGCCATGACGGTTAGAGGCTCTGGAGTGGCAGCCATGACAGGTCGAAGCTCTGGAGTGACAGCCATGACAGGATGAGGCTCTGGAATGGAAGACACTACAAACACTCTGCTCTCGATCCTCAGAAAATCGGAATGTGCTCCTTGAGGGTACGATTACCTTGGCACAGGCAGACTAACTCAACTGCTGAACATTCGGCAGTACACACAACCCAATAGAGCCGTGGGAACGGAGTGAGGCTGGTGGAGTGATTGGGAGAAGAGCGACACCTGCTCCACTCGCTAGTCTCGCATCCCACGGAGGAGATCGGAAGGACACAAAAAAGAAGCGACGATAGTGAAGGACTGTTTTATTTTGTGTTTGGTTTTTATTTATGGGTGACAGTCGTCTGCGAGGGGCTGTTGTGCTGTTTTGTGTTTATTTGGTTATTAAAGTTTCATTTTTAATGTCCGCCGGTTCCCGCCTCCTTCTTCCCGAGATTATGAAGTTTGTGAATTATTAAAATCACTTTGTCCAACAAGCAGCTTTGAGGCTCTCTGATCACTGTCTGGTTCGTCTTATAGCACTTGCAAACAGAAACTGAAATCAGCTAAACCTTTAACAAGGACTGTAAAAAGATGGACCAGTGAAGCATAGCAGAATTTACAAGCTTGTTCGACTGCACCAATTGGATTGTTTTTGAAGTTGTAGCCACCAATCTGGATGAGTTCACAGAGACTGTAATAACAGGCATTAGTTTCGTGAGGATTTGTGCATTCCTGCCAGAACTCATTTAATTTGTAACAATGACAAACCATGGGTCACTGCAAAACTCAAGACACCCAAAAGAACCAAAGAAGTTGCTTGCAGGAATGGGGACAGAGCCTTGTAAAGACAGGCCAAAATCACATTGACAAAGGAGATCGAAGAGGCTATGAGAAACTACTCTGAAAAGCTGAGAAAAGCTCAGTTTTCAGCCAATGATTCTGCATCAGTGTGAAAAGGACTGAAAGACATCACCATTTACAAGACCCCATCCCCCAGCACTGTGTTGAATCAACAACTGGCCGACGGTTTGTATGAGTTCTATTGCAGGTTTAAAAAACCCTGTCTCACACCCATTCTGGCCTTCTCTCCTTAGATATATTAACAAAAGGATGCACATCAGGTCTTCCGGAAACAGAAGACAAGAAAAGCACCAGGCCCAGATAGTGTTAAATCAGCCTATCTGAAATACTGTACCAACCAGCTGGCCCCTTTCTTCACATATCTTAAACAGATCACTGGAGCTATGCAAAGTCCCTTCGTTCTTCAAACGTTCCACCATCATTCCCAGCCCAAAGAAACACAAAATCACAGTGACTTAATGATTACAGACCTGTGGCTTTAACATCTGTGGTCATGAAGTCATTTGAAAGAATAGTGCTGGCCCATCTGAGGAACATCACTGGACCCTTGCTGGACCCCCTGCAGTTTGCATACCGAGCAAACAGATCTGTGGATCAACATGGGACTGCACTACATCCTGCAACATCTGGACAGACCAGGGACTCTTGTGAGGATACTATTTGTGAACTTCAGCTTGGCCTTCAACACTATCATCCCAAACCTCCTATTATCCAAATTAACCCAGCTCTCTGTCCTCACCTCCACCTGATTACCAGCTTCCTGATGACTGCACAGCAAAGGATCCCTCTGTCAAGCTCCTGAACTTTGCAGACAACACCACATTTATTGGCCTCATCCAGGATGGTGACGAGTCTGCTTACAGACAGGAGGTTAAAGAGCTGGCTGTCTGGTGCAGTTATAACAACCTGGTGCTGAACATGTTCAGAACTCTGGAGATGATAGTGGACTTCTGAAGAAACCCCCCACACTCCCCCGACTCACCAACATGAACACTGTGCACTGAGCACTGTGGCAACAGTGGAGTTATTCAAGTTCCTGGGCACCACCATCTCTCAGGACCTAGAGGGGGAATTCACATAGATAACCTGCCACATGAGCTGCTGATACAGTTCTACTCTGCAGTCATTGAATTGATACTCTGCACTTCAATAACTGTCTGGTTAAGCTCAGCTACCAAATCAGACCTTAGAGGACTGCAGTAGATAGTCTGGACTGCTGAGCAAATCACTGGTACAACCTTCCCCTCTCTCCAAGAACTGCAATCATCCAGAGCAGTGTTTCCCACAGCCTTACAATCTATTTGTGGCAGCATATATATATATATATATATGCAAATTCATTTTCTACCAGCAGGAGGTGTTTTAAGAATGGGAGAGAAAAAAGTTTCAGGGCAGTTTCGGCCCAGAAACCACCCACACTGGTTTTTGATTTTGAAATGTGCATTGCTCATGTTTATTCAATGAAGTCAAAGCCTTTTGGAAAATCTATTTGTGGCGGTCAGTTTTGATATTATGGCGGCCCGCCACAAATAAATCAATTTGTGGGAAACCCTGCAGAGTGTGTAAAAGGGCTGGCAAAATCATTCTGGGTCCTTCACACCCAGGCCACTTCCTCTTTGAACTATTGCCATCTGGTCTGCACTACAGAGCACTGAGCACCAGAACAGACAGGCACAAGAACAGTTTCTTACCTCAGGCAGTCCATCTTATGAACAGTTAACTTGGCATTAAATGTAATGTGCAACACAATTTATACATTTATTTATTTAAAACACCATACTTCACTTGTACATATTATACCTGTACACACAAATGCCATCTATTGTCTATTTGTATATTGTGTATTTTTTTGTTTAAATATTTGTTGTATATTATTATTTCCTATTCCTCTATTTCCTTGCTTATTCTACTTTGTTATCTGTTTCTTGCCACTTTAATCTTTTTGAGCTGTGGAAGTTTCTGTCGCCAAAAACAAATTCCTTGTATGTGTAAAAATACCTATTGATAAAGCTCTTTCTGATTCTTAAAAAAAAAAAAAAAAAAAATGTTATAGGTCCTCATAATAATGACAAATAACACATTTAGTCTACAAGTTTTTATTACTTTTATGGACTTTATTGTTTCTAAGTGAATATTTAAAAGCTGAAGTCGAAAAGACAGTAAATCAGTTTATGCAAATTGCTTATGAAACTCCCTTCTATATAAGGATGGAGACATATTTATATTAGGGTGACAATATGTCCTCTCATTCATGGACTTGTCCTGGCTGGGATTTCTAAATTGATTAAAACTTCTAGGTCACATTCCTGTGATGTTAGCATCATTCTGCTATTCATTCACAGTCATTTGTAAGAAAATGATCCAGGATGCATTGATTTCACAGCAAATTTCTGACTACCGCAATATATTGTAAAATAATACTCTTTAATTCTGTAAATTCCTGGCAATTCTTTACAGTGTACATGATCGACAAATAGTGGCATTCAAGAAGGTTGGATTTACAGAGAACGCTCAAAGCAATACAAATATGCATAAATATAATGTATGAGGACTGTAGCGAGCACGTCAATAGGAAAACAAAGCCAAAACCTTGAGATTTTAGGCAAATAAGAAATATCAGCCAGGACATATCTGGGAAAAAGAGGACACATGATCACCCTAGTTATATAAAATATATTGTATGTACTGTGAGATTAATAGCATATCAAAATCAAAATATCTTTGAGTGGTCTTCGCAGCTTTCTGCAGAGTTATCAATCGCACATTGACCAGCTAGGCCTCTGGCCTGAGGATGTCAGCTCTTTACAAGAGAACTCAGCAGCAGAATTGGCCTCATCTGATGGAGGCTCACGGCTAGACTCCTAGACAAGTGTATTGTCAGAGTAAATAGAGCCCATCTCAATTCAGCCTACCTAAAAGCATGATCCTTCAGCATGATCAGTCTGCTATGCCTTGAAGGCAATTGCAGGGAGTATCATCATTACATCTCAAGTATCTGGATCCATGGACAAGGTGACAAAAGGGCTCTCATCGAAACTAGCACACAAAAAGAAGATCCAATATGTGCATTTGGGCTTTCTGAAGTAACCGTCATGCTTTCTGTTTCTTTTGAACAACATATTGAAGATATTGCATCAGCAATATCTACAGGGTCTAGCATAATCTCTAAAATGCAATGCTGTGACCAATATGGCTAGACAGGAACTTAAAACACTTTTTTATTGGTTCACTTTAATCTTGTCTGGGAAAAACACAAGAGAATGTGATGCTGTATCCTCATAATTCACTTCAGTGAATGGAAACGTGGATCTCAATGACACCCTAAGCCTGCCTCCTCAAAAAAAAGCCAGATGAATTATACCCACTGCAAGTACATTTCAATAAAGTAAAAATGCATTGGATGTCCCTTTTGAAATTGGTAGAGGGGAAGAATAAAGCCTACAGACCACTGTGTTCGTATCCGAAAATATAGGTGTGACGAGTGGGGCGGGGCCGAGGGACGTTGGAGCGAGGCCGGTGGAGTGATTGGAGATGAGCTACACCTGTTCGACCCGCCGGTCTCGAGGCCCACGGAGGAGATGGAAGGATATAAAACTGGAGCGACGACAGTGAAGGACGAGAGAGGACCAGGCCTGGGCTTTTAGTTGTGTTTTGGTTTTATTTTGTGCGCATCAGTCGTCCGTGAGGGGCTGGTGCGCTGTTTTGTGTTTATTTTTGAATTATTAAATGTTGTTTGATTGTCCGCCGGTTCCCGCCTCCTTCTTCCGGATGAATATGAAGGTTTTTATCATTACAATAGGCAATATTCTTCTTGTGATTATGGTGTTTTGAAAAATGACTGTCCTGCTAAAAAGGCTCCTCAGTCAGTCATGACTGTAAAGTAAACACTATTATCCAGTGTAAATGGCTGACCCAGGGCCACTCTGTAGATTACATTCGCCGAGGCAGCCTCCCTTTGAGTCATAAATCAATGAGGGCTTGAGAGACCTGGACCACATACAGCAGGCATAAAACAACATCAATTACCAGAAGCAACATAAACATTTTGCTTTATGTGGGGATATATGATGTAAGTGTTTTTTATTTATATCATACACGGTTTAGGGATAAACACCTTCTAACATCTATGGCTGCAGGAATCAGAAACATATATGTGGGGAAATTGGACCGTTTTATGACACATTCAGCATCTTTTGCTCTTTCTGTGAGGAAGTATAAGTTCCTTTTCTATATCTGTTGGTTCAGGGTCTTTCATAACCACTATATTGTTGACATAAATCAACTTGAATGACATAAGCTAATTTCATGTATTTGTTTATGATCCCCTCTCTTTACAGTGACAATTATTTTACAAGTGCTTAGATGTCTGGGTTGCATGAATGAGATAAAGTTTTCTATGTCGCTCGGCACGTATTTGATGAAAATAATAATAATAATTATTCTGAGTGACTTGAGTGACTTTGTAAAAGAAAATTTGGATAAACACATCTGATTTAATCAAGAATAAATAAGAATTTGCCTCATTCATGAACAAGGGACAAAACTTGGGAAAAATATAATAAAATGTTAAGCAGACAATAGGTCCATTGCTGTCAGCCAGTACTTCCATTTATTTGCGTTAGAGGGCAGTGCAACCTAAGAAAATTTGGTCATAGGAAAAAGTAGATTTGTTTAGGCTGACATGTTGTGAAATGAATTAGGATTATAATATTTCCTATTTCAGGCCAATTATGCCCTAAGGTATCCACTTCGCTGCATTTTAAAATGAATCATATATAATTTACATGCTTAAGGCTCTGTCAACCCACAAAATCCTTAATAGACCTCAAATAAAACAACTGGAGCTTGTCACATGACTCACACCAATAAACAGCATATCAGTTTCTAAATCAAAATAATCAAGGTATTACCACCATTAGGTATTTTACCATTTTAGTGCTGAAGTACAAAAAAACATGTTTTTGAGTTTAGCTGAATTTAATAAATTCACATTATTATTACCACAATTAGCCACAAATATATATACAAAATGATGGTGAAGGTTGTCCACTTTCCTTCAGGTTGTCATTCAGCTGGAAATCAAAAGCAGGCCTTTGGCTTGAACTGAAGATCATATATTACAGTGTCAAATTATGATTACCATCGAAAGTCTTGCAAATTCATTTTAAGGGCTTAAACAAAATTAAACGTATACTAAAGATGGACATTAAGCACTTGAAGGTTAGCCTACTGAGATAACATAACCCTTTCATCTTAACATACCAAGGGCAAGAGCTGTCATTTACCGAATATGAACCACAGTTGTGTTGCAATCCACACAAGACCTGGCACGTCTTGAGCAGAGCAAACTAAGGATGACTCTATTTTTCAATACAAAATGCTGTCCGCTAGTTACGAATAAAACACAAAATCCAAAAGTAGGTTAAAAGAAAAGTTACAACGGTATCAATAAGATGTAATGAGCTCTGGATTAGGGAAAGACAACAACAACAACAAAAAATGCTAAGTGAAATGTCATGGTGTATTAGACTGCCAAGTGTATCTCTTTTGCCAAGTTTTGTTAAGCAGTCCACAGTCATCAGCCAATCAGTATGTGGCTGTTATTGACAGATGGGAATAATCTTATAAGAGTCATAACACAACATGTGTGACCTCATTGGAATTGATACATTGAGACAAAAAAATGTAACCATAAAAAGTTTTTTTTTTTTTAATCTTCTGTTTTATTGCATAGTTGGTCTGTTACTTACCGTTTGAGTCAAATGAAGAGTGCTTAAGTTCACTGCAGTCAGTGGTGCATATCACGCAGACAGTTAGCAGGTAGCAGTGTGTGTTGTCTCTGAAGAAGCTGTCCTAAAGAGCTCTTTGACTGTCTGTACTTGAGCCTCTCATAAAACAAAGCCCATTTTCCAAATGAGCTCCAACATTCCCACATTATTACTTTGTCTACAAAAGATGAGTCACACCTTCCATTCAGCCAACCTGCTGGTCCAATTGCACAGCCACTTTCTCCAAGTGAATTCCATTTAAAATGCTGTCAGGCACCATTTGCATTTACTTTGTATTTACTGTTTCACACATAAAATGTTACACAAAAGCAGGGCCGTAACTGGGGTCAGCAGGGCCCCGGTGAAGGTTGCACCAGTGGGCCCTGTTTGAAATTGTTTAATTTGTATGTTCGTTTATTTTTATTTATTTGTGCTATTTACACAATGTTTACGTTTTTTTCAAGTTTGTAGGTGTCCAGGTACAGAAACCGAATAATTAAATGTAAAATAGCACTGGATAGTCTTCAATGTAAAAATGAAATATACAATCAAACCTACATTTATTCAGACACCTTCAACATTTCTCACATTATTACAGTTTATTTGCTATCACTTGTAAAATGGTTATGAAAAGAACTTAGAGTTAAACTGTCTCAGAACAAATTCGTCTTGATAATGTCATAACTTTGATAGAAATGCATGTAATGGATTACAATCAAACAAAACTACAGACAACTGTTATGACAATATTTACACAACTATCAATACTTTGTTGACCAATTACCAAGCAATGCTTCATTTTGTTCAGACTGTGGTGTGAAAAGGTTGCATAAGCAATAAAAAAACAACAACACATAAGCATATATATATATATATATATATATATGCTATATAGATAGATAGATAGATAGATAGATCATTTTTTTTATCAATTTCACTAGTAGTTCACTGTATGGAGATTCTTTGGGTATAATATGTCACAGTTCGCTTAATTTTGCTATACTCACTTAAATGTATTATAGTGTCCTGTATACTACTAGTAATATATATATATGTTCGTTCAGGTGCAGGAGGTACTTAGAGGAGACTTTAGCAGAAGAGAGCTCGGTTCAGTGTCGCACCGAGCACAGCGCGCGAGTAACCAGCTACTCTGTTCAGCTTTTCCGCGTCTTGTATTTGGATGCTTTAATGTTTAAATCGACAAGCGGTAAGACTTAAAAACACTTGAACAAGATAAGCTTTCGTGACGATGCGCAGCAGTGGCCCGTCAACTGTCCTGGTCATCTTTATAGGTTGGCCTCAGCCAGACGGCTGAGATCGTTGGGGGCCCCCCCTCAGCCGTGGGCCCCTATTCGTCACCACCTTTCACCCCACTAGCGATGGCCCTGCACAAAAGACCCATAACAACTGAACAACAGTAGTAGTAACCCCCAAACCCAGACAAGCTTGACTGGATAAACTCAGGTGAAGTTGCATAAAATATCCTTATTCAGCTTATTCAAAATTTGCAATGCAATAAACCTAATAGGCTATATTTAGTTGTAGTATATTGCTAGTTTGTTTTATGTACTAGTGATCATTTAAGGAATAAAAGAGAAAGGCTTTAGCACCTGAATGTACTATATCTGTTTGATTTTCTTTTGATAACATTCTTCTATGGAGTTGTCAGAATTGAGCACTTATAAACCACCATAAGGTTTTTTCATATTTTTATTTTGAAGACAAGCTTAGACCTTTCTTTCATCTCTCCTCATATATCTTTTGTAGTAGCCTATCTGTTTTGGGTGTCTGGCTTGGGATCAGCTCTGGTGAGTCTGTTTAAACTCAGGTACTGGGCCACTGCCATGGGACAGCTGATGTTCCTACAGCTTCCATATTTTAATAAACACACATTATTGTTCAAAGCTGTCGACACGTACACTGTATTTTGCACCACAACCTCTTGTATGGGTTCATTTTGAGCATTCATTTTGAATTTAAAGATATACAAATGGCTATGTTTCTATGAAGAGAAGCAACTTATAGAACTAAGAGTTATCCTGTTTACTTAGAGTTCATACTTGGGTTCACACATCTCAACTTTGAGCATTGTACAGCCCAATGAAACAGCTTTCGTTCCACAGATGATTATTTCATAGATGGTAACAGCTTTCTTTTAATTAGCAGGAATGACTTACAGAAAGAATGAGCTCAAATAATGAAGGGGGAGAGATGGAGCAACAGATTGAGGATGTTGTGTACAGTCAGGCCATTGACCTGATGGCAAACCTTTTTCTTGATTGGAAATGACACTCTTTAACACAAAAATAGGAATAGGTTTCTAAGCTTCAAGGGTATTATCAGGTGCATATGCTAAGTGCAGAGTTACTGTATGAATGCTAGGTTTACAGTGGATCAACAAAGTTGGCAATACTAATATAAATTTTAGGGCTTAACTTAAAGTCTGATGTTTAGGTATCATGCACTCAATGCCTAAATGAGTCCTGAAAAACAAGCACCTGTCCCTGTTTTTACATGCTATAAGATTTAAGGGTTATATAGGCCCCATCTAATGTCTTCATACTTTGGATATTAAGTTTTTTTTTTTTTTTTTTCACAATACCATATTTAAATTAACTACTTTGAACAAATGAACTCCGAACATAATAATATAATATAATATCTGTCACCTCTGCTTATGGGACCACAGAATTTTTCACCAATCACCTGAGCTGTAAATACCAGAAGAATGAAGCAGTTGCACACGCTTCCAAAGTCTTTGTTACTTTTTAAAGAGTGATAGCTATAGCATCATGTTAGTGTTTTTTTTTTCTCGCTATATTTTTTACAATTTGATTATGTTTTAGTTTGATCCTCTGGGAAGTGGCATTATGTTTGATGGGAAAACGACATCAGCACAGACATCAGTGAGTATTAGCATAATCATTTGATTAATTCTGTGATGTTGTGGTTTTAGTTTAAGTGCTTGAACTTGACCAGAGCATATTTCTGAAAATCTGGTAATGCTTTTTATGGAAATGGTTTTTTTTTTTAGTTAAGCTGTGTTGAATGTATTGATGTAAAAGTCAAACAGAGCTAAATAAGAGACAGTGGGTGTTCAGACAATAACCAGTCGCAGAAGTGAGTCAGAGGATCTAAATGCAACATAAAACAGGTACCTAAAAAGCCATCAATATACACAGAAATACGCCCATCTGTCATCTCATAGAGTTCATACATAAGGACCTTAAGAGTGTAAAAGACTGGGTAAGCATTTATCATCATTATTATCTTCTCCATTTCTGTGTTATTTCTGCTGCTACAAGTTCAGAACTAGTGAAAATGTTTTCTTCAAGAGCCACAAAGGATGAAATTTCAGCCTAATGTTCATGTTGAGAGCGATTATAAACCTTTTTATCTCTACCAACACTGTAGATTGATTTAGAGCAATGATGAGAAGCTTATTGGTGAACAAGAATATATTGTATTAAATCAGGAGCCAGGAATCCATGCATTCGCTAATAGGTGATGCTGTTCTTCCATCCAGCTTCTTGACTCTTATTATTGTTCTCTGTAGTTCTCCTATACACAGATTTTGTACATTAGTTTCAATATGACTAGGCTTTAGCCTCTTTTCCCCTTAAATGATTAATTCACTATTTCCAGTGGTCCTTGGAAGATTGGACAGGATTTTTAAACTAATGTACATGCTACCATAAGCTTTATATTGAGTGAAAAGGAAAAAATTGTGTTCAGCTGAAGTAATGACACAATCCGACCTGCACTTAACAGCAGGAAGAGTACTTTGACTATGACTATTTTTCAAAGCATTTCCTTCCTTGTTGAAATGGACAAGATGTACCAATAGAAGCACCTGGCTCTCTTCATGCTTTGCAGTAAATGTTCCCAGTTTATTTTGAATCAAACATACCTGAAAAAGGCTTGCGTTTAGAGACCCTGGGCTTTGTTTCCCAAAAGCAGTGTCCTGAAAGCATTTGCATCTGTGGTCTCTAGCTTGCAATGTTTTTGAGAAACGCAGGCCTGAACAATTCAGTGGCTAGGTAAGTCTGATTTAAACTGCTAACCTCACATGGAGGCACATGTTTTCCTGAGTGGATTTTAAAGCATCGTTACACTTTCCTCTAGTTATTTTTGCCTGGAGCTTCTGGAGCTCTGGCTGGCACAGAAAAGATGCATGATTTTTTTTTTGTGTTTTGATGGTGATGAGAGAATATGTAGACATTATCTCAGTTTAATTTAATACTTTTTTTAAGTAATTTATAAAGTCGTATAAATAATGACTGTAAAAAAAAATCTACTGTAAAATGGACTGTTACACAAACATGTTATTTGTATTCTGTCTTAAGCCTATCAGAGTGTCTCACTATTCAAAAACAGCTTAACCTGTTAGAAGATATTCTTTGGTTTTGATTTAAGCTAGAGAAGCTCTTGCTCTTAGCCCATGCATTCTAGCACCATAAGAAGTTCAGAAAAGTTATACTGCTCTTCTTTGAAGTGCCCCCCAAGATCAAGTCTTTGACATCACTAACTCATTTCAAGTCTAAGCAAAAAACCCGCACCTTCTTGAAATTCCAGGCTGTGATCATGTTGCAATAAAGTGTATTCATGATCATCTGGACTCACTATATGGACCCTTGGTTTTAGTTGCTTGATTGAAAGAACTTCTGCCGCTTTTATCAAAACCCTATTGACTTGTGACCATGCTGTGTCACTGACAGTTGACGAACCAGTTAAAAGCTGCTTTGATGGAATTGTTGTAATAGTTTAGAAAGAACATTTTTTAAGTATTTTAAAGAGAATATTTTATGAGATATGGGGCAATCTGAGCTTAAATGTTGAATTATCCATCGTGGGTCTTTAGTAAACAGGCAGAGGCCCTACTGAGCTTATTAACCACACACACTGAGCTAGGATCAGGCCTTTAGAAGCTGTGTTGGGGAACATCTGTCAGTGTGGTCTCTCTCTCACTCACTCACTTAGTATTTGGGGGTGGTTTGTTGTGCTATTTTGGATTGGGTGCTGCTGCTTAGGGTCAACCTGGCAGAGAGAAGTGTGGGGAAATCCACAGTGGCATCTGTCTCCTGGGGCCCTCAGCTGGAACCCACAGAGGACCCAACCATTACGTTCTGATGACTGTGATGCTCTAAAAATGACTTAGGGGTCACCTCCAGACAGATTTTCTGAACTTGTAACAGCATAGATGTGATTATTTGTGACAATATGTCATCTTTCACAGAAAATAGACTATTAATTTACTCCGTCTATTCATTTATTATTTACTATATTCATTTTGGTTAAAGAGTGCCCTCACACATTTTCAGTTGTCTTGGTAATTTTTTTCCAAAAAAGAAGTCTTTGTAAAGATTTATATGCCATATATGACCCAAACCAACCAGCTGCAAGTTGAATCACAGCCTTGCAAACTTTGATTTGCAGCAAAAATTATTATTATGATTTTTTGCTTTTAATCAGTGTGGCTATTAATTTAAAGATGTTGTTTTTGTATAGAAACAATATATTTTAATGTTTATTGTGAGATATGCAAATATAAATAAATATTTAAGTTATTTGGGAAACTTTATTACATCATTTGCAGTACTTCATAACAGCGGGTCGATGATAAATTATAAAAACAAATATTTTGGCGTGAGTTGCTAGACTCTGCTCTCGGTTTGGTGGACATTGTCATGTCGTTTTGCACCAAAAATTACACTGTCCAATTACCCTTTTCAAATTATATATATAAAAAATGTAAATAATGCAAGCTAATGGCTTTAACAAAAGCATATGAAATTGATTAACATCCTCGTAGCTCACATTCTGTCTGTGTTTAAAAGGTTTACATTTAAAAATTAGTTCCCATATGGATAAAAGAAGGGGGATTTTTACTACCAGAACCTGACTGCACCTTATATAGTAACCAATTAGTGTTCACAACAGAATTAACTTGTCTGTTTGTTTGTTTTCTTTTGTGGTTAAAAAATAATCCATCCAGAAATGTGGAAAGCCCAAGGGCATGTGTCATCCCGCTGAACCATTTTTGCCAGAGCTGGCATGCTTGCTAAAGCAAAACATGGAGACAGGCCAAGAAACTTTGGATTACATTTCAGTGGTATAATGTAAATGCACAAATACTGCTTTGTAAAATCCCAAAGAAGGATAACATCATGCCATGCAACCACTTTAGTACTGAGAATCACCCAGTGGTTCAGTGGTCAAGAGAAGTATTAATGGTTTCTAAAGGTCTTACGTTAATATGGATTAGTCTCCGTGGCTTTGATCAGTTGTCCAAAGTGTGCTCGGATGACCACCATTAGTACGAATTTTGGTCGTTATTTGCTAATTTACTAGTTACATGTGAAACTCTGGTTTAGAACAGTTTAAAGGGTTAGTTCACCCAGCTAGCAAAATTATGTAATTAATATCTTACCCTCATGTTGTTTCAAACCCGTAAGACCTCCGTTCATCTTCGGAACACAGTTTAAGATATTTTAGATTTAGTCCGAGAGCTCTCAGTCCCTCCATTGAAGCTGTGTGTACGGTATACTGTCCATGTCCAGAAAGGTAAGAAAAACATCATCAAAGTAGTCCATGTGACATCAGAGGGTCAGTTAGAATTTTTTGAAGCATCGAAAATACATTTTGGTCCAAAAATAGCAAAAAAACGACGACCTTATTCAGCATTGTCTTCTCCTCCGTGTCTGTTGTGAGAGAGAGTTCAAAACAAAGCAATCTGGATATCCGGTTCACGAACGAATCATTCAGTTCACCAAATCGAACTGAATCGTTTTAAACGGTTCGCATCTCTAATACGCATTAATCCACAAATGACTTATGCTGTTAATTTTTTAAATCTGGCTCGGCACGGTGTTCATCTACAGTTCTCTCTTCACAGCAGTTCAGTCAGTGTACTGTTTGAGTAAATGAATTACTCCGGGATATTGGTTTGTTTGAACTCAGAGGGAGTGTCAGCCACATTAAAAAAGTTAACAGCTTAAGTCATTTGTGGATTAATGCGTATTAGAGATGCAAACCGTTTAAAACGATTCAGTTCGATTTGGTGAACTGAATGATTCGTTCGTGAACCGGATATCCAGACTGCTTTGTTTTGAACTCTCTCACATAACAGACACGGAAGAGAAGACAATGCTGAATAAAGTCGTTGTTTTTGCTTTTTTTGGACCAAAATGTATTTTCGATGCTTCAAAATATTCTAACTGACTCTCTGATGTCACATGGACTACTTTGAAGATGTTTTTCTTACCTTTCTGTACATGGACAGTATACCGTACACACAGCTTCAATGGAGGGACTGAGAGCTCTCGGACTAAATCTAAAATATCTTAAACTGTGTTCCAAAGATAAACAGAGGTCTTACGGGTTTGGAACAACATGAGGGTAAGATATTAATTACATAATTTTGCTATCTGGGGGAACTAACCCTTTAATGAAGCCGGAACTGCGAAAGTAGAGAGCAAGTATTCGCACATATTTTCATTGCTGTCATTTCCACAACATTTCCACCAGTTTACAGACATTAAGTACAAACTACAAAATAAAAAATAAACTCCTATTTGATATCACCATTTTACCTGATTGACAGATCTAATAATGTTACAGTAAGCTTTTTTTATTGTCTGTCTTCACAAATGGGTACTGGTTTAAACTGAACTCTCACATTAAGTCCTGTGACATTTCAAATGATTCCAGCAAAGTCATTTTAAAGTCTAAGCAGCTCTTTGCTCCAGTCTTTACTTGGCATGTATGTCAACCATGTTTTTTCTCTTAATTAATTGCCTAGTCTGTGACAAATTTGAGTCAGAAAGATGTCTAAAACCCTTAATTTCCAGCCCAACATTAGAAAGTCACAATAATATTCATTCACTTGATCCAAAGGCCTCAGTCACGGGTTAGTGCTTGTTTCTCTTGAGTCCACGTGAGCCGTTTCGTTTGTCTCTCTCACAGTTCTTGGAGAATTGTGTTACATCGGGACACTTGCCCTTGCTCATAAAAGCATGCAGTCCTTTAGTTTGAAGTGTTCCCCAGTTCACTTCCAAAAGGCTTAAATGTCATTATAAGGCAGACCTGGCTCTGCATCTACCATATCTTTATTACTGTTGCTTTAATGGCTTCTGTGGGAGTGAAGTCATCTCATTTCCTCTGTTAAAGGTAATGGCTCATCAATGAAAAGATGCTGTAAAGCTTCAACAATGTGTGTCTGCAAATATAATACAGATTGACATGTCTTGAAAATTATGCACATATGAGTTTGATCAAAATGGTTTAGAAAAATACACATATTTTTGGGTTATATTTCTGAACTGAATTGTGCTTGTCAATTCTGGCAGCTCTGTTATCAGCTGTTTAAGATGAATCTTCGAATAACTTGTTTTTGTCTACTGATTTATTTTTTTGTGCTTTACTGAAAGTGACATTCCTCTTTCTTCTGACACTAAATCTGTTTTAGGTTGTATGAAAAGCCTTTTAGGTAAATCATTGTTATGTCACATTAATGTCTTTTCGAATGCTCATGATATTTTATCTGGTGCCAGACATTACTTTTAGTGGATTTCTGGAGTGGAGAAATTATGGCTCTCATATGCTGAGTTTGTCATTAAAATAACATTGTTTCTGAGAAGAATTTTACTTTGGGTGGCATATTATTCATTATATTATTACTGGCTTGATTCAAACAGTTCCTGAAAAGACCCTATCCATCAAGTTAATCAGGAGTGCCGGCACTATAATTTTACTCAGTGTTATTTGGACAGTCTTAAGCAGTGTTTGTTCCAAGTTCTTTTTTGCTTCAACTGGTTCTTAACTGACGCAGAGGTGCACAAACCACAGGATTGGCCGAACACTTGTCAAGCTGTCAAGCATGAGCAGTGCAATCTGGCTTGCTCTGAGATCCTGCATTCTCGAACTTGCTCAATTCTTAATTCATGGCAGCCGTTCTTCTGCCACGTGGCAAGCGCCATAAAGAGCAGATTTCTTTTAGTTTGAAGTATATAGTGTTGAGATTCGGCTCATGCTCATCTTTCCAGCCTGAACTCCAGAACCTCAGTACACAAGTAGGCTACACCACGCAGCGAACCCTGGAAGACCACCCCTGAGCATTACACTGTCTGGGCCAAATCACACAATAACATGCTCATGCAGCATTAAGAACTATATTTTGTCTGAGACTTTGAAGGTTAAATGGATAGTTCACCCTAAAAGTGAAAATGCTATTTACTCACCCTAATGTTGTTCAAAACCTAAATATATTTCTTATGTGAAACACATAAGAGAATTTTTGGAGAATATCCATGCTGCCATTTTCCATACAGTGAAAGTGAATAAGAGACTGTCAAGTTCGAAAATATATAAAAAAAAAAGTTATTAAAATGAGATTATATGAAAAAGAATTAGTATGTTTCAAGCATGAATCAAGTATGAATCACTTTCATAATACTTTATTATTATTATTATTATTATTATTATTATTATTTTTTTTTTACACTTTAAGGCATGACACCCCACTTCTCCTTGTCATTTAAAAAAACGTATTGTTTCTTTATTTTTTAATTTTTTTTTTGACCTGTTAAATGTGAGTCTTTTTTTAGTATAAAAAGCTTCTGCTCAGCATTCATGCCATTGTCAGTCATTCAGGGTTCACACACCCTCCCACAGTCCCTCCTGACCAGACCCAGGCATCAGATTGTAAGGAGAGAATACAGACCAGGTGCAAACAAAATGTGAAATACTTTCAGTGGGTGGAAATGCAGGTCATGGAGAAGGTTTACCATGCCTCTTTACATTTTTATAGGCCCTGAGATTTACTGTTTCCCTCTAAGGGACTGAGATTCTTTCTCCACAGCACAGGATTCCTCTCTGAAATTTTGAGCTGACACATAAACTGGCTTCCAAAGATGATAAGGATGAGTGTCTAGTTTATAACCAGTCACCATTTCTTTATATAACCCTTCACTTATGCTGCTGTTTTGCATCATGGTTTGAATTAATATCTGAAGGCCTTGATGCTTATCTGAGTTTTCCCCCAAAGTAATAAAGCACATTTTTGTTGAATGATAGCGTCTGCAGTGGCTTTAGTTGTTTGTTTCTTTTCTTTTGCAGGATTTGGAGTTAGTTTAACTTAGGTTTATGAAAGTACTGAAGCAAGTTCCTTTGTGCAGTTATATTTATAACCTCATTCATTTAATTAGTTTCCATAGATTTCCATAGGCTTTACATTTAAACTGTGGTTAGTGTCCAGAATGTTACACTTTATATTAAATGGAGAGTTGCTGAGGAGTAACCATGTACTGTAAGTACACTGGTATTACAGTGGTGCACCAACTCCAACTCGAGATTCAACTCCTTCACTTTACATATCCCTAAACCTATCCATCTCCTCTCCCTGGATCAAATGGATCCAATTACTCTTATACATACTGTTGATACCAAATGTAGTTATATAATTCCTGTTACACGAGCACATAGTTAAGTGTAAAAAAGTGTTGCTAACCAATGTCCTGTTACACATTTGTACTTACACAAACCATCCTGAGGGTTGTTATGTGTGTAGTTATAGAACTATTACAGCTGTAGATACTATTTACGAATACATACGTACACATTTAGTTGCTATGTAAGGACACTGGTATTAGGGAAACAATATAAAGTGGGTCCTGTCTTTCTTTCACAGTCATCATTACTTTAAACTCCTTTGGATTCACACACTTTGGATTCGCAATGTTCCTGACCAGGAAGTCTTTACTCGTTGTTCCTTAAATTCTTATTAGGAAAATTGCTTTCACAGCTTTCTCACTCTTTTTTTATGTCTGCCAGTGAAAACTATTTGTGGAAGTCATCCCTGTCTGTAGCAATGTTTCTGATGGAGCCCAGTCCAGAGGAAATGCCAGGCGTTCCCAGATAAGCTATAGCTTTCCTCCATTCTGGAATAAAGCACACTGCAGACTGGCCACATTCTCCCAGGGATCAGATAAAACCCACCCAGAGAAGTCCTCTCTTTGCCACCATTCAGAAATATTAAGACTCTAGAATAGTATTTAAGCCATTTTCCAGCAAACATGCCTTCTGAATGACTGTTTTCACAATAGCAGCCATCCTTCAGCCAAAAGCAACGCTTTGATGATATACTTGGAATCTTGAGGATAATAATAAATGTTGAAAAATATATATATATTTTTAAACTAAAGCAAAAAATTTCTCCAAAGTTTTGATTTTGATTACAGTTTTTTAAAATATATTTTTTACACACCATTAAAGGTTAAGGTAGATGATCCAAAGAAACTTTTAATTTTTCTATAAAGACATGAAAACTTGTAAAAAAATCTGGACCAGGGGACTAATGGGCCCTTAATTTACAGCAAACAGCAAAACCATTTGCCTTACTGATGCAAAGTGGCACTGGTCCAAACTCTTTTTGCCCAAGCAATTATGTTAAATAAGACTGAGGCGGAAGTATGGATCTAGTAAATGTGCTTTCAGCATATTATATGTGTTACGGATCACTCGGGAGGCTGAGGAGTAACAGACAGAATGGTTTATTGAACAGACACAAGCAGAGGAGCAGGTAGTTTAGGGTGGAGTGAGGGATGGATCCGTGAAGGCTGGGTGAAAACGTCAGAGGAGGAAGGTGAACCACACACACGCACTGGGGATCTGGATCTTCGGAGAATCGCTGGAGAGAGATAAGTAGAAGAAGAGTTAGTCCTTAGAGTTAGCATACAGGTAAGACCTTGTCGCGAACGAGACCGGACATCGATTGAGTGCGTGTGTGAGGTTTTTATGGTGCTGAGGTGATTGGGTGGTTATGAGGATCAGGTGGATGTGCTTAGTATTCCGGTGAGGGCGTGCGTAGTGATTGCGTGGAGGTGGAACCTCCCCACGGCCCGCTCCTGAGGGCCGAGGACCCCGACGACGTGGTGGACGTCCTCTTCCCCTGGGAGCTGGTCGGTCAGGATGATTGGAGTGGAAGGTGTCGAGTAAGTTAGGATCCAGGATGTCATTGCGTGGGACCCAGGAACGTTCCTCTGGACCGTATCCTTCCCAGTCCACTAGATATTCCAGTCGTCCACCACGCCGCTGGGAGTCCAGGATGTCACTCACTGCATAGGCTGTGCCGTCATCTAGGAGGAGTGAAGGGGGGGACTTCCGTTTCGCGAGGTTCTGTGGAGGGAGAGACAGAAGGATGGTGAGGTTTAAGGAGAGACACATGGAATGTGGGGTGAATCCGGTATTCAGGGGGTAACTGGAGTTTGTACGTGACCGGATTGATCTGCTGGATGATGGTGAATGAGCCAATGAATCTGGGACTTAGCTTGCGGCAGGGCAGACGCAGGCGGATGTCCCGGGTGGACAGCCAGACCTTCTGACCGGGTTGGTACGTTGGGGCCTCTGATCGGCGAAGGTCGGCTGTCGTTCTACATCTGCGTAAAGCCCGCTGGAGTTGGTGGTTTGCTGCGCCCCAGACCCTCTCGCTCTCCCTTAACCAGTAGTCGATGGCGGGGACATCCGAGGGTTCATCTGACCAGGGGAATAGAGGTGGTTGGTAGCCGAGTACGCATGGAATGGAGTGAGTCCTGTGGTAGGTTGACAAAGGGAGTTTTGTGCGTACTCTGTCCACCCAAGGAACTGGTTCCAGGAGTTCTGGTGGCCGTGACAGAAGGTACGGAGAAAGCGTCCAATCTCCTGAACCTTCCTCTCCATCTGACCATTTGACCGGGGATGGTACCCGGAGGACAGGCTGATGGCCACACCTAGGAGTGAGTGGAAAGACTTCCATACCCGGGAGATGAACTGGGGGCCTCGGTCCGAGACAATATCCTCTGGGATGCCGAAGTACCTGAAGACATGATTAAATAACAGTTCAGCTGTTTCCATGGCCGTGGGCAGACCCTTCTAAGGAAGAAGACGACAGGATTTAGAAAATCTATCCACTATGACAAGAATGCAGGTATTGTTATCTGAAGGAGGAAGATCAGTTATGAAGTCGACCCCTAGGTGTGACCACGGGCGATTGGGAATGGGCAGAGGATGGAGCTTGCCTGATGGAAGATGGCAAGGGCTTTTGGATATGGCGCAGCTTGTACATCCATTCACGTACCTCCTGACATCCGAGGCCATGTTGTGCCACCAGAAGCGTTCCTTCAGCAACTAGAGGGTTTCATTGACCCCTGGGTGACCAGTGTCAAGCGATGTGTGAGCTGAGTGTATGAGTGGAGTGCGCCGTGTCCTGGGAATATACTGAAGTTCCGGTGGGCAACCCGGCGGGGTGTTGGTGGTAGGCTTGGTAGGAGGAAGGGTCTCAGCGGACCAGGTATTAGGAGAGACGATGACTCTTTCTGGAAGAATGGTTTCCGGAGTTTTGGGATTCTCTTCGGGGGCGTAACACCTGGAGAGGGCGTCAGCCTTCACATTTTTCACCCCTGGGTGGTATGAGATGGTGAAATGGAAGCAGGTGAAGAATAACGCCCAGCGGGCTTGTCTCGGATTTAATCTTTTGGCCACTCGAAGATACTCTAAGTTCTTATGATCTGTTAGGACCAGAAAGGGGTGTTTGGCTCCCTCCAACCAATGCCTCCATTCTTCCAAGGCCAGTTTGATGGCCAATAGTTGCCGGTTGCCGATATCATAGTTGACCACCGCCGGGTTGAGTTTCCGGGAGAAGAAGGCGCATGGGTGGAGGCAACTGGGATTCCCCTGCTGCTGAGAATGGACCGCTCCCACTCCGATGGTCGAGGCGTCGACTTCCACGACGAAGGGTCAGTCGGGATCGGGATGGACCAGGAGTGGGGCGGTCGTAAAGGCCTCCTTAAGGATGTGGAAGGCCTCTGTGGTGGCAGGAGTCCAGGAGAGAGATTTGGGTTTGTTACGGAGGAGACTGGTGAGAGGGCTGGTGATGGTACTGAAGTTTTGTATAAACCGTCTATAGAAGTTGGCAAAGCCAAGGAACCGCTGTAACTCCTTGATGGTGGTTGGAGTGAGCCAATCCCTGATGGCGTTTATCTTCCCCTCGTCCATCCGGATGCCACTGCTGCTGATGTTGTATCCAAGGAACTGCACTGAGGGCTGATGGAAAGAACACTTTTCGGCCTTGAGATACAGTTGTTAGGCCCTCAGGCGTTGCAGGACCTCCACAACGTGGCGTTGATGTTCTGCCAGCCTCCAGGAGTAGATGAGGATATCATCAATGTAGACTAGGACGAACTTGTGGGGGAACTCCCGGAGCACCTTGTGGATGAAGTCCTGGAATACGGAGGGGGCGTTAACAAGTCCATACGGCATCACGCAGTATTCATAGTGGCCTGTAGGGGTTATGAAGGCGGTCTTCCACTCGTCCCCCTCTCGTATCCGGATGAGGTTGTAGGTGCTGCGGAGGTCCAACTTGGTGAACACAATGGCACCATGGAGATGTTCTCCACTGGGCTCTCTATTGATGTGGAACAGACTGGAAGAGGTTCAGGGGAAGGTGTGGCTGGAACTGGACAACCTGAGATGCAGCTCTTGAAACAGGCTTCGCCCCACTTCAGGACTTCGCCCGTCTTCCAGGAGATTACGGGGTTGTGCTGCTCTAACCACAGGTGCCCTAGAATCACGTCAGCGGTGGATTCCTCCAGAACCAGCAGATGGATTTCCTCATGATGGAGTAGTCCGGTTTGGAGGGACATGGGACCCACACTACGACGCAGCATCTCCTGCTTAACGGCTTGCCGGTGATAGTGTGGACTTGGTAGGCTGACGGCATTGCCGTGGTAGCAAGCTTGAGCAGAGGGCGCCAGAGATGAAGTTGCCGGCTGACCCAGAATCGAGGAGGGCGGAAACTGGAAGAGATATCTCAGCGGCAGTAAGAGTCACAACAGTGGTGAGTGGTTTCATTTGGTATCTTGAAGGGAGAATGGCACTCACCATGGGACAAGGAGGACGGACGGGGCATTCAGCGATGGCATGCCCCGGGGCTGCACAGTAGAGGCACAGATTCTGGGCCAGCCGTCTTTGTCGTTCAGCCATAGAGAGACGATAGGAGTCTAGTAGCATGGGTTCACTGGCTGGTTCTGGGGAGCTGACGGCCTCTGGTTGGCAGAGTGGCGTAGAGGAATACGCTTGGCGCTGGTGCTCTTCGAGGCACGACTGCATACGAGTGGCGAAGCGGATGGACAGCTGGATGAATCGTTCTAGCCAGATGGTGTCCTCGTATGCAGCGAGATGCAACCGCACTCGAGGTTCCAATCCCTGACGGTAGGTAGTCAGTAAAGCCTGTTCGTTCCATCCACTGGAGGCCGCTAGAGTCCTAACCTGAAGGGCATATTCATTGACAGACATTTTCCCCTGTTTGAGATTATACAGCTTCTCACCAATGGAAGAGTCCCAAGCGGGTTATTTTGAGTCCATATTGAATCTGCCCACAGTAGTGCTTTACCTTGCAGTTGAGAAATTACAAAGGCTACCTTAGATCTCTCAGTGGGGTACAAGTGCGGTTGCATCTCCAGGACCAGCGAGCATTGTAGGAAGAAACCGCTGCACCAGAGTAGGGCGCTGGCCGGGCCATGGGACTGGCGTGAACGGAAGGTGAGGAAGTGCTGGCATCGTTGACGGAAATGCTCGCTGGTGTTGGGGATGCAGTTGTAGCCGTGAGTGTCCTTCGGAGGGCATTAACCAGATCTTGAAAGGGGTCCGTGAGGCTCATGCTTGTGCCTGGCGGTGTTGGTCCGGTCTTCTGTTACGGATCACTCGGGAGGCTAAGGAGTAACAGACAGAATGGTTTATTGAACAGACACAAGCAGAGGAGCAGGTAGTGTAGGGTGGAGTGAGGGATGGATCCGTGCAAGCTGGGTGAAGACGTCAGAGGAGGAAGGTGAACCACACACACGCACACTGGGGATCTGGATCTTCGGAGAATCGCTGGAGAGAGATAAGTAGAAGAAGAGTTAGTCCTTAGAGTTAGCATAAAGGTAAGACCTTGTCGCGAACGAGACCGGACATCGATTGAGTGCGTGTGTGTGGTTTTTATGGTGCTGAGGTGATTGGGTGGTGATGAAGATCAGGTGGATGTGCTTAGTATTCCGGTGAGGGCGTGCGTAGTGATTGCGTGGAGGTGGAACCTGGCGTGTTTGTAACAATATGCTGTCCTGAAGATATTTGCGACATTTAAGTACTTTGCTTTGCCATTTATGTATGCTGCAGTAATTTCTCCACAGGAAGCGGCTGAGCAGAATAGGTTTGCATTAATATATTACTGTGTTGGTTAATGGACTACAGTATGTTTTTCGCTCTCTGCTTTATATTAATAAACAGTATTAATGTGGCTTGGAGTGTTGTCCTGGTTTTCCTGGTTTTAGTAAAACATTGGGCTGTGTTTACTGATTAAAGGACAGCTTGGCATGAACCTGTAATATGAGTGCAGATTATTTATTTACATGAGGATCTAAATATTTCCTTACTAGTGTTACATTCTGTCTATATAAATACTACCTAGAAGGAGACTTGCATTCTCCATTATTCTGTTTTCTCTTTGACAGATGATAATCGGAAGCCTGAAACAATTAGCCAGTTGGCAGAGTGAGAAACCTGGATGGTATAAATCAGCAGGGAGGCCACAGGCTCCAGGAAGGTGAAACCACATGAAACATGTCTGATGTACCACATATTTTTCCACTTTAAGCTATCAAATGTAACATTTTAAGTACACAAAGTGCAAGAAAAGGTACTGGTTTAGTGTGGTTGACCAAGTAGAAACGTATCACAATCTTCTTTTCTGGTGTTCGATAATATTTTTGCAGGAGAGTGTTTGTGGTCTTATATGTTGGAACTAGGTTTTGCCAAATTACACACCCTCTTGCAGTGTGGTTACTACCAGAGAGTACAACCAAAACTGCCCATTCAGCAAGGTTGTATGGAGGGTCAGCAAGATGCAAGATGGAAGCTTCACTAAATAAAGGGGAAATTTGTGGCTGATGTGAGGTCCTCTTGCTTAAATCAGCTAGTTATATGAAATCATAAGGGCTATAATCGTGGTCACCTAAATATGACCCTTAGATTGAATGGAATGGTTTAACCTTGCTTCATGGCAAAGAGAGTAAAAAATAGCATGCTGGAGAACAAGATGAAATAATGTCTGGCTGTAATCAAACCAAGTATTCATTTTCTATAGTTACAACAGTGGTGCTAATCACTGGTTGATAAATCCAACCATTTTAATTTAGAATATGCTATTATTTCTAAAATAAACCAGTGAAAAACTGTAATACCTCAAACATATGTGATGTTTTGGATGAATATGCCTTTTTGAAACTTGCACGGTAACACGCTATGTAAACCAAAAGAAAAATACACTTTTTTGCTCAGTTTCCCTCTCCTTAGATTTTAAATTAAACATATCTGGAAAGATTAAAATGATAATTGTAAATCTACATTTATAATTGTAAAGTGTAAATATAAAATACACACACACACACACACACACACACACACACACACACACACACACACACACACACATATATATATATATATATATATATATATTTTTTTTTTTAAACTAATAAAACTAATAAAAAAAAATTATGAAAGCAAAAAGGCTTTTTTCTTTTCTTTTATAAATAAACTCTTAGAAGATATGGAAAATATAGTTTATATGTATCTATATACATATATTATATATATCTTTGAATTGAATTCTCAAGTAGCATTCACATTTCCTCTACATTTCCTCTTTGTAGCACTTCATGGCCTTTGTGGCCTAAAATTCCTTTAATTGGATGATCCACAGGTTCATTAGTCTCATTCATCAGCCGTCAAATCAGTTATTTTTGTATTCACACAATATTCGTCTGACTGGGGTCCCCTGGGAAGAGCCGAGCCCCGCCTTACTCCAGGCTGCTCCCTGTGACATTGAGATTGGACACAATTGATGTGGCTCCCAAAAGGCTTGGTTGCCAAGATTCAAAATGAGGAATGTTTTTAGAACACTGAACATATAGAGGCTGATTTTCAATTGTGATTTTTCCATTGCATGCCAAGGTGGATGGTAAAGAGAGCTAAAGAGATTCTGTTGGCCATTTCAAAAACTTTCAAGAGTAAAACAAAGAAGCAGCTTTCCTATCATGTAATGCATGCATATTTCTTGAAATGTCTATCTAGAAATTTCTAGAATTAGGCTTTACATAGTATTCATGATGCAAAAAGTCACACGTTTAGGTCCAGGCTATTCACACAGAACACGTTGTGATGGTTAAAAACCCAAGATTTATAGATTTGTGTAATTGCTCAGTTTTGACATAATGAACGGCTGCAACCATTTGCTGAGACGTAAGTTAACTGGTCTGTACAGTCTGTTCAGTCGGTACAATCAGATTTTCCTGTTGCCACATAAGCTTCCTGTTGCAATAAGCTCTCAGATCCAATAGAAAGTATTTATAATTCTTAATAAGGAGATGTGAGTGGTCGCCTCTCAATCACCTCCACATTAATCCCTGTGAAAAAAATATATATAAGCCACTTTGTCAGGCCCATAGCATGATGTGACTCTCTGGCCTGGACTAATTATATTATCATAGATTAATGCAATAACTATCTTTTAATGTATTTAAATACTTAAATGTTAAATGTACTTTTTAACTGTGTTATTGTGTTTTGAACAGCAAAATGTGCCTCTCTGGCTTCACTGTTGAAATGGTTCATTGGTGTTGGCTCGCTTTCTAACCAGACTGTCATTACACCAATCATCCAGGGCATTAAGGGCTTCCCTCAAAGGCTTGCATGTGCATTTGAGTATAAATAAGTGTGAAGGGTAGAAGAAAAAAAACACTGACATAGGCCACACTGTATTTAGCTGCAGTGGAGCATTCAAGCATTCTGCCTGTTTTTGTCATTTCCTTTCCCCTTTAATTGGGAACCTCCTTCATGTTTTGTCACTAATATCATCTGCTCCTTTTGGGAACCAGTAATAATAATTCCATTCCAAATGAGCTCTCAGACTGTGTATTAGTTGCACATGTCATTTTGTGAATGTGTTTTTGTGAATTATTTGATTTTAAATGTCATATCCTGCTTTGTTGATGACAGAACATCAACCATTAGGCATACTTGGGGAAGGCAATAGTTAGTTCTTTTAAAATGTAAATTTTCCAGACCTTCCAACCAAAGGTATGAATAGAAAAATGACTGTGTTGTGTATACAGTGTCTTTATTAATGTGCATTAAATAAAAGTTAAGCTCCTCTGACATACAGCTGTAGCTTAAATTATAATATTTTATTAAAATAAAAAAACTAAGCCCTTGTGAAACTGTAGGTGAGAAAGCCAAATTTATTTAAAATGACTAGATTTACAAATACTTGAAATTGTTGGAAAATTAATACCATATAGATCTATTAAGTTAATGGTGGACTTTTATAAGTTTTTCCCAATGCAACAAATAATTTTAACCAACCAACACATTTAACACAATTTTTTCTTTATGTTCCAGCATTGCATTTTTCCTAAGCCTAAGCCTACTCTAAACCTAACCATGATTTTAATTTGGGATCTGTAAAGAACCAAAATTCAACCTCAGAAGAAGCCACAGAGGTTTTCAGATGACTATAATTCGAATAAACTCATGTTTTGAACATGCTTCACAGCATATAAACAGCAAAGTCAAGAAAAGAGTCTAGAATTAGATAGATCGGTTGGGGTATATTTTGTTTAAAATGAAAATCATCTGCTCACCCACAAGATGATCTTTTGTAATGAAAGTGAGCAGGAAATTTCAATGGAACTAAAAATCATATATGATTTGTTTCAGACAATCATTCATTTATGTTTTTAACAAGGTTAACAGATGTTTGTGTTAGCCTTAATCTGAACATTTGTTGACTGTTTAGAGATGCAACTAAAGACAAAATAAAAATTAACTTTTTTTGTCTGCGTGTTTGTCTGACTAAAGCTGTATGGCCTATAAAGTGTGTTCAGCACAGTTTTAAACCTTCAACAGGAGCAGAGAGAGAGAGAGAGAGAGAGAGAGAGAGAGAGAGAGAGAGAGAGAGAGAGAGAGAGAGAGAGAGAGAGAGAGAGAGAGAGAGAGACAGAGAGAGAGAGAGAGAGAGAGAGAGAGAGAGAGAAATGCTGTTATGTGGTTGGCAAGATAAAAAAAAACCCTCTTTAATTTTAAAATGCATGTGCAGATAATTCTACAAAAGCTGCACTACTAAAGTGGAATGCTTAAAAATATTATAAACAGTGTAATTAGAAGGCTTTTATGCCAGTTATAACACCAGACTTAAAAATAGAAAGCAGGCAAGTTTGTATTTGTGCTGTCTGGCTCACGGATCAAGCAGACTCAAGTAAATTGCTGTTGTTACTGTTAGCATGCAGCTGTGATGCCAGTGATTCTATACTGACCTATTACAGGGACTGTGGTTTTGTCAAGCAGAACCTTACCACTGACTAACCAGTTAACACCAGCTTTGACTTCATCACCTCAACAACATAACAGTCATAGAGAGTTTTTATGGCCATTCAGGGTTTTCGGTTGTATTTTGTGAAATGGCTTTTGTGATTCACCTCTCTCATTAATCTCAGCATTGTAACTACAAATAATCTGGGCCTCAAAATGAGGTGAGTTTGAAGTGTTTGCCATATTTGACACTAATAACTTTCTATATGGAAAGAAAACTGTTATTATATGAGGTACTCTTTAGTTTTTAGTATCTACTGTGCAAGTGACCTGTTAAATCACAGGCCCTCAAACACACTTCAGTGACTGGAGAATCCACTCATGGAGGCCAGAGGACTACATTATTGCTTTCTAAATATCAATGGTTATATGTATAGGTTCTATGTTATTTGATGCTTCTTTAGTATAGAAGTATATAGCTTCTTCTAGTATAGCAAATAATAAATTAATAGCAAACAATAATATAATATATAACAATAATCAAAATTGTCTTTGTCTTAATAATAATAATAATAATAATAACATTAATTTGAAATAAGTGATAAATAAATAAACACGCCAGTCCAAACTGAATTTTTGTAATGTGATTTTTTTTGTCCTTGTTTGTTACACAGCAGATAAAGCATTCAAATGTGTCTGTGGAAAGCATTAATAAGTGCAGGAGCTCAAGGCTCATAAAAGGGTGTCTAGTGTTTGTGCTGCTCTCTAAGCAGTAGCCTGCAAGGAATGCTGGTAATTAGCTCTGTAATCACAGGCTTTGGAAAATCTGCAAAAATACACAGCTGATCTCTGTGTGAAAGGGTTTTATTTGTGGTTTGTGGCGGTTTTCTAACGTGTGATCAGCAGCTGTCTTCTTTTTGTTCTCAGTGATAAATATCATAGCATGACCACAAATTAGGACCATATTGGGCAGTAAATCCAAGTGAACAAAACAAAAGGTTAGATACTGAAAGGAGGTTAGCAATTAACAACATATGCAAAGCATGCAATATCTGTGCTGCATTTGATATTTTAAAGCCAGGTGATAATAAATAGATTTTAGTAAATTGATCCAGTTTAAACGAAAACATCCAAATTTTCTGCTCCTTTTTATGTCATCCCACATTTTTTTAATCTTCCACAGGTGTGAGATATGATGAGATGAGAGCGGATGAGATCTACTGTAGAGATTGGCTATGTTTGGAAAGATGGTTGGATGATGGTAGTGACGATAAGCAAAGCTCTGCAGGTGAAGGTACAGGTGATCAGCAGTGGACTTGAATGCTGGTGATAACATTCCCAGCATTCACATTCTCATGTTTTACTAATGTTTAAGCCCATATGGGCCTCTTGTTTCGATCAGTTCGTTCCTTTCAAACACTTCCATTTGGGAGAAAGCTGCAGGAATGTGCGCAGATGTTTCAGATCCAGGTGTGATATTGCTAATGTGGGACTGTAAAGTGAGCACAGACAGGTTTGATGGAGACTTTGCAAAAATGTTGGTTTAATTTCAAAAGGTGAATTATTGGAGTGTCACCAGGGGAACGATTGTTTGAATTCAATCAATAATGGGTCATGTGGCTCAAAATTTTATCCTCTTGCTTTGGGGTTTTATAAGTATATTGCGCAACACCCTATAGTTGAAAAAATGCCATATTTTTTTATAAAGAGAGTTTTTCTGGATTGTTTTGCTTTTTGTAAAGGACACTTGGGTCAAAGACAAATAAAAGTGTCCAAGATAAAGAAACGGAGAAGTTTTAGTTGAAAGGGTAACACTTTATTTTAATGACCATTTCTCACTATTAACTAGTTGCCTATTAGCATGCATATTACTAGCATATTATATATGTATATGTAGCCTATGTCACCAACATATAAACTTTCCAACCACTGATATAAAGTTACAGCAGCTGCTTCAGGTATTTAACTTACTATAGATATAACTTATCGATATAATGCTGATCTTGCCATCTGTTAAAAGTAGGTTGTTTAATCAGAATTATATGCATTCTTCCATGAACACACACAAGCATTTAGAACAATATAAGAATAGTTTGGTTAGCATGGTCTGTCAGGCTTTTCTTTATGTCAGGGCAACCATTCAATCAACAGGAAATAGATTAATACATTTCTTTAAACAAAGCCATAATGTGTGCCTCTGCAGCAACATACTGATGTTTCCTTACTGGATAAGTTTGCATCGAACAAATCGGGTGATTCAATGATTCACTGATCCATTCATTAAAAACAGCTTCTTGCTTCATTCCTGAATAAATCAGTCGTTTTGAAAGAATCAAATTGACTCAACGACTCATTCATTAAAACAGTGGCTTGCCGCCACCTAGTAGTAATTTTTGTTTCATATTTAAAAGTGTCATTCTGTATTTTTTTTATCATTTCATACTTTTATGTTCCACTTTTTATATTTAAAACATCAATCTCATAAATTTATTAATGTGCAGTGAAAATGCATGTACAAGTACTAAAAAATAAATGTATTGAGCACTGCATGTTTAATTATTGATGGCTTAAAATAAAGGCACTTAGACAAATATTTTAAACATATATATTTTTTAAAGTGTGTCCTGTGTCCTGTGTACACATTTAAAGATGTCTCTTGGCTAAGCCCCAGATATCCACTCACCCTAGAACTGCCCCGTTTGGGTATATATATGTGTGTGTGTGTGTGTGTGTGTGTACAACAAAATTTAAAAATACCAGTTTTATATATTTTACGCTTTTGAAAATATTTTTAATATTATGTTTTAAATGTTTTATATATTTTAAAAGTTTCGCTTACCAAAATACTTTATATGATTTTCTTTTAAAGAATTTCATAGTTTTTCATTTTTTTCTTTGTTGGACTTTTTTGACCAAATGCCTTTGAATTTTTTTTATTTATTTTTTTTTAAACATGCTTGTGATAGAACGGGTGTATTAAATTAATTTTATGTATAAATTATTTATTTTTGTATTTCACTGTCAAGAACAAGTGTCATACTCTGTTCTTCAGGTCAGTATACTATAGTAAAATGAACACTGAATTTTAATGTCTAAACATGCACAAACCAGGTGTTCACGAACAAAGAGTTTGCTGACATATTTTTATAGAGCTCTCACCTGGTTGGCACCATTCTGGGGTTTAGTGAAATTAGCAGAAATTTCCCACAGCATGGACAAAGACTATGCTATTCTCTTTCAGTGCCTGTTCCTGCTAAGTGTATATGAGAAACTGGATCAATAGGTGGTGTTGATCTGAACAGTGGCTACAACAGCCACAAGTATTTGTTTCAGAAATGTAGCTGTACAGACAAAGCTCTGGTTTCATATTAAAGTAGGATATGCAGCGTTCGTCTTTGAGCGACTGAATCAGATGGGCACAGCTGCAGAGCAGCAAGTGTTGGCAGTGTTGTAGGTCTAATGTTCATTGTTCAAGTGCGAGCCTGAGGAGGATTATGTGTGTGAGAGTGTGTGTTTTTTTTATCTCCCTCAGCACTATGTGTTGCTGTGAGGTGTTCACTCCATCCTCACGCTCAAAAGGAGCTCATTCATGCATCTGAGGCAAAGAGACCAGCACTCAACAGGCTCACATTTCTGTGGGCCTTTTGTCCTGCCCCACAGAGACTGCCGGGGAAAAAGGGATGTGCGCAACCCAATATTAGCCCCCATGTTTGTTCACTTGCTCCTCTGTTCTTTGAAATCATCTCTGCCAGAATGGGCAAAAGTGCCCTGGAAATAGAGCAAGCATTAGGATGTATATCCTATTAATTAAACAAGTTTATATATATATATATATAGCCTTTTATAACATAAATATGAAAGTAATTTTCTTATTGATTTTTTATTATTATTTGTTTTTTAGATTTATATATTGATATAAAAAGATATATCAATATCTGTTCGTTCATATATAGTTTAATTGGAATTACAGTATTTTTATTATTTTAAATATGCTATACACATGGTATACATATATAATAATTAAAATAAATATATTTTTTATTTAACTTTTTGCATTAAAGCTTTGAAAAAGTAAACATTTAAAAAGGACTGAAACATAATATAGGAAAAATATACAAAGAAATGCTAATATATAATAAAAGTTAAAATAATAATGACAATAATAATTTTAATAATGAAATAAAAATAAAAAATCAGGAAAAACAAGGGCACAAATTTAGCTCTTTTAATTAACATGTTTTGAAATAAAGCTTTAAACAAGTATACAGTTCAATTCTTTATCAGTTGCAAATATGGAAACCGAAACATTTGCATGGTAAATATTGTGGTACAGAGGCATCTCTCAGCTGTCTGTGGTGGTCACTTATAGATGAGCTGCCGTCAGATCCCTGATAAGTGCACACTGTAAGTTAGCCAGACCTTATGTAACAAAGTACCTCAGTTCATCCATCTTCTCCGGACAGTCTGCTCTGCCCACTGTTCAAACACTAGAGGATCTGGCTTCAGGGCTTAGTTAACAGAAAGGAATCTGAGGTGATTTAGATCATCAGAAAGACAGTTTTAGACAAGTTAAATTGTTTGACTTTAAAGAAACTCATTGTTAATACTGAGGAGACTGGGGTTGATTGGTAAGGGTTCATTTCTGTGTCATATTAGGGTGATGTCTCAGATATATATATTTGCTATCTTGATCCACACTCATTGGTATTATCTATACTTTGAAAGTCAAAGCCTGTTGTGGTAAGAGATTTTTTTTTCATGCAGGGTACGTCGGTACACCAGTAGATGACTGTCTTTATGAGTGGGTTGAATCATTCTTTCAACCGATTCAAAACATACAAATGAGTTATTGAATCAGTCCTTAAACCAATTTCTCAATAACACTGATTATTCAGGAATGAAGTGAGTCATTGAATCTGTCACTCAACAGATTAATTCAAGAACATTGATTCATTCACTACGATGTGTTTGTCGGAGACATGACGGCTGATCTCTGTGGTATCCTTTTCAACCATTTTTGCTGCCTGAGACAAAATCAACAAAAATACCTCACCATATTTTTATCTAACATGTGAGTTATTCAGTATTACTGTTTAGTAGCGTTTGTACAGAGCATCTGATGACCAGTGTTGTACAAAATCTCCCCATACTTAGTGAGTAGTGAGTACTGTGTGTTTCTAGAAGCTGTGAAACCTGATATTGTTTAAAGAAATTCCGTTTACTTTAATATGAACATATGTGTCATAATATAGTCCTCAAAGTGTGTTATGCTATGGAAAGCGGTTATACAGAGAGCTTATCTGTTCTGTCAGACCAGAATGAATGTGTCCATTTATGACTTGCATTTCTTCTCAGGGTGACTGAAAGTGGCGATCTCTACACACGTGTTATATTCTCAGCTGTCTGTCACACAGCGAGCAAATGATGTCACAACCCTGTAAGCTTTGCCCAGCTTTTCCTGGGCCTGAAACAAAAGATAACTGGGATGTATGCATGTGGCAGTTGAGCCTGGTATTTCACACTTCTGTGAGGGCAGTGTGTGGCTGTAAACGGTAACAACATTGCCTTGCTAAAGCCTCAGTCTTCCTTTCACTGCTCAGCAACTATTCAGATCTAAAAATTCATCATCTCGTTATATATATATATTTTAGATGCTCTGTTTGTCAAAGTCAAATCATCTGTGGCAAAATATGAAAGAACTTTAAAACTAAACTAGGTATTCAAATTACTGTTGCATATAGATATGATTGGTGGTAATATCTGATTTCTGTGGAATGGATGCCACATTTCAGTTGTAAGAAAACATCTGAACCAGTGTTATCGTTTGCTAAAACTGAAACTATTAAAAATCCTTTTCTATAATATAAATGAAGATGAAATGAAATCAAATATAAATAAATAAAATTCAATAAATATTGAAAACAAAAAAAAAATTAGAAATGGTGACTCTGCAACCAAATGAAATAAGTCTAAATTGGAGTACTATACTAATACTAAAACTGACTAGGATGTATCGGTATCGCATACTTATCAGCTGATATTAAGAGATTCTTCATTTTATGATATCAGACATAAGATATTTGGATAATTCTGATAATTCTGCATGTTCATTTCTTCTGCTTTTACATTTAGATGAAATTTGCTACCACTTAACACTCAAATACTGTTTGTATTTATAAAAATATCCAAGAAATGAATGTCCATTTTTCTTACTATAAAAAATTTAATATCTAAATTCCATTAGTATGTAAAACAATTGATTTTAGTCTTTAGTATTTTAGTTTTAATTTAACATTATGTTGATTTTTAAAAAAGCCTATTTGTGGGTTATCAGCCATATCAATGATACATCCTTTTTTTCAATAAAGACATGGAACTGTATCATTGTGTGTATATTGTTTAATAGACTGTATTTGTCTTTTTGACTTGAAGATTGGATCAAATGTTATGACCAGTTTATACATAAATTCAATGTAAATCCAATGGTTCATAATCTTTTTCCTACAACTTTCACTTTTAAAAATAACCTGAAGTCATCATTGATCATATGTACTGTTTTATTTCCAGATGTATAGCAGGTTTGCCTGGTGATTTGATCTGTTTGTTGCTGTCTGACACAGTACAGTGGTGGGAGCTGCATGAATTACAGGATCCGTTTTAACCATGAGTTAGCAGGAGCTCACTGCAGGAAATTAAAAGCTAGAGCAACTTCCTTTCAACTTCCCGCATAGCCTCTCATCTCGTGCCAATGCCTTAATGAATAGTAAATTATTAGTCTCTGGCTTCCTTTTTTTGCCACAGACAAATTTTTCCTTTTTTTGTTTACAGTAGAGATTCACCTTGATTCTTTTTGAAAACAACATTTTATGCTATTGTACGAGCTAAATAAACATAAGCGTAGTCTGTATACCCAGTGGTTTCATATTGTTCATATGCAAAACAAAGACTGACATTACAGATGTAAGAATGTAAGACAGCAACTAACTGGTCAAAATGACCACAATAAAGCCACAATATCTCTAGCTTTCCAACACTATCGCACGACCAATTTGTAGCCTACGTATTTTATGAGGTGGCTAATTCGTATAAACTTGTACAACCTCAATTTTATACGATTTGTATAGACCCCAGTGTCGGTTAGGTTTAGGGGCGGGGTTAGGGGTAGGTCATTCATACAAATTCATCCGAATTGTGCAACTCATATAATTGGTACGATTTGGTAAAAATCTTGTGTTTTTTAAGAGTGTGTTCGTACGAATTAGCCACCTCGTAAAATATTTACGAATTGCCGTGAGATCAGGCTGAGCTTTCTGACACCTTCAGACTAGGTGTCACATAGTTCGTCAAAGCTAATTCTGCTTTGCAATCATTTACTAATAAATCATCCATTATATTATGTTTATGTTTTCATATATTTTTTTAACATTAAAGACATTTCTAATGTAACAATATATTTATATTTAAAATAAATGCTGTGTTTGAACTTTCTATTCATCAGAGAATCTTTTCAAACATAGATAATAACAAGAATTGTTTCTTGAGCATCAAAATCTTTATATTGGAACAATTTCTAAAGGATCGTGTGAATGAGATTAGAGAAATGTCTGCTAAAAGTTCAGCTTTGCCATTATATGAATAAAATAAGATTTTAAAATATAATTTGGGAATGTATATGGCAGCACATAAAACTAAATTAATAATTTATGTCAAAATGGTGTCAAACTGTTATATTTGCACAGCTAAATTACTCCCCAAGTCGCAATCATTTTATAAAAAAATAAAAGCGCACTCGCTAAATGTAAAAACAATTCAAAAGAAGGAACTAAAACCTCAGCCTGTTGAAACAAAGCAGTATTACTGTTTTTACTGCCTTGAAAAACAACTTCAAGATTTATATATAACCAGACAGTACCTCAGATAATTTGAATTTACAGCTTCTATTCATATAGCAAAAATGTCATTTTTATTGCATATAAATATTTAAGCCGTAAATATGAATAGTAGGCCTGACCACCATGAACACCATGAAAGTTATGGAACACAACCAAAAAGCAGGTCAGCTCCATGGCATACATCATGTTGAGGTACTTCTTAGAGGTTTTGTCTGTTGGAATTTTAGACAACTAATACAAAGGCCAACTTTTTGTGCCACAGATTGTCTCTGGATCTCCACAGTAACCCTGAAATCTTCTCTGATCCCTGGCCAACATGATATGAATGTGTTTACAGACCCACACCTGTCAGACCGAGCACTAAATCACCCCGATTTGGCTTGAGTAAACCCAGAATGCCACACTGTGGGTCAGGGAGGTTCACGCGTTCCCCTCAGGCGAGAGAGGAATTAGAAGATCAACCCTGAGGAGAGGCACTGCTGCAACATTCCACACTTCTACTGAAGACATGCATGTCTGTCTTTAGAAGAAGAAGCGGCCTTGAACTTGGAACTGACATTGACCTTGGTCTAGGATATCATGACGTGTCTTTTTAAGGCATTTACTCTTTGAAGCAGTTTGCTTTCAAGCACATGTTTGGGCCCAAGATGCCCTTTAAGAACTTTAGTTTTATAATTACTTTGACCTTTCGTGCCATGCACAGAAATTTTTAGACTCGCAGCTGCGCAACAAACAATCTCACAAGACACAAACATGCAGTAATAAAAATCAGCCAAAGGCAATAAACGTGTTTTACATCTATTATCTGTTTATTATTCCGAAGTATGTACCAAAATAATCGCTATGCATAAAAATAGCATTCTGCATTGTTTAACTAAGTAAAAATGTTTACAGTCAAGCATCACTAATCGTACAAAAATAACAACACAAAAAAGAGACAAACAATGAAGAACAGAACATCCTCAAGTCAGTGTGCAAACTGTTTATACAGATGGAAATGCCTCTTTCTCATGTGGCACTCCATGATAAATTATTTAAATAGCATTTATCTACACACACACACACATATGAAACAGTCTTACAAACAGAGACAACAAATAAAGCAATAATTTATCAACTTAAAAAGTACTGGACATTTGAAGCACTGGCAAATGCAATCCTTAAAAAAATGTTGTTTGCCTCTATTTTCCATTGGGATGTGGGGCTGGCTGTTTGTTCTATATACTATTTACAACTTGTGCTACAGTAGCAATAAAGCAACCAATTTGTTTTCTCGAAGCAAAGGAAAAAGTACTTTTAAGCTTTAAAATACAAAACAGCAATGAGGTAATATTTGTACATTAAATTTTTCCTTTATCTCTCTCTCTACAGAAAAGGCAAACAGGTCAGAAGATCATCTCCTTTGGAAGACGGATGAATGGTTCTTGACCGGAAAGGTCTGGATGAGTAGTTTTAGACAGAACCTTGGTTTCTTTTAAATGTTGAAATAGTTGTTTTTAGTGAGGACAATCTTTAGAAATACCCTCGCTTGTGCTTCTTGAAGCAAAATCACAGCACTTAAAGTGTTTAATAAGTGCTACATATATATAGAAAAAGTTTAAATGACTTAAACTCAACTTAGATATTAGCATCTCAAAAATAAATCTCACACTAGAGTACTTGGTAATCTAGTATCCATATGTGGTGAGTCTTTAAACCTTGGTCTGTCCAATTCCTCTTCATACAACCTTTCATTATGCCATTTCTAATGAATATGTTAAAATGGTTTAACCATCTAGCCCTGAGAAAACTATCCCCGCTAAACCATAAGTTATCTCCCGCCAGACCTCAATGGGTGTTCATGATACTTAAGAGGTGACTGCTAAGCGAAACTTTAAATAGATGAAATTTAGATACAAATCAATAAACTACATATTTGTCCTTGTAAAATCACCTGCTTAGACTGTCAGCAAAAACAAAAATAGTATTATTTTACTTATACAATGTTTTTAATCCATTTGTTGTTGCTTAAATACATTAAACATTCACAACTCTTTTGTTGTTGTTGTTGTCAAGAAAATGGTTTAAAGTTTTGATAAAATACTGAATATTGTAATAGTAATCTATTTTTTAAAGGGTTGTGCTTTCTCTAAGTTATCCATAATTTGGACACCTGTTTAGGAAGAGAGCATGAAAACACATGTGAGAGAGAGAGAGAGAGAGAGAGAGAGTGTGTAAAGGTTTTGAAGTGCATAGCTGTCTGTAGGGAGCTCTTCCCACACAGAGCCGAATGAGGTTTTTCAGAAAGAGATCTCAGTCTTGCCAGTTAAGCAAAGCGAGGGAGACCTTCTTCTGCTCTGCCTGCTAATGGTGGAGGAGTCCAGATTCTGCATCGGAAGCCACTTGGTTTCTATCTCAACCAGTGACAATTACATTTGAAATTAACTCCCTGCTTTCTTGCTCCATCAGTATGTGAGCGGCAGCAGAAAAAGTAGCGTCAAATCGGTCCCTGGACTTTGCCTGGAATACATATTTATACGGAAAGGTGCATTCTTTGATCAACTTCCTGTCTGTGCAATTACACATCTGAAAAGCAACAGAAAGACAGGAAATGTTAATGATGAATGTGAATAAAAGCAAGCAAACTTTTATTTGGATGATCTTATTTGGATGTGTTGATGCTCACCTCTGCATTCATATTTGAGGTCTGAGAAGTACACCATCTCTTGTGAGAAGACAAAGAGACCCAGTCTTCCACCTGCGTATGTTTTGTCATAAATTCTTCCAGAATCTGCCATGATCTTTTTGCCTTCATACATGACCACTCTGAAATATATATAAAAAAATAATTATTAAAATACATATAAATAACTGTTTTTTTAAGCTTCCATGATCTTTTTAGGAATACCTTATGTGCCCAGTTCTTGGTCTATGAGTCAAGTGCCATCTGTAAGCAGTGAAGTCTTTCCATCCCACATTCTTTGGGTCGTGCCACAGTGTGCGCACCTAAAAAATAATAACATACATAAATATTGGCATTCATATGAAGCATGTTTCAAACCTGATTTCATCACAGTGACCCTGTTGAAACCTACCTGTCCTGAAGTGTCTCCGGTGTGCCAGAGGGCATTCCTCAGATGCTCGCCTGGCCCTGTGGTGGAGTTAACCACTTTGATTGACAGCCCTGAGTAACCCTGTGCCTTGGTAGGTGTGCTGGACCAGTAGGTCTGTGTGATTTGCTTCCACATGACCACGTAGAAGCGAGAGCTGGACTGGTATCCGAAAACGAAGCCGGCGTAGTCATCATCCCTATCCGTGTTGATGAAGAATGTTCCACTGAAGTCGACTGAATTAAACTCATCAAAACCTTTAAAGAAATTTGGAAAATAAGTCAGAATTTATGTAGTTATATGTAGTACATGTTTTGTTTTTGATTTGTGGCCATTTGTATTTTAATTAGATTTTTTTTTTTTTTTGAAAATGACATGTCTGTTTCTTCAAGCTAAGGTACTGTGCAGGATTTTCTACTTAATTTCTATTAATTGATATTTTAAACACAACCTATTATATTTACATGTGCAAGGTATTATATTTATTTCTTGTTTAGGTGAAATTTAGTTAATTATTATTATTATTTTTTTTTTATAGACTGAACCTACCAACAGCAATGCCGGGGTCGCAGTTGACTGTCTGAACCAGTTCTTTTCCTTGGTGCCGAACCACCCAGTTGGGGTCGATCTGAGAAGTCCCCTTGGGATCAAGAGGAACCATCTGGAATTTACGGAAGTCGGTTTCACTGATGTCAAAGTTCTCTGGACAGACATCATAGATATCTAGGACATTGTCTTGGTCAAAGTCATCTTTACAGGCGTCACCACGTCCATCGCCTACAAATGGAGAAGTTAAAGCAGTAAGTATAAATCTTCACATTAATGAGTGCAATAGTTATGAATATTCAGTTGTAAAACTGACCATCAGAATCCAGTTGATCTGGATTGGGAACCAATCTGCAGTTGTCTTTGTCATCAGGGATGCCATCATTATCATCATCATAGTCACAAGCATCTCCTTTACCATCCTTGTCGTGATCAGCCTGGTTAGAATTAGGGATGTATGGGCAGTTGTCCATGTTGTTTTGGTGACCGTCCTCATCGATATCCTGGTTGCTGTCACATTTGTCTCCGACACGGTCAGAATCAGAGTCAAGCTGTTGGAGTGAAAGTGTAGAATCAGTAAATACCGATGTCTCAGAGTGTCTATAATGTAAAGTTCTATGGCTTTCTTAATTCAATTATTCCCTTTTTTTAAAAGGCACAAACTTCTGTCCAAGTTGGCTCATCTGTGTAGGTTTTTTCAGAAAGCAATCTCATGTTCCTGAAGCTTGGCACTACCATAGTCACATTTCAGGATCTAATGAGGAAAGTGGGTGTGCATTCCTTCTCTTCAGTTAACCATGGCACAGGTGTGATCCGCAGGGATTGAGTGTCCTCACTAATAACCATTCTTTCCCTCCGCATATCCTTCAGGTTAACTGAATACTTGTGAGTGTCACTGAAATGCCACCAAGTGCTTTATTGTTTGGCTTTGGATTCAAGGAGAAGAGGATTTTCTCCTCCCATTCATAGCTTAGTAAAGACTGCGACTACCCTCTGGGTTTTTTTTAAGCAAAGGCTCTAAAGCTGAACTGAACAGCTCACAGATCTCTGTGAAATATATAATGGTTTGAAAACACCTGCGGAGTTCACTCACTCGTTTAGGTCTCACATATACATACCTGGTCTGGGTTGTGTTCCAGAGGGCAGTTGTCACACTGGTCACCAACTCCATCGAGATCGGTGTCTTTCTGGTCGACGTTGTACAGATATGGGCAGTTGTCGTTCTCATTCAAAATACCTGTCAAAAAGAATGACATAATGGTGAAGATTGATTAAAAACACACTGGAAAGTGTCAGGATGATTCTCATGAAACCCGTCAAGAACATATCCAGGTTATAATGAAAGAGAGAACAAACAAAATAAATTAAAAGAGAAAGAAATTATTACATTTGGCAGTTATTCGTTTGTTTTATTTTAATATTTGTATTCAACATGTTTATAAAAAAATATTTTTGTTCTCATATTCTCATTATCATAAGACATGCATTATTTTCTCATTACTGTTATGTGAAGAAAATGTTATATTATTTAAAATGCTAGGATTTTTGTTATAGTTTTTCCCCTCCTACAAATTGTGCATTAATAGTGTTAAATAAAAAAAAGCTGTGAAAATGATTAAAAAGGTAAAATATTAGTATTAATAGTATTACAGTACTAAGATTGGTCGTGTAAAATATGCTTAAGTACTAAAAATGTGACAATGCCAAAAAAAGCTTCATTTTCTTTATACAAAATAAAATGTATCTTATTTCTTTTGATTATGGAGTGAAATATGAATGTATTCTTGGCAGGTTTATCAAGGAATGCCCGTGTATGGATAAACAAATAGAGCACAGTTTCGTACCATCTCCATCAATGTCCACAGCACAGGCGTCACCTTCACCATTGTTGTCAGTGTCAGTCTGGTCTGGGTTGCTGTTGTATGGACAGTTATCGCAGCGGTCTCCCACGTCATCGCGATCATAGTCATACTGTCTTGGGTTGAAGATGAGTGGGCAGTTGTCCTGTTTTAAAAGAGACCACAGTTCAGATATAGAAACATATGTCAAATAACAGTCATGCAATTCTCCATAGGGCCTGCTCACACAAAGGTTATTACTTTTAGATGTTAGGCTTGTAATTTGGCTGCGGCTGTGTACAGTAGGGCTATTTCGTGGAGCGCAATGATAAAAGTGAGCCTTATTTTAGGAATTGGACCAAGGATAATATTGGATTAGCAAGATACACTGCATGTCTTTCAGAAAGGTAAACTAAGTTTACCTTCCACACCTCAGACTGTACGCTATGTAAAATCTGTGTGTATTTACTTTCTTCATTCATATACGGTGCGAAATGTACAGAAAGTCACTTGACTGGAATGAGCGCCTATGGAATATACTGTATAGACTTTAGATATTGATATTTTACCCTGTCATCAGGAACGCCATCGTCGTCGTCATCATTATCACAAGCATCACCAATTCCATCTTTGTCATAGTCCTCTTGCCCAGAATTGGGAAGATTAGGGCAGTTGTCCTTAAAAATGAAGAGTAGTATATGAATATAAACACTAGCTACAATTATTTGTATTTTTATAACAAATAAACCCAATCTATGCCAACCTTCTTGCATTGATAGGTTGCATTCTCGACACACACAAGATCAGCATTAGGCCAGCCATCAAGATCAGTGTCCTCTCCACAGATGTGTCCATTTCCAGCAAAGCCAGGTTTGCACTCACAGCGGTACATGGGGTCTGAGAAATGGCCCAGGTAGTTGCAGCGAGCATTCTTATTGCAGTCGTGGCTTCCATCGAGACAGGGATTGCGAGGCGTGCACACCTGCAGGAAAAGATAAATCAGTCAATGCATATTAGTTCATAAGCAGGTGCGATGCTGATAAGCTGTAATCTTTTGGTGTTCTCTCATTTACCTGTTTCTTGGAAGCAGCGTCCTCCACTCCTCGACCAAACGGCTGTGGACCGGTGTAGCGAGAGGGGCACGGCAGGCAGTTGTAGCCTGGCACTGTGTTCTCACACCTATGGACTCCATTAAATTCAAAGCAGGCATCAGGGACCTCCTTACACTGTAAAAGAGAGAAAAAGGCAATCTGAATGAGATTTTTGCTGCCCACTGCATTTCATTACTAAAATAATAATTAAGTATCAGCCAGGATTTTAATATAGGTTCATCCCTAAAAAGCAGTGTACTGCACCTCATCGATATCCTTGCAGTTGATTCCATTGCCAGAATATCCTGTGGGGCATTTTCCACATTTCCAAGAGCCATCTGGGAAGCTTGTACACTGGGCTCCTTCAAAGCATGGATTTGAAAGGCATCCATCTGTGACAAATGAAAATAAGTAAATGATTTATCTCTGAAACACAGACTAGTGTCATCTAAATGGTTGAGTGACATTATAACTCACCAATTGGACAGGCTTGTTTGTTGCAAAGCTGGCTGGCCTTTGCTTCTCCCACACAGTCTTTGCCGCCATACATGGGTACGGGGTTATTGCAAAGACGTTTACGGTTTTGGACACCACCACCACAGGTGGCAGAGCAAGTATCCCAGGGTGACCATGGTCCCCAGCCACCATTGACTATGAATAAATACACAACAAAAACAACTGTACTTTTTTAGACACAAACACACAAAACAAATAAAAAACACACTTCATAGGGTGTTCACTTACTCGGACATGGTGACTTCTCACATCTCTCAGTTTGCCGACCTTCACCCTGGCAATCTTTGCCTTCCATTTGAGGTGTTGGGGAGTTGCAGAGACGGATGCGCGTGATAACACCAGCACCACACGTCACTGAGCAGGAAGACCAAGGTGACCAGTGACTCCAGCTGCCATCTTGCTTAACTGTAAATGATAGACAAGGGTTACTTTTCTCCTTTACTGTGAGGAAAAACCATAGACACTTCTGGCCATTGGGCATCTCTTACAGCGCTTGTCACACTCCTGAAGGTAGCAGTCTCTCGTCTGCACTGACGTGCCCTCACAGTTGTTATTGATGCGGTCACAGGAGCGACCACGCTGCTGAATGCCCCTTCCACAGGACACAGAACAATGGGTCCATTCAGACCAGGGGGACCAGCCATCCTCAGCGGAGTCGCTCGCTGTCGAGAGAGCAAAATGAGACAATAGCAGAGCTATTCCTTCTTTCTAAAGCAGCAAAATAGGGAAAGGCTTTTAATACTGGGCCTTAATGGACTCAATTTAGCCTGGGCAGCTCGAGACAGACCACTCCAGGGAACCCTGGCATGAACCAATCAGCTGGAATTCTGGGGAAATGTCAGTGTATTTAATGCAGAGGGATACTTTTCTCCAAATGTGGAAATGGTATTTGAAAACACCCTTGATTATGCCATAAGTTCTAACACGTGAGGCTGATATTAACTGAAATCCTTGTTATGCACGACGAGCCCTCAAGACGTGAGGAGTCTGCCGTTTCCTTTTTTGAGATTCTGCCAAACAGCACCAATTTTCCACCTCTCTTTAACCAATTTAGACAATTATGGCCATTTAGTGATTCAGTGATGCACAAAGCTCTAGTGTTCCTTTCATTAGTTAAACTTCAGTTGAAGTCTATTGTATGATGCAGGAATGACTGTGGATGTTTGGGCAGGAACAGCGCATTCAATTTAAAAGTTTATAAAAGTCAAAATGTTGCCTGGTTAACGATACAGCACATTCAAGTTGACACGGAAGTATTATTATTATTTTTTTTTTGCTTGCACATTTACTTTTAATCTGTGGGTGAGTCTCTTAAGCTTACCAAAACTGCATTTTGTTTTATCAGAAATACAGTGAAAACAGTAATATTGTAAAATACTGTTACAGTTTTTTTAAGTGTTTTCTATTTTATTCTTTTTTAAATGTAATTCATTTATGTGTTGGCAAAGCTGAGTTTTCAGCATCCATTACTCCAGTCTTTAGAGTCACGTGATCTTTCAGAAATTATTCAAAAATACTGATTTGGTGCTATCAATGTTGATAAAATGTTGATGATTTTCATAATTCTTGGATAAATACAAAGCACCGTAGTTATTTGAAATAGAAATCTTTTGTAACATTATATATTTCTCTGTCAATTTTGATCAATTTAATGTTTTTGCTCAGTAAAAGTATTATATATGTGTGTGTGTGTGTGTGTGTGTGTGTTTAGTGTCTAAACTTTGTTATACAGTAGTTCAGTTGCACTTACGGGTTCCACATCGAGGGCAGCACTCCCCATCAGGCACTGTGGCATTTGCGCATGGTATTAGGGGACATGAAATCTTGCGGCACACTGTTGCAGAGTTCTGTGGTTAACACAATGACTCTCATTAGACTCATTAGACTCTCATCTGTTAAAAGACATGCCACGACTGGTGCATTTGAATTAAAAACCATAGTGTAAAACCTTACTGTAGTGCAACACCACATTCAATGTTACAATTTTCATTCAAGTCATCTTAAACTGAAGCTTGAGAGTGGATAACCTGGTCATATTTAAGTCTGTGTCATTAGAAATGTAAGTGTTCCTCAGTATTAATATATTGTGGCATTTCATAGAGAATAGGCTGAAGGTATGTATACAGTATCCCATAAATACCAAAGTTTATAAGGTTTAGTTATTTGACTGTATTCTCTTTAGCTACCACAATTTCACATTTTTAATTAGAGACTAGGTAGTTCAGGGAAATGGATACACCCAGCTTAAGTCTGCCACAATGGATTAGACTAAGACCGGTACTGTGTATCGCAGCACCTATATAACATGGCCCCCATCTCGCTTACACAAATTAGTGGCTTAATGACAGAGCAAGCAGCCCAAAGAGTCTAACAAGTACATGTCTGCAGGTTATTAGGTTCTCACCTGGCAAGTGCACTCTGTGCAATCATCCACTGTCCATTCTTCCTTGTTTTTGTGCACAATTCCATTGTGAAGACAGACACCAGCATGAATGCCCATGCGACTCATGAGCATGTTTTTCTCATCCGTCTAGAAAACAGAACAAATATTGAGGTTTGATTATGTAGATGGAGTGTTAATCTACTGCATGTGTCCACTACACAAGTTCAGTATATTTATGTGGAACAACTTTCTGCTCACCACTTTGCGGAGTTCATTGGACAGCTCTTGCACCACCACACCAAGACCTTTTAGTTCCTTGAACATGGCAGCTAGGTCCTCACATGAAAAGCCACATATCATCTGCAGATCTTCATAGGAGAAATATACAGATTGCAGTGGTTAAAAATGCATTTGGATTCTCAACTTGCGTATATATTATATTTGTATGGATTACTTAAAAGGAAGGATTACCTTTTGTTTTGTGGCCAGTGTAATCAGTCCTGATTGCAGGTCTGGATCCATTTATGGGATTGTCAAGTGTGATGATATCAGTCATAATTGCTGCAAGAGGAAAGGGAATTCAGATGGATTAAACTCCATTATAAAAAAATATTAAGCAGATGGAAATGTTGAGTGAAAAAATTATGAAAAAAGGCTGATGGCAGTGAATGTAGAATGAAAAGTCTTTATCTTATATGGCTATAGTTCATTCACTGGCACAGAAGTGGTACTCTAATGTTATTTCAAATACAATACAAAATTAAATAGACTTAAAAAAATGTGTATGTATATATATTATTATTATTATTATTATTATTATCATTATTACATTCGTTATTAATATTTAATCACCAAATTAAAGTCAGTGTGGCATAATCCAGATGCAAGAAGCAGTTTTGTCATCATCTTTTCTTATGGATTCATACACGTGTTCTGCATTACACTCACAGTTATGGCATCCTTTATTCCTCAGAATTGCTTCAAGTGTAGTTCCGAACACAAAACGCACGTTTTGAAGCACCCCCTAAAAAACATACACAACTGATTAATGCCTCTCACTGTATTTGGAATGCAACAGGATTCATAGATAGCGAAACGTCCACTCACCATGAACCTGTCCTTCACTGCACCCTTGCCAATCCTCAGGCTCGCCACGCCTGGGATCTCCTGAGTGAGGATAGTCTGGATAGAAGCATCGAGCTCCGCTGTATTCACCTCCTCACATCCCACATAGAACTGAACCCTGTCCTCCTGCACGAAAAGGGTGATGTTTTTCCAATGTCCCACCGCCAAATCCGCTTCCTCGATGGACACGACCTGTTGCTTGTTTTCAGTGGAAAAAACGATGTCCAGAGTGTTGGCTTTCCCGTTGGAAACGATTTCGAATACGGGTCCGGAGCCATCTTTCTTCTCCACGGTCAAAAGGCTTCCCCTGGTGTGTTTGAACTGCTTGAAATTGACCAGGAACAGAAATCCTCTCTCCGCGTGAATGGAATCGATTAGGTCCCTGAAGGCGCTCTCGGGAACCGGGGGGATCAGGTCGGGGTTCAGGATCTTGTAGGCGGGGCTGTATGGGTCGTCGCCTTTCACCAGAGTCACCCCGTGGTTCTTCCTCGGCACTTGGACGAGCTCAAACAGATCGAAAACACTGTTGTCGTCTCGACTTTCTACCAGGAGTCAGGAAGTTAATGCAGTCTCATTATAATGTACTTAATATTAACGAATATTTTTTTCATTTATTAGCTACATGGATCTCTTTGTAATTGATATTCGGTTTGGTCAATTGTTTTGCTCATACACTGCTTTCTTTATAGGTGCTCTTGTCTTAATAATAAAATGAACGAAACTTAAATTATTATTTTATTTTAATAGCCTACATGTATTTAGGTAGCCGTGTAATGAGTAGGCTAGGATAATGCATAAAAAAGCCTGTCTTTATTGCAAAACAACCCCATTCATAAACCCCTTTACCCTTGTTGGAGTTTTTTTTGTGATAATTACCAAATGTCTGTCAGTTATTCCTTATATATTTAAAATATAGTTATACTTTAAACCACGAAAGCGTTCACTCACAAACGCTAAACGTCATCAGTTAAAAGATGTATCATCGCTCACCTGCGACTCTCGCGCTCTCGCAGCTCCACAGCATCAGAAGCAAAAAGATTGCAGCTGACTTCATTTTTTCACGTACTCTTTTACCTATCAGAAGTCATACATAAATGTGTAAGTTATTGAAAATTCACCAAAGCTGAACCTTATCAGGTCAATCAATTATTAAAAAAAAAAAATAAACCGCACCTTCCACGCGTTTCAAACAGCAACAAATCCAGGAAACGTGATATAATTCCTAAAATGCGTCAATCAAAGGTCGTTTCAAAATAAAGAGATTATTTTCCTCTTTAACAGCGGTCTTCAGTATTCGGTGTTTCTTTGCTGTAGTTAAAGTGACCAATCTAACTTTTACCAAAGAGAACAAAGTGCTATTTAAATAGTTTCATGACATTCCTAAGCGCGCGTCTCCTCCAATCAGATGCTGGAAGGAAAAAGGGACGAGCTTGCGTTACCTTACAGAGTGTTAGTATAAGTTACACACAGGAGGGAGAAAACGCACCACATTCCATCGAACACATTCCATAAACATAATTTTTGTTTTTTCTTGACCGCTGCGTCCGTTTAGTGCCTATTTATTTGCCCCTGATTATTTGTGTATCCACGACGTGCTGCTTCTTTGTTTTGTTATTCAATAATCCCAGTTATTTATTTTCACCGAAATCTCTACCCTACCGTTCGTTGTGTACATATTTTATTTCTGTTCATCCATAATGAACGACTTAAACGTTTTCACGTTCAAAGTGCTACTTTAGTTTAGAACAAGTGTTCTATAACGACTAAGTAAGTTTAAAAGGAGTGCTTGGTGCCATGCACAGCATTTTACAGGATGCTCGTGAAGAAAGTGCAGCTGTAACATGTCTCTCCTCTAGAGGCCGTTCTGTGATTTTATTTGAGCACCTGGGTCATTTCAAATTTAGATTTCTATAAAAGTTGCTTATATTTTAAAGTAGCTTAAATTTATAACATTTGTTATAATATGGTTATTATTATTTCTTATATGTGGTGGGTTGCCATTAACCATTTAAGACTTTTTTAAGCAAAAACACTGATAAAAATTCACAAAATAAGAATAATAAAAAAATTACATTGACAATATGAAAACACTGGTTTGTAAAACTAATATTGTAAATAATAAGTGTTATAAAAATGTATAAAATTTAAAACACACATCTGACAACTTGCCTCAGCCTGACATTTATGACAAATAAGGTCATCATTTCAGTTCAAATCCCCATCTGTAGTTGACTCCTGTCTGAATGAAAAGTTTTATCATATTCACTTTAAAATAATAAAGAATATGAAGGTTTGGGCATACAAATTATTTTTTAATAAATTCATTTTAATTTAAGACATTTTAAATGTTTGAAACCAGCATCAAAATCTGTTTATATCAGTATAAAACTTGTGTAAAAAGTATATGTATGTAAATCTTTCCATACTGAAAGTAAAAAATTGTATAAACATTTTTAAAGGTGAGCCTTTTGAGTGAGTTTTTTGCTTAAAGGGATAGTTCATTCAAAAATTCAAATTCAAGTTGTTCAAAACCTGTAGGAGCACAAACAGTTGACGGTAGCCACAGTATATTTTTCCTTACTGTGTAAGTCAATGGCTACTGTCAACTGTTCGGTTACCAAAATTCAATGTTCAACAGAAGAACAGAGTAGTGGGTGAGTAAATGATGACAGTATTTTCATTTTTGGGTGAATTATCCCTTTAAGGTTTGCATCTTTAACCAGCCAAATTATAGGATGATTAATTAAGACAACCAAAACAGTCTATTTGCACTTTCCAAAGATTTACGATAGGAGGTTTGCAGACTTTTACTGCTTAAACCTGACGCCCACCTTGGACATTGTTGATTTTTCAATGAAACATCATGGGAATGAAGACACTACTTCAAGTGAACGTGCATTTTTGCTTTTCACAGTGATGAATGTCTCATTTGTAAGCAGAGAGGGAGGCAGCTGAAGTTTAATCTGATAACTGTATTGTTTGGAGGGTCAGAGTGTTAAAGCTCACCTCAGAGACCTCTCTGGACAGATGTACTGATGATACAAGAGGTTATATATACGTCAGCCATCATTGTTTTGTGTTTACTCTCTGTGCCCCATGGCCATGCAGGCCTATTATGCATACAAATATGGCACCCAATAGATACTGTCAGTTCTGAGCGTCTGGAACATCACTCGGCTAAATAGCTTCCAAAGCTCTGTCATGGAAACCATGCTTTCGCTCAATGACGCACACAAGCTTCTTGAAGTTAAGAGCATCTGTGGAACTTGAGTTAAATGGTTGCAAAGGTGAAGGAGAAAATATTCCAGCTATGGGACAGCTGCTTACATTTGGTGTAAAACATCATAAATAAAGAGATGACTTGAAAAATCTTTCAAATTTTCAAAGTTTATGCATATTTTCTGGAGTCTTTTTAGGCTTTCTTGTAAGCAATAACCATCAAATGTCTAGCTGATGTCTGAGCTGTCATGGGTTGCACAATCCAGGACATAAGTGAGTAAGATATGATCCATCTCACTGAGCAAATATCTACTCACTGCCCTATAAACGTAGGAGAGACAGGCCATTTAACTATTTTTATTACTCATCAGGTTCTCCACATTTAAAAACAACCTTGCACAACCCACCATTTTACAAAACAATTTTTTTTGCCTCTTTGCAAAATGGGGGTTATTTGTAAGATTGCTTGGACTCTTAGTTTCTTCGTTTCTGTGGAGTGGTAGTGTAGAAGTGCTATAGAAGGTTTTTATTTCAGACAGAATAAACTGAGTTTTATGTGTACAAATGAAGCATGTTTTTTTTCTAAAAATAACCTGAAAATTCAGAAGTAGACAAACCCATAAACCAACTATGAAAGGAGAGAGAGAAAAAATTAAAACAATCCATCCAGTATATTTTAGAATCCAGTAAATATTTATGATACTTCCATTTTCAATAAAATATATAAATTAATATATGAATGGTATTATTTTATATTTGTTTTGTTTAATCTAATCTGAATCTTTTAATTATTCTCTCTCACTATATACGGTATATACATTCTTAAATATTCAGAAAAGATGTGCCATTAAATTAATAATAATAACTATTATTATTATTAATGTAACCAAAGAGTGTGTCTCATAATTTTAGTGTAGGCTTCTCGAAATCTCAGATATCAGAAGTCGGTGGCAAATCATTCAGAGTACCAAACATGAATATATATATTTTTTCAGGATGAGTATATTAAGCCCCACTGCCTTAGACGGTCCTGAAGAACCCTAATAGACAAGAATACCTTTCCATACTCAGTCAAAACAATCTCTCTTGACCAGCCAAGCATTGGAGTGTTGATTCAGACACACTAACTGTAAGTATCTCATTTATATCTCTCTGCAAGTTGTGCAAGAAAAGCTTTATTATAGGGCATTAAATCAGCAGAATGTCATGTTTGTCTGAATTCATCTCTAAACTGAGGTCACAGGCCACACAGGATCATTAAGTAACCAAACAGGCAGATTTGGTCTGCATATTTTGTACTATTTTGTGCCTGAATGTAGTAATTCATCCTTAAGCTGGCCTTGAATTTGAACAAAACAGCTGGACCGATTCAGATGTAGGATTACAACAGCCTGTGACCACCTGTGCAGCTGTTTCAGTAATCCACTCTTTACCTGTAATATCAGAGCCATCAGACCCAAGACACTGAGTGAGCGTGCCAGGATGATGGCCAGCAGATCTCACAGATGAAAGAAGATTTCTTTCCACAGTTTCCTGTATTGTGCAAGTTGCTAAATATCTTTTAATGTCAGAGTCCATTCTATCATCTTTCTAGAAGAAGGTCATGGTGTGCAAGCTTCCTTTTAATGTGTTTCCATGCACAATGTAATTTGCATTCCTTAGTCTAGTTAGCGGTAAAAAAGAAACACAGTGTTCTGAATTATTTTGCGGTGGTTGCCCGAGAGCAAGCCACTTCATTCCACTCCTGAAGATTCACACCATATTTGGCCAGTCTGAACATTCGGTTCTTCGATTCATCTAATGAACATTATGTGACATTGTAACATTGTCTTCATTGTAAATTACACAGTAGCCTGTTAGGCACCTCTGATTTGCATAAGCTCAAACAGAATAGTATGAAGCTATTTACTGGCAAATATTGTTAAGTATTAATTCAAACTCTAAGAAAATGCAAGCAGTCACTTTACAAACATAAACTTGAATTAGCATCATTATTTTAAAGAATAAAATTGAAGTTTATGTATGCAGACTTTTGGTTTAAATATGGTTTAAAAATGAGTTAAACATTTAAATCTTGAGGAAAGTTGTACTGATGTCACAATACAACATTAATGTTGCCTTGTTCAAAAGTGACAGCACAGACATTTATATTGTTACAATAGATTTCTATTTCAAACAAATGCTGTTCTTTTGAACATTCTCTTCATCAAATAATCTTGAAAAAAAAAAACGTATTGCAATTTCCCAAATAATATTGAGCAGAAAAAAATGGTTGTCAACTTTGATAATAATGAGAACCATATAAATATTTGAGTATAGAAAAATATGTTTTAACTGTTGTACAATATTACTGTACTTTGATTAAATAAATGCAGCCTTGTAACTTCTAAATTACTTCTAATATTCAAATTTTTGTATAGAGAAAAATAATGTTTTAGAAAACAAATTGCATAATAACAATAATTATATTATTTCATAACCAGACATTTATTAACCTCAGTGGTTTTGTGGTCTGCTCTCAGGATGTAGTTAAAATTCAGTCTTGCTCAGAGCATTCTTTTTCCTCGTGTAACTTAAAAATGAACCTGACATCATTGTACTCTGGAAAACTGATTAATTCTCATCTGTTAGTTGCTTATCACAGAAGTGGAAACATCTGCACATTGTCTACAGGAGCACGGCCTTGTTGACCCTGGCAGCAGGAGTCCACATGCTGTCATTATTCCTGAGAGCTTTCACTTTTCTGCTTCTGTTGTCATTGATCTTATCATTACTAAAGCAGACACACGGCATCAGTGATGCGTTTACTGACACGAGACAGCCATCACCTGACTCCATCAAACCAGACAGAAGCATAAAGTACGTTCTAAAAGCCTTTAACCCACATCTGTCTGTCAATTCATCAACTTAGCAATCTTCAGTTATTAAAATAAATCCAATAACTACAGTCATTTCAAAAATTTCCTTTGTTTAATAATTCAGAAATGTATTTTATATTAAAATGGTAATCATTTATTTATTTTTATTTATATTTTTTTCTTATGAATTTTAATAATGTAATTCAACAGGATCTCTCTCTCAAACACACACACACACACACACACACACACACACATATATTTATTATTATTATTATTATTATTTTTTTTTTATAAATATCATAAATTCTCATGTGTTTCCTTTTATTATTTGTAGAACAGAACAGAACCAAAATAAATATACTATGGTTTACTTAACTATTAGTTATCTCCAGTGTCTATTATTTTAACCATACTTTTGTTAAAATTTGTTATTTACATTTGTGATGATGATTTCTTGACATGAATCAAAAAGAATATTAAGCCATTTCCTCTCTATATACCAATAAACATTCCACCTACACATTCACATTCACTTAGCCAATGGGATGTTTCAAAATTGGTAGATGGGAAGCTAGTTGTGTCAATGGGATGGTACTTTTGCATCATTCTTGTAATTGCTTTTATCTTGTAATTGCAAAAAAAGTGTTTTCTGAAAGAACTGGCCCAGACGTGCTTGACACCCCAAAGCTCAGCCATCGGGCATCAACAAACATGCAATTAGCCAGAAAACGTCTTGCACAGACTATAGGTGTATAGGGGTGTCAACCTTGTTTTAAGTAATCGTGCTCATGGATATAATTTACTCAGGTACACACTTGTACTGTATTCTTCTGTTTTCAAGATATGCTAAGTAAGAGCTGCTACACCAAGCATTTATTTCTCAGTGCTTGAATATAGTCACTGAAAGATGGTGGAAAGACTGGTGTAGACAGTTTGAATATATCTTTAGCTTTGAAAATCTAATACTGAAAGGTCTGGCTTCCCAGAAATATATATATATATATATATATATATATATATATATATATATATATATATATATATATGCCATTACTCTCGATCATAATATCAACAGCATTTTTAGACTGCAGCTTTTGATTAGGATGACCCTTGTTTGGTGACATCCTTGCACTGTCAATACTTCAATTGTTTTCTGGCTGCACACTATATGTAAAGGAAGAAATTTGTTTTATTTATCTGACTTTGTTGACCTAAGTAATTTGGCAAATCGTGGGAGTATTTATGCTATTGCTAAGGGTTACTGTGACTTGAAGATCTAATATTGTGAGATACCTGACATAACAGAGACATCCTGGAGACCATGGCAAGGTCATGAGATAAAAGAACACTGGCAACTGTGAAAATTAAGTGAAATTGATATATAGCTTTTAATAGATATTGGATATTTGATGTATAAATATATATATATATATATATATATATATATATATATATATATATATATATATATATATATATATATATATATATATATATATATTTTAGTTTTCTTGCAAATAATATGATCATTTATAACTTTATAATAAAAAAATAACTGCAATTATTTTGTATGCCCTAAGTAAAGATATGCTGGGAGTTTGATATACCTTTGTTATCCCAGGCTGGTCACAGTAATTGCCATTGCAATATGATCATATGTAAACAACACAATTTATGCAGTAAATCCAGCAGAACGTTTCTGCAGTCTTCAGCAGAAATGTTCTTAAACATTAAATATGAGCATATAAATGTCACTCACCCCAAAAACTAACTTTTTGAACTTTTTCCCAGTTTATATAAGATAAAAGATTCTGAAGAATTACTCTCCCAAGCTGAGTAGTGTTGTCTCATTTGCGGTATTCCCCTGTCAAACTATCTTTTTCTTTTATCCTTCCTGCTGTGTCTGTGAGGAACTGATGAGCTGTGGGAAGGGGTGTAATGAATAATGCGTGAGAAAACATTTTTAAAGCAAATGCGCTGTCATGACAGGTTTAGATCAGACAGTTGTTTTTTTGGACGATGAGCATTGTCTACACAACAACAGACAAAACAACAGTTGCGGTGAATATATTCAGGTTTTCACCAAGGATATAGCATTTTTTCCCCCAAAGGCATGCATCCTTCAACATGTTGATTCTTGGGGCAGCCAAGCTTTCATCAGTTTTATTAAAGACATTTTGATGAAAAAAGTGGTTCCACCCTTCGAGAGCGAGAGCACAGCTGGAGCATTGTGCCTGTCCATGAGGGGTCTTCCTGTAGATTTAATCCTAGGTCTTCGTCTCAGTGAATAAGCTCAACACACTGTCTTCTCATGCTTTCCATCTGTATTCTATGAAAGACAGCATGTTTAAGTTTTGTTTTTGTATATTCAGTTGCAACCAAGGATGCATTGGTTTGGTCTGCAGCAAATGGAGAATACTAAAGTTCATTAGAAAAGTGTATTTCTCAATGAGTGCCACCAAAAAAATTTCACTAACAACAAGTCATGTCGCTCCTATGACTCTTGAGATCATTTACTTAACTGGAATTTTTTAGGAGGCCATACATCCATTTACACATTCCTTGATATTCAGGTCAAGTCACACCTCACTGCATTAGTTGACTGTGGTGTCAACAAGGTCATATTAATAGGCATCAAGGAAATAAAATTAAAATTTTCTGAATTAAATTAGGATATCATTTGATGGAAGGTGGCTTCATGTGGGATTTTTAACCATGTTTTGTGTGTGTGTGTGTGTTTGTGCATTTATTCTTTTAATACAGATTTTGTTGTTGTTATTCTTTTTATATTATTCTATGACATTTATAATTTTTGTCATTTGTATAAGTCACAGGGGGGGAAAAGGACAGATGGTTTATCACCACATTGCACTTTTTAAAAATATGATTATGAATCATTTGATTCTTGACTGATCTTTTCAGCAATTAAAAACCTGATTTTGGTATGTGTTTAATTGAATTCATGTGGTTATTTTTTGTCTCATAAATGCTAAATTACCCATATGCCACAGAATGTAGAATTGTGTGCAGAATTTTCAAAGAACATCCTTGGAGAGACTAAATGTGCTAGGAATCATGCATAAAATCCACTCTTTCATGTTTTTTTTTTTTTTTTGCTTTGGTGTCATAGTTAAACTAGCTTTTTGCAGCCTTTTCTAATACATCACACTGTGGCACATAAATGCATTCACGCATTTTGGGTCTAATAGTCCATTCCCAGTGGATGTCATTGGCAGGCTTTGTTTAGTCTCTCATCAGTGGTGCACTCAGCTGGATCTTGTTTTCATTCACTTAATTGATGTATTGTGAAGAAAACAAACTTCAAAATGCTTTGCATAAAGCAGATGACCATCCACATATCTCAGAAATTGCAGAAAATAACTCTTAACCTATTGTTTCAAGTCACGGTACAGAGCATAATGAGCAAAAAAAAAAAAAGCATGTTCAATGTGTATCACAATGTTCTCTATTGATTATATACAACTAACCAGTCATGAATTTTGTGGTAGGGTGACCATACTTCCTCTTATTCTCAGACATGTCCTGGCCGGAATTTCTAAATTGCCCAACATGTTCAGGTGTTGGCTTTGTTTTCCTATAGTTTTCATTGCTGAAGGTAATGACTAAGAAAAATAGTTTGACGAATAGCGTGCAGGCATCATACATAATTGACCAGTCGTGGCGTGTGACAAGGTGGGATCTACAGAGAATGATCAAAACAATGCAAATACGTGTATACAGTGTTTGAGGACTGTAAATACATAAAAAATAAATTGCATAAATATAGATAGATAGATAGATAGATAGATAGATAGATAGATAGATTGATAGATAGATAGATAGATAGATAGATAGATAGATAGATAGATGATAGATAGATAGATAGATAGATAGATAGATAGATAGATAGATCTAGATAGCTGTATCAAGTGGGCCCTCATCCCAGTAGTGTTCATCTTTAGCATTTCTTTGACCTTGCTAGGATACCCATCAGAAGAATGCATCTTGTTTAAAACACAAAGCTGTAATAAATTACTCTTTTTTACGACTTTAGTAATTCTTGACTGAGGCTATTATTTCTGTTGCCTGTAATCTGACCTTGCCAAGCACATAATCTTGGATTTTTTTTCCAAGTCCTCATGCCTCCACTAATACTGTGTACCTAAGGAACCATTATCACGCTCATCACAAATAAAACGTCTGTATTCACTTTGCTGTATTTCATCTAATTTTCAGTTGTGCATCAGTGACTTTTGGGCATTTGTAGTATTACATGTAGACCACATTTTATCACTTCATTTATGAGATTAAAATGGATTAATTTATGGATTTTTAATGTAGCCGTCTGGATATTTTTGGTACAATGGATAATGCTTTACACCGACCCTCTGCTATTAGAACGGTAGTGGGTGCAAGTATGAATATGAAACTCCCACAGTGCAGTGAGATACAGCAAGCAAATATTACAAAATTGCTAAGTGATTATTATGTAAACATGATTTGACATAATGCAGAACATCAAGATAAAACCTCACAGAGCCTAGTTTAGCTGTGAAAACCGCGTAAGGAGGAGAGAGGTCCAGATATGGTCCTGTCTTTTTCAACTGCTGTTAGTAGTGGCCAAACTATTGTAAATGTTTTGTTGCCAAGTGATAAAAAAACCAGCATATGATCTTTTTTTTCTAACTTGTCTCCAAGACTTCTCCTGACTCACTTTCCAAGGAAAACAAACAGGAAATTTAAAAAAGGCTGTCCTGATATAAGGAGAACACAGGAGACAGCTGACATATTGGACATGTTGTTCATTATACATGAAGTTTTTGTGGATATATACTACTTTAAGATGTCTGGTATAAAATCCTTAAAATTTAATGCTTGTTTGAAAGCTTTTGTTCTTCTCATCTTTTATTTCCTTGAGCCAGAACCTTGAAACAGTCAGCATGATTGGTCACAGGATTTTTAGTTTACATAATCCCATTGTCTACCCTGGCTATAATCGCAGAATTGCCACTGCTTTAACAAATTGAGACCATTCTGATAAACTTCTTTTTTGCCACAAATAAGTTTCATTTTCTTGCCCACAGGGTGAAGGGAAACATGCCAAATTGTCAATTTATATGGAAATCTGGACATACTCCAAGACTATTAATGGAGAAATAAACGGGCAGGGGGTCCTCTCCTTCTGTCCTGCAATGTGTGGATTCACAGAGGGTCATATTTGCTTGAATTGCCAAGCACAAAAGCGGTCAAGGTCTGTGCTTTACAGACTTTGACACCTAAAGACATGTCAATTTGTTTGAGCAAGACTGGCATGGGTTTGATCATGGCAATGAATAAAATGTAGTTTAAAACAAGAAATTAAAAAAAAATAAATGCACAACAACAACACCCCGAACAAGAAATCATAGTGTGAATTAGTTTGTTTCTTTAAAAAAAAAAAAAAAAAAAAAAAAAAAAAAAAATTTAGTTTTTTACACAATAATTACAAAACCTTCATATTTTTACAATTTAATCTTACGGAGCAACGCACATGGCATGCAGGAAAAAAATAGTAGGCTAAATCGTGTGCATGATTTACTAATTCGTTCTCTCGATTTATAAATTGTGCATGCAATTTACTAATTTGTATCATCCATTTGCTAATCCGTGCTCACGATTTATACATCAAGAAACTAAAAAGTAAATTGTGCACACAATTTAGCAAATCGAGGGAATGAAATAGTAATCGTGTGCGTGTTTTAGTAATTCAGGGGCACGAATTAGTAAATTGTGCGCACAATTTATATACAGGTGCATCTCAATAAATTAGAATGTCATTGTTAAATGTGAGCCAAAATCACCACAATTAAAAGAACAGAAGAATTAAACTACTTCAGTCTGTGTGCATTGAACTTATTTAATACACAAGTTTTACAATTTGAGTTGAATTACTGAAATAAATGAACTTTTCCACGGCATTCTAATTTATTGAGATGCACCTGTATTTTTCATTGCATGTCAAACTACGTAACATAATCTTATTTAAATGCTAAATTAGTTTTTATTTTACATCTAGTTATTTTCTATGTAACAATAAAATAGGATAAATTCTCTGAAAAGCCTGTGGTATAGCATAACAAGGGGACTGTTCCTTGAAAAATACTCTGTTCAGTATCAACTAAGAGCTTAAGTAAAAAACAAATAACAATGTACTTGAAGTACTATGATGTAACCATAATGGATGTTTTCAATTTATATGATTATTAGGAAATTTGCTGTGGCAATCACTGGCTTATAAAATACATTTGTTTAATAACACTAGAGGTAATCATTTATACTTAATTCAAGGAGCCTGCAGAGTATCCTGTTCTATGCAAGCACCTGATAACTTTCTACAGTAAAATTCTATTGTATTAAATTCCGGCACGTAGTAACAATTTCCTCTTTGGTTTCTGACATCAGTAATTTTCACTGAGATTTTGTCAATAAAATACTCTGGACAGTTCCAGAGCCTTATGTTGGTTCGACACTTTATCAAGAAGCGCAACACATGCATATGTGCACCATCTGGGCATATAATGGGAGGAATAGCGGTCTCTCTCCTGGTTATTTTCCTGTATTCTGTTGACTTATATTGGTCATCCTTCAAGATCTGCTCACTTTGTCCTCTCATTGATCACTAATACTTTGCAGAAGAACAGCTCTGGTACTTATTAGTGGTAAAATATCCTAAATTCTCAATTAAAGAAGGCAAAAAAGGGAAGCCTTGACTGAAACCTAATTTTCTGTTAGTGAGAACTTGGTCAGACTATATAATGCAAATCTCTTTAGTACTGTACATGGATAAAATGCATTTCTTTTCAGTTAAATTTCTTCAGTTTCACTGGTGTATATTTCATTCGTTTATTAAGAAGATGTTTAGGAGTGTTTTCTATTTATTTGTATTTTTTTCTGATATGACATCATCGCCAATGCACACCCCAGGTTTGCAAGTGAGATAGGAAGTCCGACTCATTTCCGCAAATTGATTTCAAGCATCCATCAGGTAATTTTAGATTATATATCTCTGTAGTTTTGACATGATAGTCATAACATAATCACATGGTCTTTGGTGAAACAAAGCCATCGAGCAAATCAATAATATTAAATTTGCTTGTATCTTAAAAGTTTTTTAATAAAGTTCAAAATCAAGATGTAAACAGAGCTTCATCATTGTATCATGACAACAGAGAGACAAGTAACAGCAGTAAGTTCAGACCTGTTATCTGAGACTGATGTCTTGGGCTCGCTCACTGAGGGACTAAGCCTAGAAAATGTCATGCTTTACTGTTGTGCTAACTGCTGTGAAGTTAAGAAGCCCTGGTGACTAAGTATTGTTTGTCTGGCAGGCATGTTCACATAATACCATTGAACCTGACCTCACACCCAAAGTAGATAAGTACACTGGTTATGTGGGAAATGTTACACAGTCAAGACATACAAAGCTGATTTCAGAAATCTCACAGGAAATATTATAGTCTTAACAATTTTTTGTGATGTTTAAAGGAACAGTTCACCCAAAAGTTTTTATGTGATAAACGTTTTAATTTGAATGAACGGCAGTTCACAAACATTCAAATGAACAAGCAGTTCACAAACACATGTTGTCAGTGCTACAGAATTTCATTACAAAGAAGTGCTCTAATCTCTTTTCCATCCTAATGCTTTAAGAAAAGTTGAGATTTATTAGGATTTATTAAGATTTGTACTGTTGGTCATATAAAATTGCGCCTTGGTGGCTGTTTTAAAAGATGCAAGCAGGTGTCAGAAATGAAAAGCTGCACTGCACTTTGTCTACCAAGGTAATGGTTCTGTTCTGTTCTGTTCCTTTTTTTTACACAGTGGTCTGAACAAAATAATTGCATAATTTTTATGCAGACAATTTGTGTTAGTGTGAAGAGGCCTTAATTTTGCTGTCAATCTCCGAAATGGCCAATATAATAAAAGTAACTGATATGACTTGCATTTTCATCCAAATATAAGTAAATGACTTATATGGAATATTTTTATGATACTTTTATTGTATTTATTTATTTATTTTGTCTGGAAAAGAGAGTTGCATACATTCGTCTAAATAAATAAATAGAAAATGGCTGGCAAAAGTAAGAGCATATAGGTTTGGAACAACATAACAGGGAGTAATGATGTTTTTTTTCTGAGTGAACTATTCTTGTCATTCTAGCCTCCTTTACGAAAACCGATTCAGCAGTGATTACAGTAAGCATCTTATTTTACAGCTGATGTGAACTGCTTTTTGGAGAGCACAGTCGGTTTAGGAGAAGACTAATATTTAGATAACATTAACAGCCAGATTTATGTTACAGCTTGTTTAGGAAGTGATTAGAGACTGGAAAGTAGCTGAGATGCACAAGCTGCACATGTGGTCCACATGTGTCCTTGCAAATGAGAGCTTTTATTGTTATGTGCACTTTGCATACAAATGGGCAGATGAAAGTCAGCAGTGTAAACAAACACAAAATAGATATCCCAGAAGATACATGAGAGTGTTTAGAGGGAAAAGGCCAAGACAAGCAATATAATATGGGGTTTGGACACTGAAAGAGCTCTACTGGCATGGCTAGGAATGTCAGGAATGTCTGCCGTCTGCGTTCGTCCTTGTCTAAAGGTGATTTTACAATGTGAGCTAGACAATGGCTTTGTCATCAGAATTTTGTATCGCTGTAAGGTTGCTGGGAATCCCCTCCCTCTCACCTGTCTTCCAGTATCTGCAGGTGAGTCAACTTCCAGCTGCTCTGGATGGAGGTCAGGGAGTGTGCTGGAGATATCAGTGAAAGGGAACATTACACGTCAGGTGGAGTGGTTGATGGTTATGAAACCTTAAGCCCGACCCCCTCACTATTTCACAGAAATGCTCTCATCTGGATACCATGCGTACTACTGACCACATGCCTCCAGTATTCCAAGGTTTTTTTGTTAATACTGCACATGTGATAGTATTCACGGTTCTGTTAAAATGATAAAGAAAAATCAGACTGATCTTAATAGTATACACTGGTATTTGTATTTAATGCCTACATTTTTGTACGCTGAGGCATGTACAATACATTTACACTATTGTTCAAAGGTTTAATGCCAGTGAGAATTCTGTGTTTTTGAAAGAACTCTCGCATGTTCACCGAAGCTGAATTTATTTGATTAAAATAACACAGGGAAAACTGTTTTGTTGTGCAAAATTATTACAATATAAAATAACGGTTTTCTCTTGTAATACATTTTAAAATGTAATTTATTCTTGTGATCACAAAGCTGAATTTTCATAAGCTATCACTCAAGTCTTCAGGGTCACATGATCCTTCATAAATCGTTCTAATAAGCTGATTTGGTGCTAAAAATAAAAAAAATGATTATCACACCAGTGAATCATACAGAGCAGTGATAATCTTACAAAACTTAAAATGTCAAATTAGGTAAAAGCGTTCATTGCACTAAACCTATTTAGTCACCACATTGATTAAATAATCGTCCTATTCCATTACTTCAGTATGTAGTAAACCTTGCTTACAGTTTTGATGCTGTCAATATGTCAGTAATGTTTGTTTCAGAGTCTTCATATAAAAAGGAATTTACAAATGAATAATAATCAGGTTGGAAATAATCAGGAAATTAACAAAGGACAGCATAAAAGTTAGAATTAACTGTATGAAAAGCAATATTTTCTTAACAAAATGTTTTAGCTTACTACCATCCTGGATTAACACAAAGGGGAACCAGGGAGATCAAAAGGCTACTGTTCACCCATTGAAACCCATTGAACTTGGACTTGCATTGCTTTTGAATGTTAATTTCTCATCAAAATACTTGAACCACTGACCCCTAACTGTGAGCATTTATCTGTGCCTTTCAACTATTTCCTTTTTGAATTAGTGGAGTCCACCAGAATTAAGCAATAAGTCAGGCTTGAAGGACCACCAGCTCTCACTTGGCTTTAAATCAGGCAGAGAAACTCACTGGTGCCCTGGTACATCACACAGGTCAATGTTTCTGCTCAGTGATTGGATAACTTGCCATGTCAGAAAGAACCATGTGAATACATTAGTCATCATCATCATCATCACCATCACTGCCAGTGTGGACAAGTCTGCTTTGAGGTTTCAGTGGTTTTAATGAGCGAGTGAAACCATGCCTTCAGGCTTGTTTTCTTTAATCTTTAAATGTTTTGGTGCTTCAGGAAGTATAGGAAGTCACATTGCATGCCTTTTGCATAAACCTGCAATACTGCTACCAGCTGCCGGCATGTAGTAGCTGAAGCTGTTGAGGTAACATTTTCACAGTAAGCTGTTTATGTTTAGCTCTGTTGTGTTGATGTCTGACTCCTTGTGTTATGCAGTTTACATGGATTTTTTTTTTCTGCCTAAAGCAGATTATACTTAATATGTACATTGCAATCTGATGTTCTTGTATATTGTTTGTTACTCCATGTGACCTTGTGAATTGCCCCTAGGGGATAAATAAAGTGTTTGAAATTGAAAAATATTACCTACTATTCTTAAAGTGTAAAAATATCTGAAGTCATTTAAGCATCTAAACAGAGCGCAGATGGAGGAGTGCAGGTGAGAGGCTCATGCACATCACTGTAGGGGGGAGAATGTCTCGGGTATGAACCCGTGTGGTGTGCCGTTAGATGTTTTCATGGCCATTTTCACCGGCTTAATGATTAATTTCACTACCACATGCCAGGAGTTCTCGACCTTGCAGGGCTCATCACAGAACACATGAAGACAGCACGGACAATGCATCTCTGATATACATTTTTTAAATATTAAGGTATGTTTGACAGAACAGATGTAAAAAGGGGTTATTTAGTGATTTATTGTCAGTATCTGCCATTTAAGGAAATTCAGTGCCTGAGAGCACTTTTCTATGCCATTGATCATTGCGTTAAGTAGATATAGGGAACTAAATGTTCTTTGAAAAAGACAAAAGAAAAAAGGAGAAGAGATATTTTGACATTGATTTGTTGGGTTATGTTAAGGGTTGTATCCTAAGGCCTGAATTTGAGTTGGCATGAAAGATCAAGATCTGTAGTCTGTTGCAGCTTGGAGAGTGAACCAGCCCTCATTATCATCAATAAGTATGACAAGACATGGTGTTGGCAGGTTCTCTTTCCACTTGAACACATGATTGCACACTGTCTAATGGTCTTCTTGGCAAACATCTCTCTTGTTACTTGTTACTCATATCTATGAGTATTTGCAGATGAATCATCTTTTTTTTTTCTTAAGCAGGAAAAAACATTACAATTATTCAAGGCATGTATGTGTTGAATTGAAACATTTTCATACCATTGTTTAAGTGAATATTGAATTGTTTAAGTGATATTTGTGTCTTTTTTAATTATTCATGCCTCTTTTTTTTGCCCCAAAATGTTCTGGTTCCATACATTGACAATTCATCAAGTAATGCAATTTTATAAATGGTATAAATATTATAAAGTTTGTAGCATAAAAATGCTAAATATAAATAGCTTATATACACACATACACACACACATAGAAAGTCATAAAGTTTTGGAAATAAAGTGAGAATGAGTAAGTGATGACAGGAGTTTTAATTTTGGGTGATAAATATAAACTGCATAAAACTATTAGGTTTATGAGGTAGTGACCAGGTATAGCAGATTTCCGTTGAGTATCTTAAACCACAAGAAGGTCAAATGGGTGCTCAAAGCGAGGAAAGCTATGCTAAAAATTTGATGAGAGAAGGGATATAAGGTTGATTGCAAGTTATAAAAAATTTCCTTTCCTTTTTTTTTTTTTTTTTTTTTTTACAAATCTTTAAAATCCATATTTACACACTTTTCTCAGTGGTCCTGCAATCGAACAGCGAGGGGTCTCAGGAAAACAGAGTTGTGCTGACAGACAAGCTGTTTGCTGGTCTATAACGGTGTTGTTCAGCCAGGCAGTGAGAAAACCCCAGCTGCGATCAGATACACGCCGGCTTGTGGACATGGTTCTCTGTTGGCCTCTTGGTCCAGGACAGTGTCGAAATGAAAACAGAGAGGGTAAGACAGGAAGGAGCAGGAACATGTGACACAGTGTGAGTGTGTTTACTGCTTGTGCTCTCTCACCTTTTAGTCTGGCAGTCTGGAATGTTCCATTTCCACTCAACCACATTGAAAGGAAATAAGATTTGGGATTGTGGGTGTGTTAGTGCTCGAGGCTAAGGATTGGCCTTGGCCTTATGCACATGTAACTTTGTCAGTGTCATGAGTGCATTTCCTGAGATTTCAGGCTTACAAAAAAAAGGTGGATGTTCAAGACCGTAATGAGAGATGCCCAAGATTGTCAGTCATTCACGAAACATCTGTTGAGCTCAGTGAGCTACACTCATCCACCTGCTATGGTTTTACTCATGGAGCACAAACTCAGTAACCCAAGCCCATCTAATTGAGGTGATGAGCAGGTATAAAGGTGCAGCCACTGACACTAAACCCTGGGAAAGTTTAGGTGACTTTGGTGTTGTTAGGTGAAGTTGGTGCTGGTTGTACTAAGCTCTCAACGCTTATCAAGCTTGTTCTGTCATTGGTAAGATCCTGTGACCATCTCCCCTCCACTACTCTCAGTGAAGTGTTTCTCTGCAGAAGTAAGCCTTTGTTTGAAATATTGAGGTGGACTAGAGTGACCTACCCCACTCTGCTGGCTGAGCCGCTTTGTTTTAGTCTGTTCCGGGATAAGGATCAAAATAAAATGTGTTTTTGTTCTTGTTAAAAATTAGTCCTTGTTCTTTGGCTTCCAAATATGTGTGGATAAATTTAATGAATGACCTCTGAGTTTTGTCCTGCTCTTCTAAAGAAATAGATCTCCCGAAAATAAACATTTGCTGAAAATGTTTTCTTCCTTAGGTCAAGAGTTTTAGCAATGAATTACTTGATCGCCAGTGGATCCTCTGCAGTGAATGTGTGCCAACAAAATGAGATTCCCAACAAATAGACTTATAAAACTGATGAAATCATCACAATAATCCACATGACTTTAAATAAACATCTTACAATAAATAAATAAGTGTTTTAAATGTAAAATTTGAGTCCATAATCCATAATAACACTTCTTCCAGTGAAAAAGCCCATCCTCTGTTGTCCTCTCACATCATAATCCACCAGCGATGTTCTTTATATTCCAGTAAGAGGTCAAGCCATGATATACAGTAGGAGTCTTCTATTGGTCACACTTCTTCATGAGATGAAAATTAATCTAAAGGAACAGTTAAACCCCACAGCTGATTCATTTGTGCAGGCCACCCACATGATTTACTAATTGCTGTTATTGTGTCATGCCAATCAAGGCCCTTAGACAGGAGCTTGTTAAAATAAACTGAAGCCTGCTGTGCACAAGACCCTGCATTAAAGCAGCACAGATGTTATGCAACACTCGTGAAATGGAAGAACCCCTTTTTTGAGGTTCATTCCAGTCTAAGTGGCTGGGAGGTCCACCAGATGGCCCTTTGTTTCTCTCATTCATGCGGTTAAGCTCGTCTGAATGTGGAACAGTGTTATGTTATTGGGTCATCTGCCAGTCACAACTTTTGATGATGAGATTATATTGAGCTGATTTAGCGTTTAAGCTTCACAATGGATTTAAACTAGCTGCAATTAGCATTAGGGTTTGGTAAGAAGGGGATACATGCAGCATTATTTAGCAAGATTAGCGAAGAGAACAAGGTTTGCATCCGGTGAAAGAAAGTTATGGACTTAATGTTCCCTGTTATTGAGCCATGTAGATTTACTGTACAGAAACAATGTGCCATTGACTTTTAGACTCTGTCCCTTTTCAGCTTTTATGTTTTTAACACTACCAAGGCAGACTTTATTGATCAAAAATCCAGAAAATCCAGCAATATTATGAATTATTATGACATTTTACATTAACTGTTTATTTAAATATGTAATTTATTCATGATGGCAAAGCAACATTTTTAGGCAGCCATTACTCCAGTCTTCAGTGTCACATGATCCATCAGAAATCATTCTAAATAATGCTGAGTTGGTACTCAAGAAACATTTCACGTTATTAAAAATGTTCAAAACAGCTCTGCTGCTTAATATTTACTTTTTTTTTTTTTTTTTTTTTTTAATAAAATGATTATTTATTTGAATTTGTAGCAACCTAAATATCTTTGCTGTCACTTTTGATCAAGTTAAAGCACACTTGAAGAATATTTTTTTTTTTTTTACTTTTGAATGGTAATGTATTTATTTATGTTTATATTGTTTATTTATTCATATAATTTTTTGTTATTATTACAAACTTATTTCTTATTTTTTATTATACATGCTGGCATATAATACATGTTGGCTTCATTTGCTTTGCTATTCAGTTTAATTTGTCAGAAAAACATTTTCACTTTCTGTTTAGTCATATGTCTTACCCTGTGTATTATTACAAAAGTTAGAACCAGGTGCTTACTTACAGAAGAAGATAATGTCGCTATTCAGACCTTTTTCTTTTTTCTTTTTCTTTTTTTCAATCAATGTCAGCTATGTGAGGAATGACATTTTAATTAGGTAACTTTTTTTCTCTCTCTTTAAAACATGTCCAGGCTCAAGTAAGTACAAGAAGGGTAGAACAGGCCGGGGTGTTCAGGCCAGGTTATTGCCTGATTTTGATGATTTTATCAGTTCCTCCCAAAGCCAAGTTAATATAAAATGACATATCATTTGCAAATTAACATAAACTGTAAAGAGTATAGATACAGACATCATTAAAGCTCATCACTGATTTTAGTTTTCTGAAGTTCATGCTGATTGTAAGGGTGAATCAAAAAATAGCATTAAAGGGGTAAATTCAGCTGCTTATCACAGTATTGTAGTGTGTATGAGCATTCAACTGCTAATAAAGATCTGATTATACTAAATGGGGTCCAGAAATGGCAAGACTCATCTTGCTGTCCACTTCTCTTTGTTAATATTGACTGTGAAATTTAGAATATTTAGATTTTCTGTTTTAATTCCAAGAGTTTCCCATGTGCCCGACATTCCAGACATTGTGTGCTCAAGAAGGCATTAGACAACACGAAAACACTCCAACTCACACTTCCATACACACAGTTAAGTAGCTTTGGTGATTTTTTTTTTCTTGAGCAAACAGACACAGCTTCTTTTTATTATTATTACTATTTTTTATTATTATTATTATTTTTGGAGTTGTGCTGGCACAGTTTCCACATAGACCTGTTAATAAAGCACCTTTTATCCTGAACTCCTTCTCAACAGTATTCCCGGCACTACTGATAAGGCCAGTGACATAATTTGCTTTACTGTAGTCAGCAGCACCACACCTTTGTGAACATTTATTGTAATATGCCAGGTATGTTTTTAAGCTGTTTTCGAGGTAACATCAAACATTTTTAGCAGCTCATACAGATGAGTTTAGACTTGAACGCCACAGAGGATTTTAATTTAGGATGTTGGCTAAAATTTGCCAGTGCTCTTTCCACACCCCAACTATATGAAAACATACACATAACTGTAATTAAAGGGATTATTATCATAGGTCATGATCCAAGGGGTCAATAATTTATTACACATTACAATAAGGTACAGTTCGTTAATATGTGACACATTACATTACTGCGTTATCAGGAAAAGTAATTAGAATACAGTAACAAGTTAGTGTGTAACATTATACCCAACTCTGGTAAACAAAAGGTTCATGTCTATAAATATAGACTAAACTACTGTCTGCTTTGATTGTCAGTGGTCAAAGTGTCACACTGCAAAACAGATGAATTCATTCTCATTTGGAAAGAGTTACACTACTTTGTTTTTTAATACCATCAGAGTGACTTGATTGACAAGATTTTGACTTCTATTGTATTTCTGATATTCTAACATAGTATTTCCAATCTAGGCAAGAAACAGCATTTATGTGTCAGCCTTGAAAGCCCCTTCACTTGAGCCTCTAATGTGGCTGCAGGTTTAATTAGGTCCAGGGCATTGTGAGCTAAATATTTACGTGGCAGCTCCAGCACAGATAAAGTTAATAACAGAAGCCTTTGGACTAATCGCAGAGAGCGGCTCTTCAGTTCACCCTTGGTGAAATCTGCTGGAATGTGTCCCTTTCAACACTTCTGGTGTTATCCAATCAAAATCAAAATAGTGACATATGTGGATGGAGACTTGGAGAGTAATCTTTTCTGTTCATCTGCCTCCTTTTCCTGCTACTATGTAATGGATCTTATAATATAAAAATGAGCAGATGGTCTGGATATGACTCAGATATTAGAATTAAAAAGCAATAAAAGATATCAAATTTTGTGTGTGTGTGTGTGTGTGTGAACAGAATGTTCTAATGTGAGTTTATCTGTATGTTCCTGATTAAACTTAAGTTACATAAAACCAATTTCCACCACTGGCAACAGATTATTTCAAAGAAATTTTATTTTGGTTCAACATAATTTATTTATTGATTTATTTTTTTAAGCGTTGTTCCCCCACAGCTTGACCACAGGCATAAATGTTACCATGTTGTCTTGACAGTGTGCCGGGAATCACATATTTGGTACATTCTCTTGGCAAAAGTTATTTTCTCTCATCTGTCTAACATCCTCCCCTTTCCCATAAGTTGACTAGTGAGGCCAAAAAGATATACTCAGAAAAGGCGGTGTTTCAGTGGATAGGCAAGGTAACATGGGGGGAAAAGCATTCAGTTAAAGGCATCTCTGTGCATTTCAAACCCATTGGTTTGTACAGTCAACTTTTGTGATAATAATACCAATGCAGAACTTGTGTGCAGTTTAAAGATTTATACTGTATGACTTACTAGCATTATACACTACTGTTCAAAAGTTTTCCAGAGAAGACTGTAGAACAATCATCTACTAAACCCTGCTTTTACATGCAATATATGAAAATAAATGGAGAGTCAAGTGTCAATATTTTGTAACGTCCTGAAAGATCTTGGAGTGTCCTTCACTACCTATGATATCCAATAAAACTCTTTGTGTGGATTTGCGACTGGTGAAAATAATAAAATGATGTCTAATGGAGCATTTAATTAAAACAAGGGGTAAATTAATTAATAAAAGATCATTTTATTAATCAGGTGTGGTTCAATTTAATTAAGCATTGTAGTTTATTCAGAAGGTACCTGCTGGTAAGTCAATGAATGGCTGAGCAAAGAGGGAGCTGTAATTGATTTCAGACACAGTCCCTGGAAATCAGACATGACCAGCTGACCTTCGTCAACAGACGTTTTGTGCTTGGAGACTGAACAACATACTTTATAGTGTAGCCCAAAACTGACACTTGAACAAGGACATATCTTTAAGCTTTATGTAACTGAACATTTGGCATTGACTGGAGCAGCATTTGTGTTAGAAGCCACCTTAAATTTACTGCCTATTTCCATTGTTTTGAGACGTGGTTGAGCAGTCTTCCTCTCCAGAGGTTCAGAAAGTGCTTCTCAGATATGCTCTAGGAGGTGCTGGAAGTCATATTTTCTGTAAATAACAGCAAATTACCTTAAAATGTGGACCTAGCAATTTCCTTTTTGTCTGTTTGTTTTGGCTTTAGATGTAAATGAAAATGCTTTTCAGAGATTTGTGAGAGTGCAGTGGCATCAGTTCTTTATAACACAATTATGTTTAAATTACTTTATATGGACATCTACAGGTAAATCACTCTCTTCAACATGTGCAGTATGTTACAGAAATCTAAAACTCCATCCTGCAAGTTTGTGGTTCCCAGTGAGTCTGAGAATAGCAACATAAGTTTCCTCATGTATTGTGTGCTCTTTGTGGTAAAGAACATGTGAATAGAAACTAATGGCTCACTTTGTGTTCTTTGGAGATCGTACAGTATATGCTCTTCAAAGTTGTGGAAGTCGTGACCTAATGGTTAGAGATTCGGATTCATAATCCAAAGACTCGAGTTTGAGCATAAATGGCTGCCCACTGCTCCAGGTGTGTGTTCACAGTGTGAGTGTTCACTTCTGTATGTGTGCACTTGGACGGATAAAATGCAGAGCACAAATTCTGAGTATGGCTCACCATACTTGGCTGTATGTCATGTCACTTTCAACCTCTGCAGGTCCTTGGACTGGCAGATTTATATGCCTTTTATTCAGAATATAATATAGTTTTTCAGCTCTTCTAGTTTGAAGAGCTGAACCCCAAGAATGCTGTCAAAGACTATAAATCCACAATGTACACTTGTGAGGGATAAATTAGATTGTAAAATATATTAAAATAAAAAAGTTATTTAAAATTGTAAGAATATTTCACAATATTACAATCTTGTCTGTATTTTTATCACATGAATGCAGCCTTGGTGAACATAAGAGACTTTCAAAAACATTAAAAATCTTACCATCCCCAAACTTATGAACTTTAGTATTGTCCTTTACAGTCTGTTCTTTACATTTAGACTACCTATGCCATCTTCTACACCCAGTTAACTTAAATCTTTAACAACATTAATAATTTAATAGCACTGTTATATAATCTTTACCAGATATATTTACCAGAATAGGTTTTCATATTGTACATCATAAAGCTGTAATGCATAAATGCACTTATCATTTATGATGATACATTTGAGCTTTTAATGTTTTATTTTTCTACATGTATTTATACTGAATCGTATAGAATTTTGATATTATTGAATATAGCTTTAAGAAGGTAACTGTAAAGGTTTCTTTATAGAGTTTGGGTGGTCGGAGGTACAACAGTTGTAGTTTTCAACTACTAGGAGCATTTGACCACAGACTGTTCCTAATTTCCACTAAATCCCACACCTTTCCAGATGGTAGCCTTTGAACTCAGCACTCAGTACCACTAATTGCAAATTCACATGGTTGAAGCTGGCACCTGTCTGTGTAGTATTTCTCAGCAGTGCACTTCATATAATAGCAGCCATATGTTTGTGTTGTACATTATTGCCATACCTGTCTGTTTCTGTCTCGCCTACGCTCCTTGCTGGACCATTTAGCTTGATATTCATAACACAGAAAATCTAGTCTGTAATTCATGGCAGCTTTCATTGGCCAAGGCCCGCCCATGAGGCCGTTTGACCAAAATGTCAAACAACCAATCACAGTTCGTTTCGTTCATCGTCACGTTTAGAGGCCGTGGAAATGTCGCCACAATAACAGACCGGTGTGTAAAACTGTCGGACATATTTTAAGATTCTATGCTGCTAACTTTAAATATTTCACATACTTTTGAAAATACACTGTTTAGTTGATCCTGATAAGCGCTCGTCATCACAGTTAAACACGATGGCTTTCTTCTTTCATGATGGGGTTTGGTGTCACGCTATCTTTGTTTCCAGGTGGAACGTTAAAGAACGCGACACACACGTCTCGCGGAAATCCTGTAGAATCCAACCAATCCGATGACGACTTCGACACTCCCATATGCGTTTCCACTTTTGTGTCCCATATGCATCAGACGTTTAGCCAACGGTCCGTGGTGTGACATCTGAGGCTGAGACTACAGAAAAACCATTGACTGTACTTTATTAAAGACAAATCCCATCTTTGCTCTTGTTGATGGAAAAGATGTCTAAATTTGAGTACTTTTTATGTTTTATGTAATAAATCATCAAAGTAATGTATATGTCGGACTTAATAGGAGACAATATGTATTGACAATGTAAAACCTATCTTGAGCTAGGTTTTGTCTGACATCTTAGCAGCTTGGGGCAGTCTTTTGTGACCTGAAATTGGCTGAGACATGTCCCATCTCATACCTGATACATCCCATCTGATGCATGATTAAGCTTCCCTTTGTGACCATTGATTCATGTGACTAAAAGATGCAGTGGGGGGACTTGACATCACAATGCAGATCTATTACAATGTTTAGAAATATATTTACTTCAGAATTAAATATTCATGCCTTAGCTCAATGAGCAACCAGTTTTCTGGCAAATCACAAACTAAAATCACATCATAGAGCTCAAAATTAATATATCACCAATTTTAACCCCTGCAGAGGATCATTTCAGGTCAGCTAAGCATAACCTTTTCCAGTCCAGTTTTAAAAGTCTGAGGTTTGTATATAAAATCCCTTACAAAACCATATTCCTGACAGTAGAAATCCAACTGTGAGCTTTGTGTTAGTCTAAATGAAAACCATTCAGTTTATAGTTGAAAAGATTAGGTAACATACAATCCTTTTTTTCACTCGTATATATATTATTGAATCTGAAATGCAGAACTGTTCTGTGAACAATGCTAATTTGTATTATCAGTTTGCTTTGATTCTGGCAGAACAGATTTGTTCAAGTCTCTACTTGTTCATCAATAATTAGCATTAATAATAATGTGTGTGTGTGTGTGTGTGTGTGTGTGTGTGTGTGTGTGTGTGTGTTTGTGTGTTTGTGTAAATTGAAATTATGTACATTACTGTTTTCAACATTGATAATAATAAGAAATTTTTTGAATTGAGTTATGACTACTGAAAATCTAGCTTTGCCATCACAGGAATAAATTACATTTTTAAAATATATTTAAAATACGAAGCACTTACATTTATAGCAATTATAATAATATTTCAAAATCTCATATTATATTCTTTTTAATATTGATAAAACAGTCAATTCTCCAGATATCTATGGCCTGTGAATGTGTGTGAGAGAGAGTGTATGTCTGATACTCATGGGAACAGCTGAGACGAAGGGTGCAGGCTCAGTCAGGTAGTGCAGACGAACTGGCGCTGTTTTTGTGCTGGTGACTCTATGACAGAAGTTGAGAGCTCACCAAGACCTTCGCCTGGGATGTCAGCCAAAAGCGGCCAGAGTGAGATACACTGTCAGCATTGGATTAAACATTCAGTCCCCTTCCAGCTCTGAACCCCTCTGCTTTCCCTCTCCATGGCTGTGGAAATACGTCTTGATTAAAATAAAGAAATTTATTTTATCCACATTATCTTGAATATTTTTATCGGACAAAAACTTTAAAAATAAGAAAAAATACTATTCATAAAAATGTGTGTGCACGCATATATATATATATATATATATATATATATATATATATATATATATATATATATATAATATTTGTTATCTTCTGTCTGTTAAGAACATATTGAAAAGAAAACAGTCATTATATCTCTTTGGTTCCACTCAATGAATAGTAATTTTGCATGATCTGTCCTGTGTTTCTCATATCGTGTTCCTTCTGGCTGTCTAGACTGCCAGAGCTTCAGCATGCCATTTCTCACAACTCAGTTGCTCAAGCAACTAAACCTTAACACATTTGTTTGTCAGAAACACTGAAGTCAAACAGGGTCAACGCATGCCTTCACATCTTTCAAAGTATCACAGTACTGTAGTGTGTCACAGTATAGGTACAGTAAGCAATGCATTTAAAAATGATCACATCCTCATCTTCCAAAAGAAATTGTTTTGGTGATGAATAGCTTTTTTTCATTGTAAGATATGATAACTATTGTCAGGCGCATGAGTAATATTAGGTAATATTGGTTTATGCTCTGGGGCCTCATTTATAAAACACACACATACAGTCAGTAAGCAGATAAACCTGTGTTTTTAAATCAAAAATATAGTAAAAATGTAATATGTAATTTATTCCAGTCTACAGTGTCACATGATCATTCAGAAATCAATCAAATATGCTGATTTCTTGCTATCAGTGTTGAAAACAGCTGTGCTGATGAGTTTTTGTGTACAGTGTGATATTCTTTGATGATTATAAAGTTCAGAAGAACAGCATTTACTTCAAATAGAAACATTTTGTATTATATTCTGTATTCTGTATATTGTACAGGTAGTCTGTAATTTTAATTGATTTATAGCATCAATGCTGAATAAAATTATTTCTTAAAAAAAAAATTATAATAATAAAAACTTACTGACCCCAATCTTTGAAATAGTAGTGTATATTTTGATATTTTTTACAATTTGTATTTATACTGTATCTGTGTAAATAATTTTAGGGCCTATGAGGTCAGTTGACTATTTTTATTTGAAGCCTTTTGTTACAAACATTACAATAATTTAAACTATACAGACAAACAAAAATGCTGTAACATTCCAGTCTCTTGTTTGCTCTTCTAAATCATTCATAGGAACATTCAGGAAATTACCATCACAGTTTGGGTGCTTGTACACGTGTTATCAGAAATTAGGCCCCTGCTTGTGTTTTAATTTTCTTGGAAAATTTGTGTTTTCTTATTCTGCCCACACCTTTTCCTTTTTCTGCTAGTAGTGCTGTTTTAGCCTAGGCCTTGAATAAACACGTTTGTCCTTACTCAAACCCATAGAGAAAATTATACACAGAATTATTACTTACACCTGAACACTCAAAGCATCCCATTGTGATCAATACACGACTCCCGATCTGATCAAATAAAGGTCTAAAAATAGATAACATGAGAAATTATTTGTCAAAGGCAGTAGTCTGTTGTGTCTGGGAGCTCATGCATTGGTTAATGGTGTGACAGATATTGGATCAGGCAAGAATGCTTAACTCACTTTGATAAGTCTCAAGCTGACATGCTTCCTAAACTTGTCACACTGCCTCCTGTGAGCTTCACAAGCGTGCTGTTCTCATCTCCTGTGCCATGACAGTTTTTAGATGATTAAAAAGCTTAAGCTGTCACCGAAAGGAATCACACCGATTTTGTAGGAACTGAACCAAACTATCAATCAGCTAATATAATTTATATCTCACGTCTTTCTCGTATAAGTTTCTGTTGTGAGCGGATGGATTTAGTTTTAATAATATTTATATAATAATATTTAATACAGCGGATCTAATCTTACAGTATGTAAAAAATTGTGGCGAAGTCTCCCTTAAAATATTTTCCCTCAGTTCCCAGGCAAATCTTCTGAAGAATTTAGCTAATGAAGGTTAAATAGTTTACTCTTTAGATGTTTAGAAAGCAAAGTTCATGAAAGCATGAAGCTGTCCAGTCTGCAGGAAAAAAAGAGTCTTTTTCCCTCTTTGATTTTGTTTATGTATGTATAATATTTCTGCAAAGTCTCATATTCTCAGAATTTCTCATTCGCTACTGTCTTGCAAAAAAAGACCTCAGGCCTGAGTGTCAAATACTGTTAAATTATCACTCTATACATTCTGCATTAGACCTATTATGTTACCTGATATAGTGCTATTGTTATCATTATGACAGGGGTGAAAGAAAGTCTAAAGAACTGAAGATTGATGAAAAAGGAAGGGGAAATGTATATCTGTGGTTCTAGATCTATTGTACCACTTAAATACAGTGTAAAGCACCATTGTGTCAGTCACTAGTATATCACGCCAGCTGAATAAATCACAAAAAAGTAATTAAGAATGCCTTTGATCTGCCAGAGCAACATTTTAGACTAAAATCAACATTTAATACTTAGACATCAGAGAAAAACTTTAAATGATCAAAGACCTTGTGGAGGAAGCAGATTTGCAAGGATTGTGTTCTTTTCAGTGTCATGAGACTTACCTTTTCAGTCTGTCAAATGTGTTCTTTTGGTTGGCGACTATGAATAAAACTGCTTAATAATAGTCGAGTTGATCTAATCTTATGTGATAACTGCAGACGTGTCCTTTCATTCATGCTTACTGTAAGAACGCAGTGAAGACTAAAAGAGAATTAGCTGCAATCCACATTAATCACCTGTAATTGATGGGTGAGCCATCATGTGAGGTCCACAGTCAGCTGACAGGACTCAAACTATATTGTTGATTTTAAATTTTCAGTTTAACTCGGATAATTCCTTAATCTAAAATGCTGCAGAATCACTTGACAGAGAAAAATAATTCAGGCAGTTAAGATTGGTCATACAAGAGGAAAATGAAACTGAGTGTGTGTCTGCTCATGAACACATAACGGAATATAGTTCTTGTGGTCACAAATGATGTAAAGGCTTTCTGTCTTAATTGTTTCACTCTCATGTAATTTCAAAATGGTTTTCTTTCTTCTCTAAAAATTTTTTTTTTTTTTTTTTGTCCTTAGAGAAAGTCAGTGGTGTTGGAACACCCTGAGTGTGAGTTAATAATGACAATTTTCATTTTTGGATGAAGAATCCCTTCAAGCATGAAACCCACTTTAAAAAAATCTGTTGAGTTGCATTGTGTTCCATTTTGTGAAGAGCTGTCAGCAAATAACCACAAACAATAATGCCATATTGTGTACCATGAGGATTTTTTATAACTATACAAAGATATTATAAAAACATCTAGTCTTGAAGTGGCATCTTGTAAATATGGAAATCTCATCAAATCGTGGTCAGATCTCAGGGTGTATTGCATATCTGATGAATACACTCATGCAGGAGCTGTTTGGCAGTGCCATAACATTTTTTGTGGCTTTTCTGTCTGTAAGGTATGACAAAACAGTCTGAGCTTCAGACTAAATCAAAGCCACAGCCACAGTGTTTGTAGGATTCTGTAGCATATGTTTAGCAATTATGTGTAATACCTTCCAGTCTGCAGCCATTATGGCTAATAATAATGGAGAGTGACATATTTCATTTTCTTTCACACAAATATTATGCAATTCTTATTTTGAAGGTGCAAAAGTATTTGACATTAACCTTGTCACATGAATGATCTGTTTTGGTTTAGATTTCTGTGTCTCTGTTATCCTGCCTAGTTAGTTTCCATGGTTTTTGATTAATTAGCTCCATACCTGTTTCTGTTCTTCTTGATTATGTTCACTGTTTATAAGTCCTGTGTTCTCCCCTGATTCCTTTGTCTGCTATCGTTTGGATTTGTGTTTGGATGTGCCCATTCTCTCGCGTGGATTATTAAAAGAACTCTTTTGATTATACTCCTTTGTCATGAGCTTTGTGTTGCACACCAACTCGTGACAAACCTTTCTGGTTTTCCCAATTACCAAATGTTTTCTTTTGTAGTGCTCTTCAGAGAGTGACTGATAAATGTAGTGTGATGAATTTAAAGACATAAGAAGGAAACATATTCTTAGGTTGTGTGTGTGGTATAATTTGCAGAAAAAGAGTAAAGGGATAGTTCTCATGAAAAAAAGATTTTAAATAATAATTGTTGTTAATTAATTGTTTATAAAATAAAATGTATAACAAAGACTTGGTGTAATATTTTATATGAAATTCCTTTAATTTGTAGTTTATAAACCAGAAATCTGAGAAATTTATTTAACCATCAGTGTGTTTTGATAATATTTAAATATTTTCAAATTGACATTTAGTTTATTGTGGTCTATGCTGAGTTTATTTTTCCTTCACTTTCAAGTATGATTTGTTGGGCCTCTTTGCAGTGCATTCCTGAGTCTAGGGAATGTATTTTGAAACATCACATAACCACATTACTCCTGGTTGTTCTCAGACAGCACAGAGTGACTCTTAACTTCCTCGTCCCATCCCAGGGATGAAGCCTTGACAAACGCGATCTGTTCTGTGTGCTGGTGGGTGGCCAGTGGAGGTCACTGCCCTGCTGAAGTTGAGAGGGGATCTGTGTGATTTTCACACCTCGCAGGAGATAATATCTCTTTTAAATAAGTGTGATCTCTCTATTCTTCCACAGAGTGTGAGTATGTCTCATGTCAAATGCAACCTTAAACTATAGAGATTAGGTAAAGTGTGTTTGCTATAAAGTGAAGTGACATTCAGCCAAGTATGGTGACCCATACTCAGAATTCATGCTCTGCATTTAACCCATCCAAAGTGCACACACAAAGCAGTGAGCCTTGCTCAAGGACACTTAAGTCATGGTATAGCCAGCCCAAGATTCAAACCCACAACCCTAGGGTTAGGAATCAAACTCTCTAACCACTAGGCCGCGACTCACCAGACTATACTGGGGGGAAGAAGACCGGTTTGATTGAGAAATATTCATACCCATTGATTTGACTAATATTAGGCAGTGGGTCACTTAAGAAGCACTGTATTCATGTTTTGTTTGATATTACATCAAGGCAGCATTATCAGTGCTTAGACTACAGGCCTTTGTGCATCTAAATAGCTAAAGTCTGTTGCAGCTAGTAGTGTAAGCTGGCCTGGTTTGGCTGGCAGCCATGGAAGGCATCATCAAGATGTATTAGAAGGATGATGCCACATTAATGGTATTCCAAGTTCATCTTGTATGTAGCTTATGATCTCCAGAGCAGGACATCGGAGATGTGTCTGGATTTGAAATAATCTAGATTCAGCTATAACAAACTATTCAGGAATGGATTCTTTGTTCTGATTTTGAATGCTGTCAAAATTTCTAAATATTTGTAGCTCCCCACATATACAGTGCACTGCATAGTTAATCACTTTTCAGGAGAGCATAATTTGAATTCCCTATTGTCTTTTAAAACGTCTTATATGTATAACAGGAAATTTTGTTCAAAGAAATCAAATAAAATTCTGAGCAATTCTTAGATGTTGTCACTTGATTGACACAATTTTACATCTCATTGATGCATTTTCTAATTTAAGCACAGGAATAACGAAGATGGTGCCATATAAGTCGAGGAGAGAATATCACCTGTCAATGATTTATGACCATCAACTTGTTTCCTTATGCCACATATTTCTTGGTAAGAATAAAGTTACAGTTTGTTTACTTGCTGCCAATGGATTCAACTTTTAGTTGGTTTTTGTCTCTTTATGTTATAGAATTTAAAGCATTATATACATGAAATGTCAGTGATATGGGTAAAAATGAAGAGCAAATTGCATTTGTGTGCATTTCCTGCATATTCATAGAGGTATGTTTTATAAGAGGCACCATGAGTCTGTGAGAATCATTCAGTGGGATAAGAATCACTCTTAAGTTCAATTGCTCTTAAATTAAAGACTCTCTTGAGACTTGGATTAATCAAGCTTTACATAGGATAGAGCACAGAGTATTCAGTTAAACCCATTTCTGTGGAAATTACATTTTTGCTTTGCCAACAACTGCTTGTCATAGAGATCCTGGTAAGAAAATGTACATTTCTGTTCAAGGCAGTTTAGAATAACATCTATTTTCACCATCCATTCCTTTCACGTTTTACATTCTCTGGTTGGCCTCTGGTATAGCCAGTTTGCCATTTTTGCTATACATATATATATTTTTTTTTATAAATGTTGGCTGTTTGTTTATCATTGGAATATACACATATATCAGAAATGTTACCTATATATACTACCTATATCTCTTACGATAAGCATATTTCAATTCTCTCAATATTCATGGCCACTGAAATGGCCTGATAAACACATCTAAATTGCACAGGCAGGAAGGTATGCTGAGCAGCCAAAGAAAAGCACCTGTTAAATTTATCATCAACTTCTCAGGCATGTGTAGGAGTACTTGATCTCTAGGTAGCAGTTACTGCAGTCTTTTACACAAATGAGTTTAGTGCCCAGAGGGAGAGTGATTTCACTGATTTCTCTTCTAATCAACAGCGATGTGGTCTGGACTCTAAAAAGCAGTCGGAAGTCTGGACCACCAGCCTAGATGATGTCAGGGTGTATTTGAAGCATTGACCTTTGATAGCACAAAACAGTAACTAAGAGTCACTGTGACTCTTTGTATAGTAGTTTGTGTTTCTGCATGAGTTGCTTTGAAATAGCTATTATTCAGATTTACATTGTTATTCTGTATTCTTCCAAAAATGTTTTCACACATCTGCTGTATTGTAATACAAACATATAATGGCCCCAAAAAGTAAATAGACATTTAAATCACACACAACAATTATTGAATGTCTGATTAAATTTCACAGTGTTTGATAGGTTTAAAATAATATTCAGTTTGTTAACATTAATTAATGCATTAACTATCATGAACTAACATTGAGCAATATTCACAGCAATTGTTAATCTAGGTTCATGTTCATTTATAAAAGTATTATTTTTCATTGTTAATTAATTTTTGGTGATAATACATTAATATATGTGTATACAAAAAATAACATTTGACATGGATTTATAAATGCCTTTTCCCCATTTTCAATGTTTGAAACAAATAGTCATTTTTATGAATAATATATAATATTCGTTGTTAGTTCATGGTAATGCATTAATGTTAATGAACTAAATCTAATTACAAATGTTGCCATTAAAACAACAGATTTAATGTTTCAAATGAATACAGGAATTACATGGACATATTCTGGTTGTCAAACCAGTGGAGCATGTCTATAGTGCATGTGATGAACTAAAGCTATGGTTCCTGCTTGAGAGGCTCAGAAAAGTGAGGTTATTTCTTCAGAATCATTCGTTCGCAGATATCAGTTGCTTTGACATTTTGTCTATGTACATTTATTTAGAGAAAGTATACTTAAACACAGATATAATGTGGCAATGAGAAAGAACTTTAAGCATAATTCCCAGTATCTACATTCTACATAATGTCATTTCAGCTGACAGTTTTCCTTTGAGTTAATGATGCACTCTGTGTGTTCTTATGTGTTGTTTTTTTAACTATGCACAATTTGTCTCCTTTCTTTCTGCAGGATTCATACTGTACATCATGACTAAAATTGCTTCCTTGATGTTATTTGCGAGAATTATCCAAAATATACCTTTCGAAGGCAGCTGTGGGAAAAGACCCACACCACTGCTCACAATTAATCATTTTGTATTGTAATAATAGCTTTGTGGTTTCATGTCTCACGCTGTTCCTCAAAGCCACCAGTTTTTGCAAGAGCTTTGCACAAGCTGCTGGTTTATGATATGCAACGATGAATTTGGTCTGCTAGCTGTCATCACCTGCATCCCATGAGGAGCTGCTGCTCGCACAGGTCACTGCCTCAAAACAAAAACAAATTGTTGGGTTTGACTGTTTGCATATGAGTCTGTGTGTTCGTAGGGGGTTAATGGACCTCTGAGTAATGGAACAATAATTGCTCTGTTTGCTCTCAGTTGAATCGCTGCCATGTTGTTCCTACGGTGACCTCTAGGAATGAGATTTCAGGACATTCCAGGCATTCTGTTGTGGGACATAGGTGAAGAGCCCACTGGCATGAAACTAAGCCCTCTTGCTATTCTCTCTTTCTTTTTGCAGTTTTTTAGCCCATTATGTAATTTCTGGTCTACTTGCATCACATCTGATAGGGATGTTGTGCTTTGGAGGCACTGTCCTTCACTCAGGGAAATCAGTCAGGTATGACATGAGGTTGCTCTGGTCTTCCTTCAACAAATGTACTCTTTGTGCACTCTACGTATTGTTTGTACCATGAGCATTCACTTACTGGTGTTGCAGAATGGTGAGGTTTCTGTGCATATAAACTACCGGTAACTAAATATAAAATCATAAAGACATTTTTATTACTTGAACATTAACTCAAAGAGAATAATAATCACAATAATAATAATAATAAAAACAGCTAGTTGTCAACATTTCTCATTTCTGATTTAATTTTAATTAAAGGAATAGTTCACCCCAAAAAAATTTATTTGCTGGATATTTACTAACCTTCAGGCCATCCAAGATGTACAGTAGATGAGTTTATTTTGTTATTGGAACAGATGGAGAAATTTAGCATTACATCACTTGCTCAATCACGTATCCCTTAATTTTACTGCTAAGAACTAAAATGGTTAAACGTGAAAAAAAAAAAATACAAATGACAAAAGCAAACTAATTGTAAATTGTAACTAAAATTGAAATAAAATCTGAAAATATATAGAAAAACTGATAAGGAATATTAATAAAACTACAATAGTATCTGTTATACTAAAATAACACAGGTGCATGACCTGGGATGAAATCCTTTTGGACACCTCTGTCTGGTACAGTGCCTTCTGAAAGTATTCATACACTTTCATTTCTTTTTACATTTTGTTATGAAGCAGCCTTATGTTAAACTGCTTTAAATTAAATTTTCACTCTATTCAATCTACACTCTATTCACTATAATCACAAAGCAAAGATAGAATTGTCACAACCTCGTAAATTTATTAAAAATAAAAAACTGAAATAAGTACATTGCATAAGTATTCATACCCTTAACTAAATATTTAGCTGAAGAACCTTAACAGGGTCAAGTCTTTTTGGGTATGATGCGATAAGCATTGCACATCAGCATTTGGCAATTATCTGCCATTCTGCTCCTCGCCTCATCTCCTCTCATGCTCTGTCAGGTTGTATGGGGGCAGATGCACATTTTCAGGTTTCTCCAGAAATATTTGATTGGGTTCAATCCCAGGCTGTGGCTGGACCACTCAATTTTCACAGAGATGTCTATAAGCCACTCTTGCTGTGTGCTTAGGGTCATTTTCCTGTTGAAAGGTGAGCCTTCTGCCCAGTCTGAGCTTCTCAATGCTCTGGACTGGGTTTCCACTAAGGCTATCTCAATATTTTGCTGCATTAAGCATTCCATCTACTCTGACGAGTCGCTCAGTCTCTGCCTCTGAAAAACAGCCCCAAAACATGAGGCTGCTACCAGCACACTTTACTTTTGGGATGGTACTCTGCAGTTGATGAGCAGAGCTTTCCTTCAAACATGATGCTCAGAATTGAGGTTCATCAGATAATCTTGTTTCTCAGAGTCTGAGGGTCCTTTAGGTGTTTTTTTTTTGTAAATTCCAAGTGTGTTTTCATGTGTCTTAACTGAAGAGAGTATTGTGTCTTGCCACACTGCCGTAAAGCCCAGATTGGTGGAGTGCTACAGTGACGTTTGTCCTTCTGTAGGTTTCTCCTATCTCCACATATGATGGAGCTCAGCTAGAGTGACCATCAGGTTCTTGGTCACCACACTAACCAAAGCCCTTCTCCATCAGTTGCTCAGTTTGGCAAGAAGGCCAGCTCTAGGTAGTCTCCTGGTTGTTTCAAAGATTTTCCATTAAGGGTAACAGAGACTACATGCTTCTGTGACCCTTCATTGAAGCAGAATTTTTTTCCTGAACTCTTCCCCTGATGTGTGGCTTGACACAACCCTGTTTCTGAGCTGTACATGCAGTTCTTTTGACCTCAGGACTTTTTTTGCTCTAATATGCATTATCAGCTGTTAGACCTTTTATTAAGGTTTGTGTGCCTTTCCAAATCATGCCCATTCAATTGAATTTGCCACAGGTTTACGTCACTTTGAGTGTAGTAACATCTATAAGTAATATGAATGATCCTGAGCTAAATGTCAACTGTCCTGGATAAGTGTATGAATACTTATGCAATGGAATCATTTCATTTTCTTATTTTTTATGAATTTGCAAAGATGTTAAAAAACTGTTTTTTTTTTTTTTTGCTTTACCATTATGGTGTATGGAGTGCAGATTGATGTAGGAAAAAGTAACTTAAAGCAGTTTAACATAAGTTAGCAATATAACAAAACGTGAAAAAATGAAGGGGTATGAACACTTTTGCAAGGCACTGTAGAACTTCCATTATCCAGTAGACTGATAGGTCATGGAGATCATAGCATTTTTACAAAGTTCTCTCGCTCTCTTTGTTGCAGCACCCTAACACAGAATTTTAAACATAATTTTTTTCACTTGGGGTTCACAGCTCAGAGCCTTGAGGCATAGGTTTTCTCCATGCGCTCCATGCATTTAATATCTTAAATGTTTAAATGTGTTTTTCTCCACCTGGTTTTGATTGTTTCCTCTCTATTATCCATTTTTAAGTTAATAGTGAGTTTCCTGATGTTTCACTAACTGTGATAGCAGTGAGTTGTGTTAGATGCATGGTCATGTTATTGTGCAATTTTTGATGGAACACAATTTTCTTTCTGAATTGCATTATTGTGGCCTTTTGGCAGTCTCTGACAAATTTTAGATTGTAAACAAGTAAATTGACAGGAAAATGCCCCCTTTTCTCCTTAAACAGGAGGCATCCCTAGGGTATCCACAATAGTACTGCAGGGGTCTTTTTATTTAATGTGCATTAAATAGATAAAAATAATACAATTCATTAATTAATCTCAACCAAAGTGATCAAACTAACCTCACAATATCTTCTACATTTATTTAGTAATGTTAAAAAATTTACATGTAAACTGCAAGTGTGTGTGTGTGTGTGTGTGTGTACAGTATATATATATGCTCTTGTTTTTGTGACATATCAGGACACAACTCTGTATAATGACATTGGTATGACACAGGTATTACAAGGAGAAGGTGACTTTTGAGGACATAACCCATGTCCCCATTTTTCAAAACGCTTATAAACCATACAGAATGAGTTTTTTTGAGAAAGTAAAAATGCACAAAGTTTCCTGTGAGGGTTAGGGTTAGGTGTAGGGTTGGTGTAGGGCCATAGAATATACAGTTTGTACAGTATAAAAAACATTACGCCTATGGGATGTCCCCATTTTTCACAAAAACAAACGTGTGTGTGCGTGCGCGTGTTATTATTTGTATAAATTAATGTTTAATATTCATTTCAATATCATTTGTTTAATAAATCCTGATAGTAATGTAATATTACTATTAATATTTAATTATATTTATCAATGAAGGAGTCCAGAAAAATAGCTATTGCCCACCTTAAAACATGAACCACAGACTCGGTAGTCATATGTCACTAAACTAGCATCTTCGTAACTGTATAGTGTATGTATAATTTCAGGAGCTGCTCTCCCTGCTGTGTATATCCCTGCTGTCCCTATCAAATATCGTATAGATTTTAAAATATTGCTTATTACTTATAAAGCCCTGAATGGTTTAGCACCTCAGTATTTGAGTGAGCTCCTGTTACATTATAATCCTCTACGTCCGCTACGTTCTCAAAACTCCGGCAATTTGATAATACCTAGAATATCAAAATCAACTGCGGGTGGCAGATCCTTTTCCTATTTGGCGCCTAAACTCTGGAATAACCTACCTAACATTGTTTGGGAGGCAGACACACCCTTGTAGTTTAAATCTAGATTAAAGACCCATCTCTTTAACTTGGCTTACACATAACATACTAATATGCTTTTAATATCCAAATCCGTTAAAGGATTTTTAGGCAGCATTAATTAGGTAAACCGGAACCGGGAACACTTCCCATAACACCCGATGTACTTGCTACATCATTAGAAGAATGGCATCTACGCTAATATTAGTCTGTTTCTCTCTTATTCTGAGGTCACCGTAGCCACCAGATCCAGTCTGTATCCAGATCAGAGGGTCACTGCAGTCACCCGGATCCAGTACGTATCCAGACCAGATGGTGGATCAGCACCTAGAAAGGACCTCTACATCCCTGAAAGACAGAGGAGACCAGGACAACTAGAGCCCCAGATACATATCCCCTGTAAAGACCTTGTCTCAGATGACCACCAGGACAAGACCACAGGAAACAGATGATTCTTCTGCACAATCTGACTTTGCTGCAGCCTGCAATTGAACTTCTGGTTTCATCTGGTCAGAGGAGAACTGGCCCCCCAACTGAGCCTGGTTTCTCCCAAGGTTTTTTTCTCCATTCTGTCACCAATGGAGTTTCGGTTCCTTGCTGCTCTTGCATCTGGCTTGCTTAGTTGGGGACTTGATTGCAAATAAATGCACAGACACTAGAGATGACATCACTGAATTCAATGATGAACTGCCTTTAACTGTCATTTTGCATTATTGACAATCTGTTTTCCTAATGAATGTTGTTCAGTTGCTTTGACGCAATGTATTTTGTTTAAAGCGCTATATAAATAAAGGTGACTTGACTTGACTGTGTCTTCCAAGCTTGAATATGGACCACGGTTGGCATGTACCCGTCATTCATTAATGCTGTCTCCATTTTCAATTTCCATCCCCTGCTGCCTCACTTCCAGTAACTCTCCTTTCTCCCCGCGCACATGAATTTTGTTGGGAGGGGTTTTATCACATAGGACCTCCCCTTCCAATGCATTCCTTTGAAACCTTATTCTCAATATTGCTTCTGTAAATATTTAGTTTGTAGGCCTTATTACATGAAACTTTAGATGTAGCATTAGGGCAAGTAATTAGTAATTAGAGGCCTCGGGGGCCTCACAAGCGGACACCGCCACCTCGGGGGCCTCGCGAGCGGACACAGCCGCCTCGGGTTCTCGCGAGCGGACACCGCTGCCACCTCAGGGGAACTGTGAGCAGATCCCGCTGCCATGGGTGGATTGTGAGCAGCCATTGCCTCCCTCACTGACATCAGCGGAGGATCCTTCACGCTGCGTCTAAGCCCGAGGTGCCCAGAGAATGACCCCAAGAACCTGGAAGTAGCCAGCATGACCTGAAGAGGTTCTGGAACTGCAGCCCAGACTGGGAGGGGGCACCATCCAGCAGTTCCACCTCTCTCAAATCGATGATGTGGTCGATCATCTCCCAGTAGGACCACATATCCAGCTCCCCCAGCTCCTCCCTGTTGACAGGCTCATCCAGGCCTGCTAGAAACAGGTGGATGAGGGTGCTTTCCTCAAGCCCTAGCCCCTGGCCTGTATAGAAAAGATCTTCCGCATACAGCCCAAAGGGGCGATTGTCTTGTGTGCAGGGATGTGGCCCATTGGCCAGGGTCTGGATCCTCTGTTGTCTGGCACCCGGGTATAGAAAAATTCCAATTGCCGCTGAGTCTTCAAGTTGGCTGATCTGTTCTGTCACAGTGCGAAAGAGGCGAAGACTCAAATGCAGGCAGAATGGTCCTTTTAATACAAAAAAATGAAACAAAACTAACAAAAACCACCCCAAGGGGGACAAACAGGCAGACTAGAAACTCTACTACAAACAGACATAACACCACGATGGAAATCAACAGATCAGCACAGAATTACAGACACCAGGAGAATAAATAGGGAACCTAACGAGGGAGACACAGGTGTGGCAACTAAAACAATAATGATGTAACAAGATGGGTGGGGTCAGAAAATAGACAGAAGAGAGCACATGGCACCACATAACACACAACACTCACAAAAAGACAGTGTCATCTGGTGGCCCTCCCGGGCACACCAGCTGAAGACTTTGACAGTCGGGTGTGACTGAATTGTTGGCTGACCTAGTGTTTCATAAGTTTACCTTGGCATGGGTCTCCTGTCATGCGTGAATCTTCGGACTTGGCATGTCTGGTAAATTTAATCTGAATTCAAGGTAGATATTTTGCGAACTACTTGCCTAAGTATATCACATTCATCTATCTCATCCTCATCTTTTTCAGATTGTTCGGCCATTTTTTCTGCCCATTTCACTTGTCTTTCACAAGTAAGTTCACTCTCATCAGGAAGATTATGGATAAGTTTCTCATTTTCTGTAGGTTGTTCTCGCCATCCTGCTCCTCAAGGTGATCCTGACTCATCTTGTTGTCTTGTTTGGATTCTCTTGGTCATCTGTTTAGATGCTCCCTCTGGCATTTCTACAAGTAAGTCATTAACCTAGAGCAGCAGATTCCTGTGTACTGTAGAACTCTGGACTATGAGCCGTCGGTCTCTGCTACCACTCGGTAGACTGGTACATCATTTATCACCTCCTTAACAATGTAAACAGTTCGATCCCAATACGATCTAAATTTTTCTGTTCCACCTCTCTCACTTAGGTCTTTCACAAGTTCTCTGTCGCCAGGTTGAGGAACAGCTCCTCTTGACCTCCTGTAGACCACATAGTACTGTTTTCCTTGAGCACATGAGATCTTGCTGTTCTCTGATGCAATATGCAATATGCTTCTGCTATTTGCTGCACCCACTGCTTGGGGAAGTCGTGGCCTTGTGGTTAGAGAGTTTGATTCCTAACCCTAGGACTGTGGGTCCAAGTCTCGGGCAGGCAATACCACGACTTAGGTGCCCTTGAGCAAGGCACCGAAACCCAGAACTGCTCCCCGGGCACCGCAGCATAAATGGCTGCCCACTGCTCCGGGTGTGTGTTCATGGCGTGTTTGTGTTCACTGCTGTGTGTGTGCACTTTGGATGGGTTAAATGCAAAGCACAAATTCTGAGTATGGGTCACCATACTTGGCTGAATGTCACGTCACTTTCTTTCATGTTACTTTGCATATTGTCCTCTTGGATTGTTTCTTTCCTCTCTGTTGGCCACTTTGAACACAATGGGTAATCGTGGGTGTCGTCCATAGGCTTTACACTTTGGGTTTAGATCGTTAAAATAGGGCCCTTTGTGTTGCTTTGCGTGGAAGTGAAAATTACTTTCTTTTTCAGTCCTATAATGTGAAATAGAAACTGTTGTGAAGTTTCATGCTCCTGTTGTCTTGTACTCATTAATTCCTGGAAAAGCTCATTACTGCCTCCCTCACTTAAATGTGAATGCAGGAAACTTTTCAACTCTGTCACAGTCAGATCATCTTTACTAATAAGCATTTGCTTGAACTGTTCATGTTTAAATATCCGCATGACGGCTTGAATGATTTCACTTCCTGAATAGTTCATCTTGAGGCCTTCATCGATCTGTTTACATAGGCTACTGTAACCTATGTCAGAAGTACTATTACCTATCTGACCACCATGTATCTTGAACTCTTTATGTGGTAGATATGGAAAGTCTCTTCGACACAACTTGCCTTCACTCTGCTGTCACGTTAAGTAGTCCGGGTAAGAAAACTGTTGTGTAGTTGCCATTGTTTTGTCATCTCCCTGTGTGATCTTGTATTTTGACAGCCTTTTCCCTAACTCTTCATAAGTAATGAGCAGTTTCTTTCTTTTTGTCACTCGTTTAACTGTGTGTGTGTGTCAGTGTTTCAGTAGAATCGATCTGTCTGTATATAGGGGATTTAATCTCATTTGACACAAACTGATCAATCACCACATTATTCATACGACTCTCAATCTGTTCCTTAATTATGTCTCTTAAAGGCAAAGTTCATCCAAAAATTAAAATTACCCCATGATTTACTCACCCTCAAGCCATCCTAGGTGTATATGACATTCTTCTTTCAGACAAATACAATTAGAGTTATATTAAATAATGTCCAGGCTAATCCATGCTTTATAATGGGAGTGGATGGTAGCCAAAATTTGAAGTCTAAAAAATTGCACCCATCCATTATAAAAGAAGTCCACATGGCTCCAGGGGGTTAATAAAGGCCTTCTGAAGTGACACAATGCGTGCGTGTTAACAAGAGAGTGGCATCCAGATGATCTCTTTAATTGGAAATGAGGTAATGAGTTACGATGTTAGAAATATTGTGGGATAAGTCTTTCAATGACCTAATTCGACTGAAAACCATATTAAATAGTCTCATGCAGACCAGCTTGAGAAATTATATGCAGAGTTATAGATATGCTCTTCTTTTATGACAAGTCGGCACATGTGTATGGTACCAGGCCCAAGTTTAAAAACCCACAGGGAATGAATACAAATTATAAGTGATATTATTATCACCACAGCTTCTGAGATGGTCATTATTCTTGTTTGACTGTTCACTGACTTCGCCCAAACCAGAAGACTTTTTCAGAGCCAAAAAAACAAAGTTTAGTTATGATGGGGTACCAGATTTCTTAATTCATAAAACTGTAGTTATTGTAACATTAAATATCCCACCAGACCTTAAAGTCATAAACCTGAGCGTGGTGTTGTATATTCAGCTTGAAGGTTTATAAATATCATGTTAATTGCACTTAGTTCACATTCAGTGTGACAGAAGCTAACTTTCTATAAGAACACCAGTGCCAGTTTTTTGGGGTAGGAGAATGACATCAGTACATTTCAGCCAAGCATGACATAAGTTCTGTGTTGCCTCATTTCTTTAGCAAAAATTAAAGCCACTGGTATGTTGAACATAAAGGGCCACATTATATTCCACCTTCTGCGTCAGTATAGCCTTCCACTGACACACCCTTCCTCAGTACACGGGGTCAGACTGTGTTGACTGTGAAACTGGTCAGGTTCATGAAGGATATTTTTCCTTCTCTACTGGATTGCCAGAAGGTAAAGTGGAATCAAAGCCATTCTGTTTTGAAAATCAATAAAGAGTGCTATGAAGTTCAGTACTGCACTGGGATTTTATACTGTTTATGGCATAAGCTTTGTTTGGAACTATTTTCAGTAGTAGAGCAAATAGATAAAGGAGCAGGCAATATTGTATCTAATATACTCAATATTTCTGATTACTGAGCTCTAAAAAGCAATATTATGTGAATTAGACATTGCTTAGATCTAATTTGTGTGTGTTTTTCGGATTAAGTCTTTATATTTAGACATTATTTATTTTTAGAGAAAGTTGTTTATTAAATGTTAATTATTGCTGGTTAATTTTTGCTTCTGTTTGGATGAATAGTTGTAACTGTATAATGTTAATATGAAGGATTCAGATGTCAGCACAGCATGTATTTGGATTGTTTGTCATATAGTCTGTTGAATTCCGACAGTTAAATTATCCTCAGAGTTGTTATTTGTCCTCAATAAGACATTGTTCTACATATGATAAAGCTTATCCATTTTTCCCTGAGGTTGTAATTAAAGCCACTAGTGAACTAATGGTTGAGTGAATTGATCCCACATGTTGAATTAAATATTCCTGGGCCTCTCTGAACACATATCACATGTTGTTCTTGCCTATTTGCAATTAGTTTTTCATATTTGCACTCTGTTTCATCATGAGCTGCCTCTGGTGTCATAAGCAGAACGATAGCATGGGAATCGAAAGTAGACTTTTTCATGAATATCTTATTTGAAGTGAGTACAAGCCTAATTCCTTCAGTCTTTGCCATTTCTGAAATGATCCACAAGACATTTTAGAATCGTAACCATCTTTCTGACGTTACACCAGAAGACTGTTGATATGAGTCTGTGTTGTGTTAGACAGGGCTTAGAATCACACTATGTTCGCACAGCTAGTCCCACTGTGTCAGCCAAATGTCTGTGGTTAACATGAAATGAAAAACCATGTATGTGAGGCAATAGCTGGTTTATGGGCACATTTATAGTATTTAAATAAATTAAGCATCAAGTCGTGATGTTCTGAGTAAAGTGGTCTTCTCTTTTACATATTTACTTCTTCTATTTACATTTTTCTAAGTTAATAACAGTTTTCCATCTGTTATTAAAGTATATTATCATTTTGACAATTTGGCTAAAAAGGTAAAAATGACAAAAATGACCGACTATCTTAATTTTTAAGTATTTTTAGTATACCTTTTTGTGCTTTAATGACAGTAGTACTGGAGCTGCTCCACAAGTTTGTGTAAAACTTGATGATCATGTTCTCATGATTTGATCCAAAGAGCATCTTGTGCAATGGAAGCAAGAACATCTGATCATCTGTTCAAAAAAATTTGCATGGTCAATATCACAAATTTTAAAATAGAAACCTAAATAGTTCTTATTAATTTTTTTTTTTTTTTACAATTCTAAATCTTAACAAATTTAGTTTATTTTCAGGTTTGATTTTTCAATATGGTCTCAGGCTCTTGGATTTCTCTGTACACTATTATTCAAAAGTTTGGGCTCAGTAGGATTTTCTTTAAAGGGGTCATGAACTGAGAAATCAAAATTTCCTTGATCTTTTGACATAAGAGGTCACTGTAATATAAAAACAGCACAGAAAATAGCCTATTACTTCTGAATTATCATGGGTTTTTCTATGTAAAAATCTTGATAACATTATAAGTGGACCTCAGAGAACAGTACAACATAAAAAACAAAGGCAGTTTATGACCCCTTTAAAAGAAATTAATACATTTATTCAGCAATGTGGCATTTAACTGAAATAAAATAAATAAATAAAGAACTTGTTCTTTAAAGTTTATCATAAAGTTTAAATACACATACATATATATATATATATATTTCAAATATAAGAGTTCTATTGACTGTTCTATTGAATTTTTAATCTGGATATTTTAGCCAATATAGAAATCCTGGCCAGGACTTGTCCAGGGAAAAGAGGGCGTTTGGTATCCTTAGCATAAGAGACTTATACAAATCTTAAAAAAATCTTAGACTACAAACATTTAAACTGTATTGTATATCTAATGTCTGTGTTTTTCATTACACACGATAGTCCCAGGAATTTTTTATTCTGTGAGGATCATATTTGAATCCATTTTATAGCAGTGATAGTGAACTAAAGTTATTTGCAATAAAGCTGGGAAAACTTTTGACAGTAGCTAAGAAATTATTTTCTGGAGTAGCACATAGAGTAAATTTAAGGCCATGTGTCTGTGAGGTCACGTTACAGAGGTTTACTTTGCTTTTGCTGAATTAATGTTGTTAGTGGACAGTCAGCACGTGTTTTCAGTGCTCATCAACACAGACTGTGAATTTAGTTGAAATTCCTGACCCATACTTTGATATCTTAAGGAAATACTTACTCTTTAAAGGTTAGTTCACACAAAAATGACAAAAGATGACAACCTTTATGTTGTTTCAGACTTGTATTACTGTCTGTCTTAAGTGGAACACAAAAAGAGACATTTAGCAGAATGTCTAAGCTGCTCTTTCCCATAGAGTGAAAGTGAAAGGAGACCTTTCAAGATGTTAATTCTGAACACTAAGTGCTTTTCTCTATGTTAGAACCTTAATTTTTCAAAAGATTGTGGTTGTGAAAAATATGAGATTTAGTGCCATAACAGTCTGAAAGTATTGTGGCTCTGTATTTTTCCTATCATGTGAGACCGATTTCTCCACACGTGTCTCAAAGAGTGTTTTCCCTCTTTTATGAGTTTGTATGTCTCCAGTCATTTTGTATATTATGGTCTTCCCTCAAATATGAAGGGTGGTGATGATGGTGTTGGAAAAGCTCTGTCAAAGTTCAGGGAAAAGTAAAAGTTGCATCTGAATAAGGAGGTATCATCTGTACACTTTATGTAAAGAGCACGTTCTTATGTGTCGATAATGATTGTTCTTAAACCTTGTGTCAATACATCAGATAGGTTTGCCATCCAGGTGGATCTGATCACTATTTACATAAAATTCTGGAGAAATCTTTTTAGATACACACACACACGTTTGTGTGTGTGTGTGTGTGTGTGTTTGTGTGTGTGTGTGTTTGTGTGTGTGCATGCGTGCGTGTGTTTGTGTATTTAAACTTTATTAAATAAAAGTCATGTGAGGCCCACAAATCATCATCCAGATCTCCTTCAACCACCTGGCAACGTCAACACAGAAACGGTAACTTATATAATGGCAGAAAATCACAGCCCATGTGTTTTAGACTAAAGGCTTTCACATTGCCCTAGTGTTGGTGTCCAGCCTATGGTGCTGCCAAGCTCTTCATCAGTATTCAGTAGAGGAACTCTTATGGTGTCTTAACAGCCAAGCTGTCAGGTCCATTTGATGGGTTACTACACATTAACACACATTAACCCTTTGGTGCATTTTTTGGCATTTTTTCCTCATAATGCATAAAAGAACTTAAATTACTCTGCCATTTTTGATCATACAGATCAGAGCCATAACATCATTTGAATCTGTAAAAGGTCTACTTTTATTTGTATACACTCATAATCAGTAGCGTGCCATGGGGTTTGTTAGGGCATTTAGTAAGTAACTGTAAACTACATACCCTTGCACATCTCTGTAACAGCTAACGCAGCCATATGCATATAATTTGCATATTATTCTGCACACAAGCTCTCAACGACAATGACAGCTTATCAACAATTTCAACAGTAGACAAGATGGGGCTGGGTTAAATTCAGAGTAAATTTCCCTACATGGATCAGTAAAAGTAATCCACCAATACACAATTCACTATGAACATTCACGTCACTCTAAAATGATGATGCGCTCACAGCAGCAGAACTGTACAAATGCTGGACATCCACAAACCACGTCACAGTATTATCAACCATCACATACACCTCCATAACAATGTACATGAATCAATACTCGTCAAACAATTAAGCACTAACCTGTCACTTGTAAATAAAGTCTGTGCGTCTGTCATTTCATGTCCCTTTAACTCGTATTAAAAAAATAAACATGGCAAAATAACTTGTTGTGCTAGGTGCTAGCTGTTAGCCACTCATAGATGCAATCTTTGAAATGGCGGACAAACTTTGTTGTTAGTGAATTCAGTTTAAGTAGTTTTTAATTCAGTTATTCCTCTTTTGTCTGCAAAAGAACGCCTTGAAAAAGGCAGATCGGCAACAAGATCTGGTGTAGAGGCGCCAGCGACAGCAACTTGGAAATTCCCAACTAAACGATGGACGCAGTGTTGCCAAATTGGGCTACTTTAACAATGTTGCTGCGGGTTGTTTTTCATGTCTGCTGGTTATAGCGACCTCAGTGACATGATATTTATCCCCTGGAATGTGAATTTTACCAGAAGAACCCCCCAAAAACGTGTATTTAACTCCTGGAACATGATTTTTAACAGAGACACTTCGAAACGCGATTGGGTGGGTTTTTTCCGAAAAACCTGGCAACCCTGGCTAGGGGAAGCACTGGGCACGTCGCTGGGAAACGTCAAATTTGACTGGCTGATGATTCTGTCACTAATGCTCTTTACAAATCAGATGCGACGTCTTTGAACAAAAGGGAAGCACTATCTGTAGTGCTGGCCCTGATTTTATACAGTCTATGTACTATGTACAAGCAGAGAAGGCCCTGCTTGCCCCTATGGGCTCACCACTGATCATAATAACAACAAAATTCAACAAAAAAACAGTGTGCGCTTTCTGCCACCTCATTCTCTGTGAACTTCTTTCTGAAAAGCATCACAAAAATGAACCAATACTCAGTGAATACTTGACACACAGAAATGAAAGATATATCTATAGAAAGCTTGAAGTGTCTACATTTAAATGAAGTAAGGACCAAGGTTCCAATCTTTCCTGTCTGAGCTCATTATCTGAAATGTGATCACGCTCACATGCAGCAAACACTATTCATAAGATTATCATCCACGTGAGATACGATAACATGCAAATGTCCACATCATCTCTGTAAACATAGCAGTTAGAGGTGGCCTCGTGCAGTGAGGGACCACTGTCAAGCTCACCAGGGCAGCCTTGACTGCTCCGGGAGAAGAGTTCTTGGCTCTCAGATCGAGAGGAAAACTTACATGCTCATTCTGGGAGTGCCAGGCTCAAAGGTAACTTTCACACAGTGAGAGGAGCACTGCCAAGCCCAACCACAAGAGCAGGTCGGGACCCAAAGCCATTCATGCAAATGATTGGGTTCCTTAGAGCCTTTAATGATATGCCTTCAGAAAGAAGTGAGTCAAGTTAAGTCACCTTTATTTATATAGCGCTTTAAACTAAACAGATTGTGTCAAGGCAAATGAACAACATTAATAAGGAAAACAGTGTGTCAATACTGCAAAATGACAGTTAAAGGCAGTTCATCGCTGAATTCATCTCAGTTCAGTTTAAATACTATCTTTGTAATCATTTGCAATCAAGTCAACGATATAGCTGCAAATGAAGTGTTCCCAATTTTAGCAAGCCAGAGGTGAGAGCGGCAAGCAACCAAAACTCCATTGGTGACAGAATGGAGAAAAAACCTTGGGAGAAACCAGGCTCAGTCGGGGGACCAGTTATCCTCTAACCAGAAGAAGCCAGCAGTTCAATTCCAGTCTGCAGCAAGTCAGATTGTGCAGAGGACTCAACTGGTTCCTGTGGTCTTGTCCCGGTGGTTGTCTGAGACAAGGTCTTTACAGGGGATCTGCAGACATGGGGACTTGTGACTTGGACTCGAGTCGACTCGAGTCGATATTTTTATGACTTGTGACTTGACTTGACAAAAAATAAAATACTTGAGACTTGACTCGGACTTGGAAGTTAAAGACTCGGGACTTGACTTGACTTGAGACACGATGACTTGAATGACTTGAGTGTTAATCACATTATGTTTTCAGTTTGAATATAAAATATATTAATTATTTTTTTTTTTTAAATAAAATTGATTACTCAGCTGGAGCGCAGGCTGAGAATCGCGTTGTCATGACTGGACCAGGACACTATCATCAGTCATGCCCTCTCTACCTTACGCAGACCACGCCCACTTAGATCAGATATCACATCACATCAACATCTCAGCTTGAGGGGTACCGAGGGTCATCGCTTTTGTCGTCAATAATTCGCGCCTAAAAACGCGTGCAAATCGCTAGTTGCGCCGTTTTCTCCTTGTTTCCAAAGCGCTCGGACAGTTGGGCCCCTGAGGCGTCGAGCGTGTCTCACCGCGTGCGCGTCGCGACCGCGTTGCTTCCATTATGAGCGCGCATACCGGTGGCGCATACATGGTGGGATAGGCCACATCGTGCTCGGCTTGCAGACAAGACTCTCGAATCTTATATTTTGCAAGTGCAATACCTTGTAATAGAGGTAATGACTTACGGATGTACTCTGAGAGAGAGATTGTGTGTGTGTGTGTGTGAGAGAGAGAGAGAGAGAGAGAGAGAGAGAGAGAGAGAGAGAGAAACACACTCGTGCTTCACCTGATGAAGGAAACCCAAACTGAGTCTGACTCCAATCACAACCCCAACATTCAGAAACTAATTGACAAAAATCTGAAGTATAATTATGATGAAAAATGAAAAAATGAATTTGAGCTCCAAACCAAACTCCAGTGTTATTCGGCCCTAAACAGAACCACAAAACTGGCAAATTACTTATCACTCAAGCAATTAAAAGAAAGACAAATCCTTTCAAAATATCGACTCAGTGATCATGATTTGGAAATAGAGATTGGTAGACATAAAAGATCCTGGCTACCGAGAGAAGAGAGGCAAACACTGTGAGCTGAATCAAACAGAGGATGAGAAACACTTCCTTCTTGTCTTTCCCAAATACAGCACTACAAGAGAAACATTCTTCCCACAGTTTGAAGCTTTGAATCGTTCATTCTTGTCTCTAAATGACTCAGAGAAACTACTCTATATACTTGGAGAGAATGAGACGGCAGTCACAATAGCTGCTAAATATTTATACACCATACACACCATACGAGATGGATAATTTATTATATTCAACTGTTTTATTTGATATTCTTAATTGTATATAATTACTATTATTAATATTAGAAATATTATCTATTTTTATTGTATTGTATTTTATTGTAATCATATTTTATTCTGTATCTAAATGCTAAATTTGGCAATACTGTAACTCAAATGTCATGCCAATAAAGCAACTTGAACTTGAACTTGAGAGAGAGAGAGAGAGAGAGAGAGAGAGGAGAAATGTAAGAAAGTTTAATGTTGTATGTAAACTGTGTTTGAGGGGAAGTCGTGGCCTAATGGTTAGAGAGTCGGACTTGCAATCGAAGGGTTGTGAGTTCGAGTCTCGGGCCGGCAGGAATTGTGGGTGTGTGCATGTAAAGTTCTCTCTCCACCTTCAATACCATGACTTAGGTGCCCTTGAGCAAGGCACTTAACCCCCAACTGCTCCCCGGGCGCCGCAGCATAAATGGCTGCCCACAGCTCCGGGTGTGTGCTCACAGTGTGTGTTTGTGTTCACTGCTCTGTGTGTGTGCACTTCGGATGGGTTAAATGCAGAGCACGAATTCTGAGTATGGGTCACCATACTTGGCCGAATGTCATGTCACGTCACGTCGTTTGAGAGAGAGAGAGGGGGGTGTTCAGAGAGGAGTCTGTTGGATGTTTAGCTGTTATTTGTTTTATGGACTCAATGTTGAAAAACATTTCTGTTGGCAGAAGTGAAAAATAAATAATTTTATGAAGTTACAATTTAGTTTGATTCCATGATGTATTTTACTGAACATGAGTATTTACAATGCAAATCCAAATTGTTTTAATTTACTGTTACTTATATCTTGTCTTTTAACTTTATTAAGATCAGATTCTACAGGTAAAATTACAATAAAAAGGTGACTTGACTTGGACTTGACTTGACTTACTACAGGACTTGACTTGACTTGACTTGACATAACTTGTGACTTGACTTGACTTGACTTGCCCAAGAAAAAAATACTTGGGACTTACTTGAGACTTGAAGGTTAAGACTTGAGACTTACTTGAGACTTGCACATGTGTGACTTGGTCCCATCTCTGGGGATCTGTATCTGTTATTCACCTAGTTGTCCTGGTCTCCACTGTCTTTCAGGGATGTAGAGGTCCTTTCTAGGTGCTGATCCACCATCTGGTCTGGATACGTGCTGGATCCGGGTGACTGCAGTGACCCTCTGATCTGGACACAGACTGGATCTGGTGGCTACGGTGACCACGGAATAAGAGAAAAACAGACTAATATTAACATAGATGCCATTCTTCTAAAAATGTAGCAAGTACATTTGGTGTTATGGGAAGTATTTCTGGTTCCGGTTTACCTAATTAATGCAGCCTAAAAATCCTTTAACGGATTTGGATATTAGAAGCATATTAGTATGTTATGTGTAAGCCAGGTTAAAGAGATGGGTCTTTAATCTAGATTTAATCTGCAAGAGTGTAACATCACACTCCTACTTCAGGGAAAACGGTGTAAACAAAAAGGCTCTCAAATATATGGAAAGTTCACCAGTTCAACTATAAGGGCAGTATAACAGGGAGACACCTTGTGGGTGTGACGTCCTGAATTTCAAGAATGAAGTTACTCAGCAACTCAACGGGAGGAGAACTCAAGCTCAGTACATGTGCTGCATGGATAAAGGGAGCTTAAATCTCAAGGAGCCCCTCAGGGTGAAATATGAATTAGCTCACCTAATGAGTGGCCTGGCCAAGGTGGCTTCTCGAAGATAAAATACCCATCAAGGTAATCAGGGAGCAGGGTAAGCAAATATCACTCTGGAATGAGAACAGTACTGCCGTGCTTAACCTGGAAACTACCACCTCAAGGACACCTGAAGGGCCTAACAGCTTAAGGTTACATTCTGCTATGAGGGGAACCAGGATTTTGTACCCACGAGCAGCTCTCAGGATGCACAATTGAGGTCCCCCTGGGGAAGGGACTGCTAACTACACCTACTCATAGTTGAGGAGCATTGGCCAAGGAGGCCAAGCTTGCCCGTCGGATGCCGCAAGTATTGAACTTTTGAACATTTTCCCATTGGCTTTTGAGGGAGTACTCTCTGTTTGGGCCAAGTTCTGAGCTCGGAGCCATCCCCTTGGACAGCATGCCAAATATGCATTACCTTTACTTCACTTATTATACACGTGACCCTGGACCACGAAACCAGTCTTAAGTCGCTGGGGTATATTTTTAGCATTATCCAAAAAAAAAAAAAAACAAACATTGTAATGGTCAAAATTATAGATTTTTCTTTTATGCCAAAAATCATTAGGATATTAAATAAAGATCATGTTCCATGAAGATAATTTATTAATTTCCTACAGTACATATATCAAAACTTAATTTTTGATCAGTAATATGCATTAGTAGTATGCATTGCTAAGAACTTCATTTGGACAACTTTAAAGGTGATTTTTTTGCACCCTTAGGTTCAAGATTTTCAAATAGTTGTATCTCAGTCAAATATTGTCTGATCCTAACAAACCATGCATCAATGGAAACTGTATGTAACATAGCATAGCCCAGATTAAACATTTGATGACTTTTATATTAAATAAGTTCCTTTACCTGAGAATGGCATTTATCGATAGACCAGATATTGAAGAACTGAGAGTATTTGTTAGAAAACTCTAAAGTCAGTGTAGTTTTTTGGCCAATTTTTTGGTCACATTTCCTCATGCTTTTATAGGACACATATGCACTTTTTTCACTTTCCTGCTAATTTTCTTCATGTACTGCCCTTGTGTTTTCAATTTCACGAGGAGCAATTGGCTCAACAAATAGAGTTTCCTATGTGCAGTGAACGGCCAAACACAGGCACTCTGTGGCTATGTGTTTACATGCAGCTCTCAGTGCACTTCCACTGACACACGAGTGTGTCTCCCCAGGTGCACATCGCTGCGTGAAAAGCATAAAGAAGTGTTTGTGAGGATACTTCCACCAGCTTCACCACAAAAATGTATCCCTGCCTTTTCATCATTAAAGTCGGCTGATGAAAAAATAAGCAATGAGGGCTTCTAGGTTTCCAAATTTTATGAAGCACCTTTCATACAGGAGTGTCCTCTTACTTCACTGTCTGTCCACACTGGTGGTCTATCTGCACTGGCCCTTTGCCCGAAGCCTGGGACTCATCTTCAGAATCACACATCTGAACTTCTACACATCCATCTATTTTTAATCTATCTTCATATGTAAGCTTTCCTCTTTTTGTCTGCCTTTCTCTGAATTTGTTTTTTGTCTTATTAACTTAAGGAAACCCCACTATCCTTCAGCCCTTTTCACAGAAAATACACTTCCATTGATTGTGCCAGTATTCATTTCCTTCAAATGTATTGCTGAGAACCAAGCAAAATTTCCCCCAGGATGTTGAATTGAAGCGATGTGGAAATATTTACATGTCAGCTGTCTAATACCTTCCATGGGCATTCCTGAACCTCCTCTGCAGTACAAAATGAGACCTTTGTGTGGTTGCAGTTAGACAGCATCTCCACACAGCAGCCACTGCCACTATCCTGGATGACTTAGGTTGGTGTGGATTGCATTAATGCAGTGGCTACACTGGCTACTTCATCTCAGGGTCACTCTGGTTTGTGGTCACAAGGTTTTTAGTCTTTTGGCTTTTGGTTTGTGTGAGGAATTGAATTGTGGATTGTCTTGGACAAAGTCAAAGTCACAGAAAAGAGAGCCAGTAATGCTCTTTCATGCATTTTAAGGTTGATTAAAATACTCATATGTGGACTATTTAATAATTGTAAATTGTACTGTAGATGTCAGCACCTGTAGTGTTGTTTTACAATTTATACAAATGTATTGCAGCAGCATTATATTATAAAAATAGATATAAAAGACAGTCAAATTCAGAACTAATAAACTCACTGCCTCCAGGAATTCAGTCTATTAAAAAATATATATATATGACTTCCTAGCAGCTGGCCCTTTTTTTATTTATTTATTTAATTTTGAAGGTTTTCCACAGGAAATTAAAGGTGACTGCAATTGTGTTCACCTCTACAGTCTAAAAAACTGTACATATACAGTATATATATATATATATATACTGTAACTGGTAGAATGCTTTGCAAAAAACAATATGAAGACCTATGAAATTCTCTTAAAAGCCTGCTCTAAGTACAGAAAATATTTATGTAACTAGAAAAAAAGTTTTTATATACATTTATATGATATTTCAGGATATATTTAGAATTTTGATATTGTAAGCTGGCTCATTAATTGGTTTATAAATAGTTCAAGACAAATGTAGGCTACACTTGATGATTTATAGCTGTCATTTAAATTCAAGCATTTTATACTTAGGACCATTTTACAGGAAATACCCCAAAGCCTATTGCTGACAGACAGCTTTATCTTGGCTGAAAAAATTTACTGTCACTGAAAGTTACTGATAATTATTCTAAAGAGAGCTGCTGTGAGTGTTGCATAACTCTGGTACTTCAGCAGGTGCAACTGCAGCAGAGCAAAAGAAGACTACAGTAGCTTGTAAGTGTACATCAAATTTTAGTGCGGTTGTTGTTGCTAGGAACATGGTTTTAATTACTGTGTTTACCTTGGTAAACGCTTGCTGAATGTGCATTTGTTCGTGTGCGTATTGTGTGGCTTTTGATTATCAGTTTGCTAAGTAGTAAGGTGTGGCCAAAGCCAGGTAAATGACTTATTTAAGTTACCCTGTTTGCAAGTACTTGTTAAAAGAAGTAATCGAGTAACAGAAAAGGACAGCAGCTTATAAAAGTTTTGTTTCTTTTCTCATTCGATTTTAGCGCTGTTGTCATTGCTAGGAAACATTGTTTTGCTTACTGTGTTTACCGTGGTAAACGTGTGCTGAAGTAGTGTTTATTCCCATTCGTATCATGTGGCTTTTCAGTTTCGGTTTGCTAAATAGTAAGGTGTGGCCTGCTGAATTCAATAACGAAGTATCAGGCGAGTACATAATTGGTTAGTACACCGCGGCAGCCCTTTTGTGACTTCAACATCCACCCAGAAATACCCCAGGCTGCTGACTTCAGCAATTTGCGTGACTCATTTGACTTCAAGCTAGTGTCTACTACAGCTACTCACAAATCAGGTAACCAATTGGACCTTATCTACACACACTAGTCTGCTCCACTGATAACACTTTAGTTACTCCATTGCACACCTCACCTTAGACCACTTCCTCATCCCTTTTAACCTCAAACTGACTCCGGACACAAAATGCACTCCTCTGCAGGTCACCTTTTGGTGTTACCTACACTCACTCTCTCCCTCTCGCCTATTCTCTATGGTTTCATTCTCACTTGTATATGCCCAATCTGTTATATGGTGGTGGTTTGGTTCTCTTACGAGAGCTCTCTCGTACTGCGTCTTAACTAAGACGCTATGGGAAAAGTCTCTTTTCACGAAATACTGAAGCAAAAAATTATCCTTAATTTTGTATTTTTGTAAAGCGCATTTGCAGCAGTACACAGCCATAGGCGAGACGGCTCGTTCGCTCATTGCCTTGTTCTGCGGCAACTGCACAGCCTATCGAGCCCAGGCTGATGCAACATCAGACCAATAAGGGCGCTTCGCGCCCTTCTTTCCACTTCCCGCCGAAACGGGTGTGGCCCAACCTATAAAAGGAGCTCGAAAAGGCTGACTCACCTGATTTTTCATCTCTTCAGCGAAGCTCACGCATCACTGGATCACGGAGGAAGCAAGTGCCGTCTGAGAAGCATATCAGCGGGACGAGCCATTCTGAAGCTGCTGGCCTCGCCGCCTTCCACTGCCGTTCCTGCTGCGCTGTCCAGCGCCTATATCCTTTGTATCCTTTATATCCTGTGTGTGTTCGCCCTGCGACGCACACTCACAAAAAGAGCTGCGTCTTTTTAAAGATGCCCTCGTGCGGCTCGTGCAGAGCTCCGTGGATCTCGCGCCCTCTGCTCAGAGGCCCAGCAGACGGGGGGATATCGATAAGGAACTGATGCGAGTGCTCGCGCTGGCCGCGGCGAGCCTCGGCCTCGAGTGGTCTGCACCAGCGCCCCCTTCACGTTCCCAGCTGGATGGTAGCTATCTCCCGGATGAGCGTTCTTCTTCAAGCTCAAAGCACGCCCCCTTTCTTCCTGAGCTTCACGAAGAAGTGGCGAAAGCTTGGAACGCTCCATTTTCAGCGAGAGTCCGTTCATCTGTTTAGCCAGCATTCTCCACACTGGACGGTGCTAAAAACAGAGGCTACCTGTCACTTCCGCCGCTGGAACAGGCTATAGCAGCGCACCTTTGCCCGCCCTCTGCTGGACGGCGGACTAAGGCGGCGTTGCCATCCAAAGCCTGCCGCATGAGCCGCGTCAGCAATGCAGCTCAGGACCCCGTTCTCGCTCTTCAAGCCGTCGCCCCGCGCCGCGGGAGCCGCGGCAGAGGATTGCGGTGAAGCCAGAAGCCCCGAAAACATCCTAGCACTGCTGAGAAAGCGCCGGTGTACGAGTTCCGCTGCGGCCGAGCTCTCACCCAAGCGCGCCGCTGTTGCAGTTCCAAGAGTTGTGACTGGCTCAGTGTCTTCTGCAATGCGCAAGCCTGCACGAGTGCCCGCTTGCCTGCACACAAAAGCCGTTATCACGGCTACCCAGATGTTTCACGAAAAGAGTGTTATTTCTGGTGTTCCGGCCACGGCCGATGGTGCTATAAATGTAGTGACGATGCCCACTCCTCAGTGCCCATCTCCACATGTAAGCACAGCCCTGCACACAGGGCCTGCGCCCATAAAAGCGACTCAAGTCGATCGCGCGCACTGCATAGTAAGTGTGCCCACCCCTCAGTGCCCACAATTACTATGTCACACGCGTCATGTGGTTTCTGTAAAAATGAAACCCGTGCACTCCCCAGTGCCCACATACACTATGTCACATACGGCGCGTGGCTTCTGTAAAAACGGGGCCCGTGCACGTACGCTCTGCACAGGCAGACAGCGAGTTGAAAGTGGTAAATGTGCACATATGCAGCCCACAGTTACTCGCAGACATATCGAGTCCCACGGGACCTGCTCAGCCTTCCCCCAGTCGGTTAAGCGCTGGGACGGGGTCGAGGAGGAGCGATCTGCCCACTGTGATCAGCGCGCTTCCCGCCTCAAATGCGCAGCACACCCGAGCGCCGCCGTTGCCCAGTCAACAGAGCGCGCTTCGCATCCAGCCCTTAGCCATTCATGCAGATGCATGGTCAGCGCTTCCAGGGGTTTCGGATTGGGTGCTAGGCATTATAAAGAGAGGCTACTCGCTACAGTTTTTTCGATGCCCTCTGCGGTTTTTAGCGCGCGTCGAAACTACGGTCAAAAGAGAAGTAGCACACATACTTCGGGCCGAAATATCAAAACTGTTGAGCAAAGGGGCTGTAGAGCCTGTGTCTCAAGCTCAAAGCGAGGGGGGGCTGTACAGCAGATACTTTCTGGTACCCAAGAGAGACGGGGGTCTCAGGCCCATACTGGATCTAAGACAGCTGAACAAGGCATTGATGAAATGCAGTTTCAAAGTGCAGTCCTGCCGTTCGGCTTGTCCGTGGCTCCTCGTACGTTTACGTACCTCTCAGACTCAGAGGCATATGAGTGCTGAATTATTTGGACGACTGGCTGGTTCTGGCCCGATCACGAGCGGAGCTCGTGGAGCACAGGGCCGTTTTACTCGATCACCTCGAGAAGCTCGGCCTCAGTGTCAATTGGGCGAAGAGTTCGCTGGACCCCAGTCAGACGATTCTGTTTTTGGGTATAGTTCTGAACTCGTGTTCCATGACGGCGCGGCTGTCACCACAGCGCGTGTTGGGCATTCAGCGCGCAGCGAGTTCTTTCCGCTGCGGCGTGACCGTGTCACTCAAACACTGTCAGAAGATGCTGGGCCTCATGGCCTCAGCATCTCCGGCTCTGCAGCTGGGCCTGCTCCGCATGCGCCCCCTGCAGTTCTGGCTGAAGGCGCGGGTGCCGCGCAGAGCGTGGGCATCTGGCCGGCTGCATCTCAAGGTCAATCAGAGCTGTGTCACAGCTCTGGCACCCTGGACAGCAAACGGCTGGTACCGATCAGGTGTAAGCCTGGGGACTTCCCCGAATGTGAAGATGGTGTCGACGGACGCCTCCACTTCGGGATGGGGAGCGCTGCTCGAGGGCAGACCGTCCTTTGGCCTATGGTCAGAACGGGAAAAGCTCCATCATATCAACTGTCTGGAAATGCTGGCAGTGGAGAACGCGCTGATGCGCTTTTGTCCCCAAATCAAGGACCACCACGTCTTAGTCTGTTCGGACAACATGTCTGTGGTGTCCTACATAAATCGCCAGGGCGGTCTCGGGTCACGAAACCTGTACAGGCTGGCGGAACGCCTCCTGGTTTGGGCTCAGCGCAACGTGCGTTCGCTGAGGACAGTGCATGTGCCTGGGCTACAGAATCTGGGTCCAGACAGGCTGTCCAGAGGCAATGTTCCTACGGGCGAATGGTCTCTACACCCACAAACAGTCCGGCTGTTGTGGGAGAGATTTGGCAGGGCGGTTTAGCAGATGTCGCCCCGTGGCCAGTACCGTTGAGGAGGGACCTCCTCTCGCAGGCCAGGGGTTCGATTTGGCACCCTCAACCGGAGTTGTGGTCCCTCCATGTGTGGGCGCTCAACGGTTACCCGCTGATCTCGCAGTGGGAGTGCTAAATACCATCACTCAGGCTAGAGCTCCGTCGACACTACGTCTGTATGCCTCGAAGTGGTCGGTGTTCTCCAGCTGGTGCACAGCTCGAGGATATTCACCCCTTAGCTGTGAGGTGACGGAGGTTCTCTCCTTCCTACAGAAGCTGTTGGATAAGGGCAGAGCCCCATCTACGCTCAAAGTTTATGTGGCGGCCATCGCAGCGTTTTCTGAAACAGCGCTCGGTCATTCAATAGGACGGAATGATTTGGTCATCCGGTTCCTTAGAGGAGCTAGGAGGCTGAATCCTCCCAGACCTCCGTCAGTCCCTATGTGGGACCTCGCGGCGGTTTTGGAGGCCATGAAGGGTCCCCCTTTTGAGCCCATCCAATCAGTTAGCCTTCAGCATCTGTCGTTCAAGACAGTATTCTTGTTGGCTCTCGCTTCAGTGAAGCGTGTGGGTGATCTGCACGTGCTCTCGGTGAGCCAGTCGTGCTTGGAGTTTGGGCCTAATGACTCAAGGGTCATACTCAAGCCTAGGCATGGTTATGTGCCGAAATCCCTCAACACGCCGTTTCGGGCTCAGGTTATTGCCCTGTCTGCCCTGCCGGTGTCAGGAGAGGATAGAGACTCGAGTCTTCTTTGCCCTGTCAGGGTTTTAAGAGCTTATGTGTCTCGCTCTGCTGCCTTTCGGCAGACTGAGCAGCTGTTTGTCTCGTTCGGTGGACGTTCCAAGGGAATGGCTGTTTCGAGACAGACTCTATCCAGATGGATAGTTGACGCCATAGCGTTAGCTTACGCTTCCAGGGGCCTTCAGTGCCCGTTGGGCGTCAGAGCACACTCCACAAGGGGCGTCGCCTTGTCGTGGCCGTGGTCTACTGGGATCTCCTTAGCTAAGACGCAGTACTCGTTCGCTCTTCTAGAGAGAACCGAGGTTACGTTTAGTAACCGAGTACGTTTTCAGATAACAGATACCAATCAAAATACCATTATTTCATTTGTAAGGTGTGCAAGAAGAATATAGCTACAAAGAGTAGATCTCTTTCATCACCTCAAGCAGCATCCTGTGAAGTATGAGCAATGACTCGATGAGCCATCATCACTAGCCTCGCAGTGAAATAAAACCCTTTTGTGAGATGATGTGGCTTCTTACACAGAATAAGACATGCAACAGATCACAGAACCACTGACAAGCTGCGCATGTGAAAATGGCAGCCTTTTGCAGTTTAATTTCGATGAATTGCTCAGCCCTAGTCTTAAGAGAACATGAACAGTTGGGAAACAAATAGGATTTGGAGCTATAGGATTCCAGCAGTGTAATACAGTAAACCTGCAGCTGAAGAAGAGAAAATCACTCACTACACTTCACTGACTAACCTTTAGCTTGTATATTAATTCTTGTGAAGACTGTGCAGTGCTTTAGTTTTAGTACATTTGATTATTGAGTTTCTGTATTGTTTCTTACTGTTAAATATATCTAATGTAAGCCTTCCTGAAAGTTAAAGCACTGTTTATTTCATTTGTATCTTTGTTGTTTTTAGATTTGTGCCATTGCTTTTTATGTAATGCTAAAGCACTGCTTTCAGAAGTTGTAGTGATGCTTTCTTTACCCAAGAAAGAATGTGAAACATACATTGGTTATATAACTTTTAGTTTTTAAATATTTTAAAATATAATTTAAATGGATTTCACACACTTAAAGCAATATCGTATCGCATTATTTAACAAGGTTTCGGATAACGCATTTTTCTTCAATATTGCACAGCCCTAATACTCACAGTGCCTTTGGGAAGAGATAACATAACTTTTTAGAGTAGTCTGTTTTTCCATAGGGGCAGGAGTATTTTGATTGACGTGTTTGCATAACTGGGCTGTCTGTGATGTTAGAGTGTTTGAAAAATCAGGCCAGTCGAGGAAAGTAGCTCAGCTGCAACTGCATGACTTTAGACCTTAGGCTATCACAAAGATACCTTTATGCAGAGAGCTACTGAGTTCAGGGGAATGAGGGAGAGCACACATACACACTGTGAACACAACATGTCAGAGCACAAGGAAGAGTGGTATGGCAAAAGTATGTTCAAATGGAAATGTGAAAGTGCAAAAGGTTACATTTGCAATGTTATTTGTGTACATTTGCAGAGAACTATTTGGGAAAAATACACATTTCAGTTTAAAATAGATTAGACTCTCAAAATACAGTGCCACAGAAACCAATGGAGCCCTGACCTCTCAAACAGGAGGAGTTTAAAAAAAGTTTCTCCATGTAGATGGTGATCATGTTTGTAATGGATCAAGAACGCACTGGGAAACATCAAATGGACCAAAATCCATCTCATAATCACAGAAGTAGCCACAAGTGTCATGTAAAAATTTTCAATAAGAAAAATCATTTTATGGACAGAGTATTCTTTCCTGGAATAAGTATGTTTTCATTCACTGAAATATTGGATTGCACATGCAAGAAAAATGACATGCTAATTCCTCTGTTTTGAAAAGAACAACCTCAGTCAATTTTATTGCATTTTTGAATTTCTTACTAGACTTTAAACGTCATAAGAATGACCAGATGTGGCCCGAGCTTCCTCTAGAGGTTTAGGTGGTTGATATTGATATCATCTAACAATGTATTGGCCCCTGGCACAATATCTGCAGTCTGCCACTATGAAGATCCAGAGCTCTTGTTATAAGTCAGACTGATGTTTAATTAATTAATCAATTTATTTATTTATTTTTATAAGAACAACAAAGCAGAGATCTCTCCAGGTCCATTTTCATATATTTTATAGTCATTTCATTACATTTACATTTAATCATTTACCAGATACTTTTATCCAAAGCAGCTTACAAATGAGGAGAATAATAGAAGCAATCAGACCAACAAGAGAGCAACAGTTTACAAATGATGTTCATGGAGAACATCGGACAGCCGGGGGCAGAGGTTATCTAAGCAAGATGTTAGAGTGGAGCAAAGAATGTCAGTAGCAGTATTAGTGTCCAGTGCTGAAAACTGAGAGGGTGGAGAAAGTGAGGATGAAACCATAGAGGATAGGGGAGAGGGAGAGTGTGAACATAGGTTATGTTGAAAGGTGACCTGCAGAGGAGTGCGTGTTGTGTCAGAAGTCAGTTCGAGGTTAAAAGTGATGAGGAAGTGGTCTGAGGTGAGGTGTGCAATGGAGTAATGAAAGTGTTATCAGTGGAGCAGTAGTGTGTGTAGATAAGGTCCAATTGGTTACCTGATTTGTGAGCAGCTGTAGTAGACACTCACCTGAGGACAAATGAGTGTTGAGCTATACATTTTAGTGAATCAAAAACATACAGTGTGATCAGTGTAGTTCAAGTTGTGAATGATAGTTTGAATTAGGTTGTTTTTAGTGAATCAAACACAATGTACAGTGAAACCAATGTAGTGTGATTCCTGAACAAATCACTCTAATGAATTGTTTTCTTTTTTCTTTTTTCTTTTTAAAGTTTATCAGAAACATAAAGTGAAGTGAAGTGACATTCAGCCAAGTATGGTGACCCATACTCAGAATTTGTGCTCTGCATTTAACCCATCCGAAGTGCACACACACAGAGCAGTGAACACACACACACACTGTGAACACACACCCGGAGCATTGGGCAGCCATTTATGCTGCGGCGCCCGGGGAGCAGTTGGGGGTTCGGTGCCTTGCTCAAGGGCACCTCAGTCGTGGTATTGAGGGTGGTGAGAGAACTGTACATGCACTCCCCCCACCCACAATTCCTGCCGGCCCAGGACTCAAACCCACAACCCTTCGATTGGGAGTCCGATTCTCTAACCACCAGGCCATGACTTCCCCATAAAGCATGACCCTTGTAGTCAGATTACAGAACAAATGACTCCTATGAGATGATTCTTTTTAGTGAACCAAACTCATGCAGCAACTGTAAGACCTACCGCATTTTTTTTTGTGTTGTTCTAAAATATATGTGTATTATATATTTTTCAAAATATATAAAATGTTCTACAATTCTGTTCCACTGAATAAATATGCAGACATTATGGCATAACAGAATTTCCATTTCGGTTGACCTATTCCTTTAATGCCTAGCACACACAAAACACAGACTAGAGTTAAAGGATTTTAGACAGGGCTGTGGTTAAGATTATTCTGTTGATTGGCATGAGAAATTGGTCAAAGTGTTTTGTTTTTAGATTGGTATTTGGATTTCAGCCTCAATCTTTAATATTTGTATATTCTTAAGTGACAGCAACACTGCAGCCGGATTGTTTCCATAGTACTGATCCGACAATCCTGAGAGACAACGAGTTTCTCCACTTCGCGTGTTAAGGACCAATAGACAAGAGAACTCTTTTCATCTAATTGTAGACAACAAGTTAGGAATGTTTCTCCACTTTTTTAAGTCTTTCTTCAAAACCTCATGGGATCTCCTGGGGGAACAAAGGGCATCATGTTAGGGCTGCAGTAATCTGGCCTCATGGGCCAGAGGGGAGAAAAGTTTCCAGGATTTTTTTTTCCAAGTGACAATGATAATGACCCCAAGATTGAAATTTGTGTACAGGTACATGCTGCTCAGGGACTGTGGGCTGATATCCTCATATAATCCTTCATGAAATGGCCAAGGAAAACCCTGGACATTGTCTGTAAACTAAAACTTCTTTGGTAGTTATGACTTATTCGATTGAATGTCCTGCCAAAATGTACTGCCAGGAAAGGATTTATGTGTATAACTAAAATCTTCCCAGATTGAAAACCTACTAGAGCCTGAAGAGTTTACAACAAATGGATCAAAACCTAACATGCAAAAACTGTTTCAGATATGTCTTTTTTGAGGAGTTGCCAGGGTTTTTTAATCTCTTCCAACACCTTAGATGGTGTACGACATTGTAACCCCCCCCCCCCCCTTCCCCCATGCGTTTCAGCCTTGTTTTTACATTTTCAGCCTTTGAATTGTGTTACAAAGTAATTCTCAAATAATTATTCCTGCCAACATAGATGTTTTGTTATTTGAAGAAACATCTAAAGAGACATGAAACCCCAGGCTGAAGTTTAACACACAAACGCTGCATTCCAGCAAAGCTTGACAGTCCCAAACAAATTAATTCTAACACCTGATCTTGTTCTTGGACCCACTTATGACATATACTTCCAGTTTTACTCCAAATTAAGGCCTGTGGGTGCTTCTTTAATCTGTGACTTTGCCATAACCTTATGTAAGATTGACTCTAGTCTCACATAGCCAGACCTTCAGACTGAAGGTCTGGAATCCATGGCAGCTTCCATTGGTCAAGGCATTGGTCAAGTTGGTTTGACATGTCAAAATTTTACAGATTCTATGCTGCAAACTTTAAATATTTCACATACTTTTGAAAATTCAGCGTTTAGTTGATTCTGATAAGGGCTCATGGTCACAGTTGTAAACAAGATGGTTTTCTTCTTTCTTGAGGGGGTTTGACATCTTTGTTTCCAAGCGGTATGTTAAAGAACATGACACAATTCTTCCAGAAATCCTGTATAATTCAACCAATCAGATGATGACTTCGAAACACTTGAAGTGTTTTCACTTTTGTGTGTTGTATGCATCAGATGTTCAGCCAACGGTCCGCTGGCATGAACTCTGAGGCTGAGCCTAGATTGACTCCCTCTCTTCCCTTTTCTCCAGGTGTTCAGACAAGTCTCTGTGTCAGGTTGTGTATACCTCAGCTGCTACGTGGGCAAGACAAGCAGATCCCTGTTGACATCTGCAGTAGTCAATGGATTCAAGCTGACAGTCTAATTTGCTTTATTACTGTGTGCACTGGAATAAAAGTATGGAAAGATGGATGGATGCATGATGCTAGGGGTGTATAAGTATACAGATTTTGTCTCCAGTTCCCCATCTTCCTGCACGCCCCTTGCATGAATTGTAGAGTCCTTAATACAATTCTTAAGATGGGCTTGTAGGACAATATGAAAAGTCATGCTACATAACAAACTACAATGTAAAAGAGGTTTTACTTTGTGGTTTTGTCTTGTTTTCCAGTACAAATATATATAAAAATCTTGAATCTATATACAATGATTTAAGGTAAATAAAAAAAATAAAAATAAAAAAAAACCTAGACAAGAACTTGTTTGTCACCCTACAGCTACAGATTTCTTAAGAGGATTTGTCAGGAGCTTAGCTTTACTGCCGGCAAAAGTTTTTCTCAGCAGTGACGTCTGACCCAAACGTTCAACGGTGCAACAATTTGCGAAGGTGGCAGAATCGTGTCTTTGATTTCCCTCTCCCTTGCAGTCTATGGGAGCTTCATGATCTCAGGTCAGTAAGTGAATGGGAACAAATCTCCCCTTGTGCCTGGCTGCAGGTTTGAACAGTCTCAGACTCCTACAGAGTGCCAGAGTAAAGGAGTTGCCAGTCACCCTGGCCCGTCTGGCTGATGAAAGCGATGACCACATGCCAAGCGGGACTTCCAAACATCGTATTAATGGAAAATGTTGGCTACTAAAAGCTATAGCGCAGTCCTGAAAAGTGGGCACTTATAAGCACCATAAACCAAAACTACTAAATGCATCATAAAAAGGATTTATGAGACTGAGCAAATGTTTACAAGCCCTTTGAGTTATATATGAAATTAGAAACTAAATAAATATGTAGTAAGCTTTAAATTATGATATGATCTTTCCATAGACCTCACTGTTGGAGGTTTTCCTTGATAGTTTTGGAGATCTTAAGGAGCAGGAAGGACACCCTGTTGCATTACTCCCTTAGTAAGAACTGGCTGCAATTAAGCATCTGACACACCAGGAAACGGCTTCAAAGAACTGAAGTATGTTCACTGTAAGCCTCACTAAATAATCACTGTCAAAATGGCAGCATAATGGGCCATTAAAACATCCTTCCTCTATTAAAACATACATTTGGTGATCTTAAAGCATTTATATCCTGAAGTCCTTTCTTTATCTAGTCCTATCTAAATCTATCTATATTTTTGTTTTTTTCTTTTCTTTTTTCCTTTTCCAGGTTGGTCCAACCAATGTGCATATCCATTCCCAAGTTTGAGTCTTTGGACATTGTATTTCTATGGCAACTGGATCTTTTTTTACTGGACTCTTTTACTTAGACAAGAATTATTCTGCAATATTGCAAGTTGCAATTTCTCCCATTAATGATAATCCAAGTGAACTGTCTTGATATTTATAGTCTTCATCGATTCACATGATACAAAACTCTGAGACCACTATTTCCAGGTTTAAATTGAGTTAATCACAGATTATTCAGTGTCGTCTCAGTCTATTAACTGTAGGAACGTGACATTAGGAACATGTTGTTAAAGCCTAACCGATTAAGAAATTGTACAGTAGTTAGTTGTGCATGATTGCTTTTCATAAGCATCGGACTTCAGAACAGTCAGCACGCTTTTCCTGACCTCTCTCTGTACAGAGAACACTTACATAATCATCTGCCATTGGCCTTTTCACTATATCACTATGTCCTGCCATGGTTATGACTTCTGTGGCGAGTGGGGCGGGGCCGAGGGACGTGGGAACAAGGAGTGAGGCCGGCAATGATTGGGCAAATCAGTGGCACCTGCGGCCCACCGCCGGTCTCGAGTCCCACGTAGGAGATGGAAGGATATAAAACTGGAGCGACGACAGTGAAGGACGAGAAAGGACCAGGCCTGGGCTTTTAGTTGTGTTTTGGATTTATTTTGAGCGCACCAGTCGTCCGTGAGGGGCTGGTGCGCTGTTTTGTGTTTATTTTGAATTATTAAATGTTATTTGATTGTCCGCCGGTTCCGCCTCCTTCTTCCCGATGATTATTAAGGTTTTAATTCGTTACAGTGGTGCCGAAGCCCGGGAGAAGGAGGGACGCGCTGCTGAAGATCCCTCGCCGCTGTGGTGAATCCGCGGTGCCACGGAGCTGGCGAGGAGGATGCCGCCATGGACGCTCGAGGCGGTGGACTGGAGCGAGTTGCCGGGGACGGGCGAGCTCGCTACCGACCGCCCGCGATGTGGAGGGATGGCTGCCGTCCGTGAGGGAGCGGAGGAGTCGGCGCCGTTCGCCAGAGAGCCGGAGCCTGCTGCCGTCCGCCTGAATGGGGAGGAGCAGGGAACGGGGGACTCCTGCCGGCTGCCCAAAACCAGAGGAGCCGTCGCCGTCCACCGGGCGGCGGAGGAGTGTCGTGCCATCCGCCGAGGGCTGTCCGGTGCCACCGCCAGGCACCGCGGAGGAGATCGCCCAGCCGGTGGAGGGCTGAGCAGCAGTGCGTCTGGGAACCGGAATTTTATTTTTTTTTCTCCCCTCTCTCGTCTCTGTCGCTCCTCCTTCCATCTCCTTTTCTCTCGCCTCGTCTGTCCTACCCCCGGGTTCCCGCTGGTCCCCATGAGCGGTCCCCCCCGGAGGGAGGGGGGGGGGGAGTAGAGCGCAGTCTCGTGGGTACCCCCCGGCCTGCGAGGGGTGATGGGGGTATGTGGCGAGTGGAGCGGGGCCGAGGGACGTGGGAACAAGGAGTGAGGCCGGCAATGATTGGGCAAATCAGTGGCACCTGCGGCCCACCGCCGGTCTCGAGTCCCACGTAGGAGATGGAAGGATATAAAACTGGAGCGACGACAGTGAAGGACGAGAGAGGACCAGGCCTGGGCTTTTAGTTGTGTTTTGGATTTATTTTGAGCGCACCAGTCGTCCGTGAGGGGCTGGTGCGCTGTTTTGTTTTTATTTTGAATTATTAAATGTTATTTGATTGTCCGCCGGTTCCCGCCTCCTTCTTCCCGATGATTATTAAGGTTTTAATTCGTTCCATAACTTCCATTATGGGAATCTTACTAATGCATAGAAGTAAAAACATTTTTTTCTATTGATTAAAGATGATGTTTATGAGCAGTGCATGCTTTCACACAGAGTTCCTTCCTGTTGCATGTCAGTCACTCCCACCCGGCAGCTCAATGAGGTGTTTATGTAGCAGTTGATCTGATTGGACTGGGGACATTTCAACGGCTCTGAGGCTGACTGTGGTGGTGATGTTTTTATTTTCTGTAGGGTTTTGTATGTCAAAACCTTTAGTAACACCCTTTCAGCATAAAGACACGTCATGTGGAGAGGGTACTGTTAGGTACACTGAGTACAAAGAATTGCCTTGTTGTTGTTCCTGCATTTTATTGCTTCTTGCTGCTTGCACTAAATTCTTTTCCTTCTTGTGGCGTTGATAGGATATACTTGAAAGCACTGGGGTTCACTATAAAAGCACTGGTTTCCTTCTCATGCAGTCCCAATGGTTTCCTGTGCATGTTTGTAGTACATAAGTGGCATTTGTATATGAGCGTATAGTTTAGTCTCCCCCACTTTTATTCACCCTCATGTTGATCTAAACCTGAATGATGGTCTTTCAAGAATCACAATTACAAAAAAAGGATCATAAATGTATCATGAATGATTTGTGTGTTGTACTATGTTTTCTGAAGCCATATTACTATCAACCTCCATTCTCTTTCAGTAGTAAAAACATTATATATATATATATATATATGGTGCCTGTAATGAAAAGGCACATTCACATCATGAATAACTATAACAATATCTATAAAGTTTTAGCAATTGTTCTAACTGTATTTGAATAGAGAAGTTCATACCATAACTATAAAAAACAACATTCACTTTCAGAACAATTTGTTCTAGCTGATGAATGATAAAAACAGTGACGGCCAATCTAAAAGTGAAGTGTGGTGACATGTGGCCAAGTATGGTGACCCATACACGGAATTTGTGCTCTGCATTTAACCCATCCAAATAGTGAGCACACACACACACCATGAACACCCAGAGCAGTTGGCAGCCATTGTTGCAGTGCCTGGGGAGCAGTTGGGGGTTCGGTGCTTTGCTCAAGGGTCTCTCCTTAGTCATGGTATTGAGGGTGGAGAGAGCGCTGGTTATTCACTAGCCCCACTGACAATTCCTGCCGGACCTGAGACTCGAACCCACAACCGTTGAGTCTGACTCTTTAATCATAAGGCCACGACTGCCCTCAGTCAGAATCCACCTTGCTCAAGCATTTAAAGCGGTCCATGACATAACTGTAGTGCACTTATAATAAACAGAATATTATCGTGCATTGATGTGGACACTAATAAATATTGTTATAGTTATAGAAGGGAGTCACTTGCGCTTCAGCCTGGTTGGTGCTCACGTAACAGGACACAATGTTCAAGAGAGGAAACCCAAGGTCTAGCTAGGACCAAGGAAACAGAACTGGAGCACACAACGTTTTTAATAATTTATTAATAAAAAATGACTAACGTTTCTCTCAGAGTCAAACAATGAGTGGCAACAAACAGATTTTATAGCATTGAAGTTTAAATCATTGGCCACAAGCCTAGATGGGTGTGGTACAGCAATTAATTAATCATAATTAGGCACTCAGGTGTAAACCAGTGTGAATTATAAAAAACATGAGAGGCCCAGTACCACATTCAGACCATTAGGTTCCACTGTGTTGAGAGTGAAAATCCAGAACGCCTCTCTTTGTAGTAGGGACTTGACTATATCGCCGCCTCGTTGGGAGGGTAGAGTTCTTTCAATCCCCCAAAATTTTAAGGACGCATTAGAGCCGTGATTAGCTTGTACATTATGTCTCGCAATTGCATAGTCCATATTACGGTTCCGAATTGCTGCTTTATGTTCTGCAATGCGTAATTTAAGGGGGCGTTTAGTCTGACCTACATACACTAGACCACATGGACATTTCACCATATAAATCACTTGGGTGGTATTACAATGAATAAAAGAGTTAATCTAGTATTTTTACCTGACTGATGATGGAAAAATTGCTTAGTATCATTTGAGTTAGAGCAATGGGTACAATGTCCACATCTATAAAAACCCAAAGGAGGAGCCGGCAACCACATAGATTTTAGTGAAGGGCTCATGGTCGTGTGAACAACCTATCTCTCAGTGAGCGCGGACGCTTAAAAGTAATGCGTGGCGATTCTGCACATATATCTTTAAGAGCTGGATCGCTCTGCAAGATGTGCCAATGTTTCTTTATCACATGCTTTATTTCTCCACCAATATGAGAGAACTCTGTGGAGAAGCAAAGTCTTTGTCTAGAGACGTGTTTGGTTTTAATCAAGAGATGTGATCGTTGCGTCGATCTATCTCGTTCATAAGCTGCGGAGATGTCGCTTTCAGTATAGACCCCTTAATCGCCTATGTCACTGTGACGTCACCGCTCTAGCTGGAGGCAAAACATAAGGCAGAACTCATAGCAGGTGCGCTAAAAGTTTGAGGTTTTGACTTTAAAATGGCTTCTTGTTGGGTTTTTGGCTGCCAGAATACAAGAACAGCACTTTTGTTTCAAAACTAAAGTTTTACCGGATCCCGGCAGACATTCCTTCACAGAAATCAAGATTGGTTCAATGCAATACGGCGTACAGACTGGACGGAGATGATAATAAATAATGCTCATGTTTCCAGTGCACACTGTGTTGTTTTAGAAACAAGTTTCTATTTTATAACCTTCAGCGCACTTGCTAGTTTAAATGATGAACAAGCATACAGCGATAGATGTGTGTGCCATCATTTGAATGGTCTCTTAAAATAATACACATTGCTAATCATAGTTAGCCCACCGATAGGTTACATTAGAAAATAAGCCTTGACAAAATTCCCCATACCACCCAAAAGTAATTCATATGGCCGTATGGCACACGGGTCAGGTAGCCTGCTTCCATCCGCGAGAGTTAATAAAAAAAAAACCCCGCAGAGTCAGGGACTGTAAAAGTCAAGGTGATGAGTAAGTGCAGTTAAAGTCAAGGTGATGAGTAGACTAAAGTTGGGCTCAGGTGGTTGTGCTGCGGGATGTGTTTCCCATACATTTATTTATTTTTGGAGACTCGCCACAATTTTAAAACTGATCGATTTTCAAAAAGGCTTCATTGAGTAAACATGAGTAACGTTACGTACTGCACATTTAATAATAATAATTCCTTACATTTATATGTTTAAATATCAAAACGAGGCACAGGTGTTTTTATATCGCTGTATTTCTGAAGGAAGACCTGCATGTTATATGCCTGATAAAGCAGCGTGTGAGCGTACCAGCTCTGCTTTGTTTACAGCTGTTACTGGGGAAACAAATATTTCTCGCGCTTTATGTCTATGCTTTAAAACATCTCCCGTTGGTAAAGAATGAATTTGCATTTTAATTAAGTCCCCCGATCCACGCAGCAAACATATTTTGTTTGTTATCAAAAAATATCTACTCTAGAGGGACTTGGCTGTTGTTATTGATTCTATTTGGAAGTCTACCGGAAGTTAAGTTAGGTCCACAAAAGCGCACATGCGCAGTAACGTTTGTTTATGTTGTTGCCGTTGGGATTTCTTCTAAGGGATTTTAGGAAGAAATAAGTTGTTAACAGGATTACCAATGAATTTAGCTTCCCAAAAACCCATTACTAGGCATGCATACGACGGTGCAAAGCAACTCCCCATACTGACCCCACGCTTTTGTAGATAATAATGGCCCGCATATTGGAAATAGTTCATTGTTAAAATGACTTCCGACAATGTCAGTAAGAATTCGTTGGGAGGAGCTATATCCGTGGCCCGTCTTTCAAAGAAGTGTAGTAACACCTCAGTCCCTGCTTCATGAGGAATGCATGTATACAAGCTTTGCACGTCACAAGTTACCAACATGAAATCATGATCACATTCAAACGAATCCAAAAGTCTCAATATGTCAGATGTATCCCCTAGAAAAGATGGTAATTCACATAAATATTTTTTCAAAAAGAAGTCGAGGTACTGTGACAATGGTTCAGTTAGACAGCCAATACTAGACACAATGGGCCTGAGTGGTGGATCAATAAGGGATTTATGTATTTTGGGAAGTCCATAAAACACTGGACATACAGGATGTTTTACAGTTAAAAAATATTTTTCTTTTTCAGTAATCCAACCCCTATGTAGTGCCTTCTCCAATAGCTGATCAATCTCCACTTTATGATGTTTTAGGAGATTGCGAGTCTTTGTCATTAAGTTAAGTGGGACATGATACTCAAGTTATATTTATCAGTACTCATTACAACAATCGAACCCCCTTTATCAGCAGGGCGAATAAGAATATCTAATCTCTTTTCTAGTTCATTCAAACTCTTTAATTCAGAATGTGACAAATTAATTCTCTTTTGGCGTGCTTTTTTGCATATCTTAGTGAACTCGTTTTCTACTAGATTTTTTATGTAGTAATAGAAGGGTTCAGATTAGAATAGGGAACAAAAATAGATTTCTTTCTGAAAGGTGTAATCTCTCTAGTAGGTGCCATGTTATCAACGGTGGAGATTGACTGCACCGAAGTACCCATGATAGGCCTAGATAAACTAGGTATAAGGGAAAAAAAATCTTAAGTTGAAGTGATCGAAAAAATTTTTTGTTATAGTTATATTTATTGTTTTTGGTTAGAACAGGCATTCACACCACAGAGAAATGTGATGTGTAACTAAAAGCACTTATCCGCACTGCTGCCATTGTTCAGTATGCAAATATTTATGTCTTGTAAGCCACTTTTAAGTTAAAAACAAATTTTGTACTTTAGTGTGAGTTCCCGAAAAGGAAACACTCCAACCCATTTTGTCAAAGGTCATGCTCTGAGTGTTTGCTCACACATTACTTGCAGTCACTCCTCACACAGATTAATGACATTGTTCACAAGGTTTAAATCCTTACAGTACTGAACACTGGCTGAATACTCCCAGCTTACATATGAATTAATATATTTTTTTTATTTCTTTTATTTTTGCAGGCCATTGGAGGTGAGAGACCATAAAGTAGTTAGGGTAATATATTGCAGGCTTGTTGTTTTTTTCTTCCTAAGGATAGGTTTTTATGTAATGTTTATGCCGTTTATGTGTTTGGATTTTATATATATATATAAATAGAAATTTTTCAAAAGATTGCTTGAGCATCATTCACTTTGGTGCCCTTTGAAAGCTGTGGCTGTGTGAAAACACTAGCTAATTGTCTGTTATATAACTGTGGGTTGAAAAGATGTACACTTTCAAAATCATCATGCCGCTTTATGTGCTGGTGAACCTCTTAATTTAGTAAGTCAAACACACTTCCATGCTTCTCAATCAAAAGTGGTTTATTTGAAGCCTAAGTTCAAAAGTTTCCACCTCAAAGTAGAATCAGATGCTTCTCTGGGCAAAACACTTCAGGTGGGGACACTCAGCCATGTTATTTCCAAAAGCTAAGAAGCAAGCAGTCATCTAATATGTTGAGGGTGGCTCTGAATGAGCCTAATGTCTAGTCTCAGCCGCAAAAGTCAAACACCGGCCAAAATAACACCGCCTAACAGTACAAAATAAGACACCACAGGCACCATGAGGGCCCCTCTGTTCTCAGATTGACTCATCGAGACCAATTGATGCACCCGGCTGGCAGTGAAGGTGATATGTTTATATGTTAATTTATTAGTGGAAGAGGTCAGTGGTGTATCTGTGGACCTGTGTCATGGAGAAAGAAAATAAAAGGGAAATATACACTGCACATGATGGGTCCCATTGCGTATCTGCTGGACAGGGATGAAATGTCTAATTTCAGACTTGTTTTTTGAGCACAGTGGCCAACAGAGAGAAGTGTTTTGCAAGGAAACCTTTACCAGTCTAAGCAGAAAGTTCAATAAATTATTAACCAAAACCCTATTGCTTCTTTCCTGATCAAACAAAAAAGAAGCAATGAAGTAACAATGGTACTCTTTCATAATGATATTATGTTAAATAAAATGAAGCTATTTTGATGTCCTATATAAGTATGTATTTAAAAAATATTAAAATGCTATTCATACATGCAATGACTTGAATAGACTATGAGCATGTTTTTAATTTCTGAATTTAAATTCATTAAAGTGGTAACACTTCACAATGAGGTTCTATTTGTTATGTTAATTTCAGCATTTACTATTGCATAATTAAAATCAAAATGTATCTGTTAATATCATTCAATGGACCTGAGCTAACATGAACTAACAATAAACGTTTTAAATAATTATACACTAAAGATAACAAAGATTAATAAACAATAAAGACAATATATAGCTCATTACTAGTGTTAGTTTTAGTGTTACCTTATTGTAAAAAGTTACCAATAATGTAAAAAATAAAAAATAAATGATTATTTTTTTAATAAACGATTATTAAAGAAAAAAAGATCCATTAAGAGAACAAATACATTTTTATTATATTTTTTCCATTCTTCTGAAATATTTGTGCATCAGTAGTCATCCTGTTTACTTCACATTCTGTTGGCCCACAGCTGGTGGGATGGTTTTGAAATGAGAATTTGTGTGACTAAGTCTCTGAGATCCTCCAAGACACCCGCAGAATCTCTTTGTAGTGGAGTTCCCCAACACTGTGGCACATTGAGAATGAAGATGATCAGGATGAGTGCATGGATTGATGGGATTCCAAAACAGTACTTGAAAGAGAGAAAATTTATGAAAGACTGTTTGCTCCTCAGTACAGTCTTCTTGATCCTTACTTTATCAACAACACACATTAGTGGCATCTCAGGGGAGTTTTCCAGCTGGTGAGAACTCTGGTGTGTTGAAAGTGTTCTAAACGTGGATTTGTCATGTGGATCTTTCCTACTGTTTGGAATCTCTTTTGAAGACACTGTTGTTTCTGGCTAAGCATTTAAGGAGAAGTGTTTATATTTTCCAAGATGACCTGTTTTATCTCTATGTACATGCTTCATCACACCCACACTATTAGAAAGGGTTCATTTTTAGAAATGGTGTATATTTACTGTGGCATTTGTGTTTACAATGTTTGCTCTCTGTTGTGACAGATCTCCATGTTCATGTCCTGACATACAGGAACATTCATAATATTTTCAGCCATATGTGTGGGAAGAGAAGAGGATCAACAAGATTATGCATATATTTACTTAGAGATCAGGTCACCTACAATAATTCCATGAAATAATCATCAAAAATAGAAAATGTTGTATCTTCCAGGTTAAGAATATTACAGATTTTTTTTACTATGCCATTTTATTTTTCCAAATATTCTCAAATATCATGCACCAGATATGGATAAATTCATTATATTCAGGCATCAACAAATCGTATTAAATACATATTTTTCTTTGTTACAATTAGGTAAGTTTGACCAAATGAACCATGGTGAATCAGGTCAAAATTCCCAATGTTATGAGGTATAAAAAGTCTTTATTTGCACACATCATGCAATATGCCCTTGCACCCAGTTTATGAGGTTTTTGTGTCGCCCTTCTTGAGTGCTCTGCTTGAAATATTGTAATGCAGGGAGGGGGAGAGCTCAGCTTCGGGAGGAATTTGAAATCTGACCTTCAGAGAGGTGAACTGGATACTGTTTCAGACAGTTTAGAATCATTTCACCTTAATGTTTAAGTGTGAAAAGGCCAGAAAGGCCATTCTGGCTAGATTAGCATAAAGTAACCTAATTATAGAACGGATGTAATTATTATGTCCAAATCATTCACAATTTTACTAAAAGTTACATTATTTGTATTTTTTTTTTATTATTTATGTTTCTAAACTATTCCCCTGCTGTAATTTTTCTTTCCAGACATGTATAAAACATATGCTTTGTATTCGGCCACACATTGCTCTTTTGCTGCCAAGAGGATTCTCTTCGTTCCGCTCATGCTTTGAATGTTTTTATAATTCCTTATGTTAATGGATAGAGTCAGCAGTAGAGAGTCAAATGACAAAGATTTGTTGGTGTTTAAATTTCATGCTCTTAAGTGAATAACAAATACTGGGCTTTGCTGCTAATTAGATACAAGCAGTTCGTAAGGCTTGCTTTTATTGGACGTTGTAGATAATGTACACTACTCGTCACAATTTTAAGGTCAGTTATATTTTATTTTGAAAAAAAAACAACTAATACTCTTACTCCGCAAGAATGCGTTAAATTCATCAAAAGTGACAGTAATGACTTTCTATTCAAAGAATCCTGAAAAATAATCATGTTTCTACAAATATTAAGTAGCAGTTTTCAACACTGATAAGAAGAAAAAAAATGTATCAAATAAATCCAGCCTTGGTGAGCATAAAAGACTAAATTTCAAATACTCAAAAATCATACAAACCTCAAACTTTCGAACAGTATGTCGGTTATTTTTGATACATTAAATTTTTTTGACTTAATAAGTTTTTTTATTCAAGTTATTGAGTAATTTGTGTGGTAAGTAATGAATACAAAACACAGGCATCAGTGTCTCCTGCAAGAGATTTTACAACAGAGTTGCAGGCTGTGTTATCCTGGAGCATAATTACCTATCCGCAACTAGGCTATATTCGTAAATCACACACGTCTGCGAGCAGAGAGAGGTCAGCTTTCCATATCTGTTTTGCCTCTTTTTACAGCATTCTAACATTCAGTAGCTTATTCTGCACTTTTCACATTAGATGTTTGTAACCCCACAGGGATTTGTAGCAATGCAGAACAGTTCTGGGTAACAAAAATGCCTTTGAGGTTCAGGCTATTAGAACGTAGCATGCAGCGATTATTCCCATCACTGTATCAGACTGAGCTGCGTTTGTTCTAAGCTGTGTTTGTTTACACTAGTTCCAACTGACAGCTGTTCCATGTCATTAAAGGCCCTTAACTTTGAATAGCAAACATGCTAAAGTCCATGCCCAACCATTACAATGTGTTACAATGAAGTAATGAAACACTTTAACCCTATATCCTACTTATTTTTTCTTCAGAATATAGATGTAAACCATGGCAGACTCTGCATAAACATGATTGAGTCACTGCAGACACCACACAGCTGTAGAGGTCTGGTCCATCAGTAGGCACTTTACTGTACAAACTAAATGGGTTTATAAATTAGGTTAAGCCTTTAAAGTTGTATCATGCTTGTTCTGATCCAAGTTAGGTATTCATAATCATTCAATTGTTCTCATATCAACATAAAGCATTTCAAATCATTTTTAAATAAAGTTATTATTTTTATTATTATTATTATAAGGAAGGATATAAGGATATAAGGAAATTAGATACTCAAGCATGATATTGCTTCCATTCAGATAAAAATGACTCTTGTATTCTGGGAGATCTGCAGGTAGCAGCTCTTGTGACATGACATTCAGCCAAGTGTGGTTACCCATACTCAGAATACATGCTCTGCATTTAATCCATCCAAAGTGCACACACACACACACTGTGAGCACACACCCGGAGCAGTGGGCAGCCATTTATGCTGTGGCGCCCAGGGAGCAGTTGGGGGTTCGATGCCTTGCTCAAGGGCACCTAAGTCGTGGTATTGAGGGTGGAGAGAGCACTGTACATGCACTCCCCCCACCTACAATTCCTGCCGGCCCGAGACTCGAACTCACAACCTTTCGATTGCAAGTCCAACTCTCTAAACATTAGGCCACGACTTCCCCATAAATCATAGCTGGCAGCGGTGCCAGTGTCTGGAATCTGTCAAAATGAGAAACCTCTTCTGTTTGGAACAACTATGCAAGTCAGCTTTGAAGTCTCTGGTTGAGCTCTGAATCAACTACACTAAATAAATGTCTGTTTTTGATAAAAAAAAATTTGAGGATTCTTTGAATTGAACGTCTAAAATAACAGCATTTAGCATATTGAACAGCATATTGAAATTTAAATCTTTAGTAAAGTTGTAAATGTATGTTCCAACAGTTTCAACTTTGGCTTTATGAGCATGTGGGAGTTTAGTGTTAGTCAATATTTGTCCCAGTGTGTGAATTACGTGCATTGCTGTGTTTACATTTCCTCAAACATTTACAAGTAGCCTCAAACATTCTGCTGTTACAATACTTTCCCATGCGACTGTCTTTCTACCCGCCTTGATCACATTAACCTCAATGACAGACATGAAGGAAAATGGCTTGATTGTGCTGATCAAAATCATCTGTTGAAGTTGAATAGAAGTGTTTTGATGTAAATTTGTCACAGTGATGAGAAGAGAATGGTCCTTTAACCTGTCTTGGAGCATATTTGGACTAAAAGCTGAGGAAACAAGAACAATTAGTCTATGGACTCGGACTGAGGCAAAGTTTTTCTTTGTACGTGACAGCAGATATTGTTTTGTTTTTCAGGGTAATTTGACAAGTATATTCCAGTTTCAGTCTGCAAGTGATCACTTGACAAGATCCTTTTTCTCCTCTCATGGATAATCAAACAAAGCAGTTGGGAAACTCTCAAATTTATACGATAGCAGCAGTAGCTCTACATCTTTGATGACTAATGTTCCATGTCCCTGTTTGAACTTCAGAATTATGTGGAAAATCTCAGAGAACATAATCAGAATGGAAATATATTTATCAATCCAAAATTATAGAAGTTGATCATGTTCAAGGTAAAGCAGAGATTCCTGGAGAACCAAATTTGTTGGCCTTCACTGCCTTCAAGTGAACCTGGAAAGTCAAGGTCATGCATTTAAGTTGAATACGAAATACAAAAGTAGCCAAAGCAAATACACAATTAATGATGGTGCTCTCTCTTTATTTATGACCTCAGTGCACTGTTAACAGTACTTTTCCTCAAGTTAAATGATGTATTTATTCATGGTGTCTAAAAATGTTATTTAAAACATTCATTTAACATTAATTTGCACAAAGCAAACCACAAAAGGTGTTGACTATAAACTCAGTCTTATAAATTAATAATGTTGTTTTTGCTTGCTTTCCCATGGGTGAATAAGGCTTTGTTTGGTTATTCGGGTGCACATGCAGTACCTCGTAATTATGATATATATGCCACTTGAAGGCTGCATGTGGCTTCTGTGGTATCATAAACAGAACTGTGTTATTTTGACTAGTTTAAATGGATAGTTCCCCCAAAAAATGAAAATTCTGTCATCATTTACTCAGCCCCTGATTTTTACTCCAAACCTATTATCTTTGTTTCTTCGGTGAAACATAAAGATATTTTGAAAAATGTCTCTTATGTATAACTGTCTATATAATAAAAGTCAGTGGTAACCAAAATTCTTAAAAAGTTATAACAAAATGAATAAATTATGGCATTTTGGGGTGGATTATCTCTTTAATTTGCAAATATTTTCATAATGGTTATGAAAAGTGTTAAAACTCCTGTTTGAAATGTTTGCATTACCCAGATGTCTTTTTGTCTGCTAGGCAGATGAGAAAACCAACAAAAAAATACTGAAACGCTTTGACTCTGGACCTCATCTATTGGAAGTTCAGAACTTCAAGTCTTATTCTCACTCAGTCACTTTGGTTTCTGTATGAAATATGATGGTGATGTCATAAACAGTGAGCCAAAGGGTGACTCAGAGCCTGGATCCCCATTAAAAAGGAAGAACAGATGAACTGATGCTGGACTAGAATCTCGCTGCTTAGCGTGTGGCCTCAGGGCTTCTTGATAGTTTGGTGGCCCTTCATGAATCTGCTATGGATTTATTGGACTGAATGTGTCTGAAGTTCTGAAAGTATGCCCAGAGTGATCCTGGTATCACTCAGACTACAGCTGGATTGAGTGTGCGGCTGTCTCCTACAACCATGTGGTGAAGATTTCATGACATTCACAATTTTAACCAACCTACATACAACATACAAGATAATGAATTACGAATATTAGTCTTATTACCTGAAAAAATTGTCCTTCATGTTTCTGATAACAGTTTTTGGCTGATTATATTTGTTCCTGTTGCTAAATGGAAGAGAAAAAAAACAGGGCACTAGCAGCACTAAGGTCATGGGTTTGATTCCCAGGGAAATTGCTTTGATTAAAAGTGTCTTCCAAATGCAAAAAAAAATGTAAAGTGTTTGAGTCATTTAGCATTCTTAGCTCATCTGATATCACACTTTATCACGAGTCAAAGGGTGTACTGTGAAAAGCCAAATGGAAACTATTTTCTCTAAGTTTGTGGTAAATTTAACTTGTTGTGAAAAAGCACACTCGCTCGATCATATGAAAATGTGCATCTTAGATTAGATGTTAGATGTCAGGGTCTTCTGAGGAACTTTGGCACAGTCAGGAAGGAACCCATCTTGTGAAAGTCTACAGTACATTATCGATTAAATACACAAGGGGAGCCATACAAAAGGCAGAACCGACTGCATAATACATAGGCAAATTTACACATGATTCAAAATGCTGGCATATGTGCTATTTGGCAAGACACAGTGTTTAGGTTGCGCAAAAAGATGAAAAGAAGTTAGATTCCATGCACAGAGCTGAACTGTGTTGAAGTGTTTAAGGGATAGTTCACTCATAAATGAAAATTCTGTCATCATTTAAAGCTCATTCACACAAAGGGCAATAATAATGATAAATATATACATGTTTAAAAATCATTCTTATTCTATGAGACCCAAACATCCATACTAAAACTAATGGTAGTGATAGAACAATATAGTTGGAATCACTTTCAGAACAACTTATTTTCCATATGATGAACAATAGGCCTATATATTAGTGTCTAAACTAGTGTTGTAGTACTCAAGACCGGTCTTAAGGGCATTTTTTGATGGTCTTGTCTCTGTCTTGACTGCATTTGTACTGCATTTTGTTTCAAGATATCACTAAAATGATGGTACATTGTTTGATTTATTTTAAATCATCATTAATGTGATTGGATGTAAAATGTCCTGCTTCAAATTCAATCCATAACTAATAAAAAAAAGAAAGAAAAAAAATTGGATTTATACCATTAAATCTCAAAATGTTTGACTTCAATGTCCCCTATTGCCCACAATAATGATTGAAGGCCCCCCTCTACTCACTCAAAATATTTTAGAGCAGGGTTTACCAAACTTGGTCCTGGAGGGCCGGGGTCCTGTAGAGTTTAGCTCTAACCCTAATCAAACACACTCTTACTATGTATACTTGAAACTTTTCCAAGCAAATGTGTCGAGGCAAGTAGACACAGGAGCTAAACTCTGCTGGCACCCCAGGACCGAGTTTGGTGACCCCTGTTTTAGAGCTTATCGGTACTGTTGCAAAAAACTGTATGATATCTGGATTTTTATTTTTATAATATGATAAAATTATATGATATAAAGAGCAAGAGAACGGTTTTCACAAATTTGATATTGCTTTTATACAAATGTTCAAAACATTTGAAGTTTTAAAACATTATTCTCAACTATATTTATGAATTTGTAATGGAACCAAATCAGATGCAGCTTCTGTGTCACCTCTGCAGTGCAAATACTAATGTTATTGTTAGAGATTTCATTTGATTTGTAACTTTATAAGTGTCTTATTATTCTTAATTGTATTCAATGATTAAAAATAAGACATTTCTCAGGAAGTAAATGTGTACACCTGTAACTTTCATCACAGTGAGGTAAGTAGCAACAACACTGAGAGATATAAAGTCACAGCTACCTTTTGTTTATTTTTATGGCAGCGTTCATACAAACCTGATTCCAAAAAAGTTGGGACACTGTAAAAATTGTGGATAAAAACAGAATGCAATGATGTGGAAGTTTCAAATTTTAATATTTTATTCAGGATACAACAAAGATGACAAATCAAATGTTTAAACAGAGATAATGCATCATTTTAAGGGAAAAATAAGTTGATTTTAAATTACATGGCATCAACACATCTCAAAAAAGTTGGGACAAGGCCATATTTACCACTGTGTGGCATCACCTCTTCTTTTTAGAACAGTCTGCAAACATCTGTGGACTAAGGAGACAAGTTGCTCAAGTTTAGAAATAGGAATTTTGTCCCATTCTTGTCTAATACAGGCTTCTAGTTGCTCAACTGTCTTAGGTCTTCTTTGTCGCATCTTCCTCTTTATGATGTTCCAAAAAATTTTTATATGGGTGAAAGATCTGGACTGCAGGCTGGCCATTTCAGTACCCGGATCCTTCTTCTACGCAGCCATGATGTTGTAATTGATGCAGTATGTGGTCTAGCATTGTGATGTTGGAAAATGCAAGGTCTTCCCTGAAAGAGACGACGTCTGGTTGGGATCATATGTTGTTCTAGAACTTGGATATACCTTTCAGCATTGATGGTGCCTTTCCAGATGTGTAAGCTGCCCATGCCACACGCACTCATGCAACCCCATACCATCAGAGATGCAGGCTTCTGAACTGAGCACTGATAACAACTTGGGTTGTCCTTGTCCTCTTTAGTTCGGATGACATGGAGTCCAAGTTTTCTAAAAAGAACTTCAAATTTTGATTCGTCTGACCACAGAACAGTTTTCCACTTTGCCACAGTCCATTTTAAAAGAGCCTTGGCCCAGAGAAAACGCCTGCGCTTCTGGATCATGTTTAGATATGGCTTTTTTTTTTTACCTATAGAGTTTTAGCCGGCAAAGGTGAATGGCACGGTGGATTGTGTTCACCACAATGTTTTCTGGAAGTATTCCTGAGGCCATGTTGTGATTTCCATTACAGTAGCATTCCTGTATGCATCCAGTATGATTTTCTGGCCTTGACCCTTACGCACAGAGATTGTTCCAGATTCTCTGAATCTTTGGATGACATTATGCACTGTAGATGATGATAACTTCAAACTCTTCACAATTTTTCTCTGAGAAACTCCTTTCTTATATTGCTCCACTATTTTTTGCTGCAGCATTGGGGGAATTAGTGATCCTCTGCCCATCTTGACTTCTGAGAGACACTGCCACTCTGAGAAGCTCTTTTTATACCCAATCATGTTGCCAATTGACCTAATAAGTTGCAAATTGGTCCTCCAGCTGTTCCTTACATGTAAATTTAACTTTTCCGGCATCTAATTGCAACCTTTCCCAACTTTTTTGGAATATGTAGCTCTCATGAAATCCAAAATGAGCCAGTATTTGGCATGACATTTCAAAATGTCTCACTTTCAACATTTGGTATGTTATCTATAATAAAATATAAGTTTATGAGATTTGTAAATTATTCTATTCCTTTTTTACTCACAATTTGTACAGTGTCCCAACTTTTTTGGAATCGTGTTTGTATTACTTATATGGCTGCATTAAAACAATGTTGATCAATCTCTTTCAGGCAAGGTGACTCTTGGCACAGGCTTCCTGCAGTGGCAGGTTTCAATCCATGGGCACTGTTATGATGAATTCATCCCTGCTGCAAGTTGGCAGATGAATTCTAAATTTGCAGTCAAGTCTCATACACCACTTGAGATATCATCTTACCTCCCTGCAGAGAGGAGAGAGTCTGGCCAGCCTGTCAGCATCTGGAATCTCAGCCTTGTCGATCTTCTCCTGCCCAGAAGAAACTGGCTGAAAAACAACGGACTGTTTTCTTTCCCTCAATGCTGTTTTCCAGCACTTCCTCTTCTAATTTCATAACACAGTGTTGCATTGTCTGGTCTTTGCTCTTATATGTGTTTATTTATACAAACATGCAGTGAGATGTATTATTTTGAAAGAGCTGATCACATCCTCCAAGAGTTTGCAAATGTTTTTTCAGACCTCATTCCCTCTAACAAGTCAAAACAGATTTAAGTAAGGACCAGGGATCATATTTGTAAAAACTTTGTAAAAACTCTTGATTAATGCCTTTTGTTTTACCTTATTTGATGTTCCAAATCCAAATGATTTTTCCCCCCTGTGGAACACAAAAGATTAATTGTTGTAAAGTATTTTGCCCACAATTTTCAATATAATATAAGTAAATAAGGATGGATGATATCAAGTTTGAAAATAATAAACAAAGCACTAAAAAGTCATTTAATATCCATGGAAACTTTCCATGGCAAAAAAATGTTTTTTTATAGTGGAAAAATATTATTTTTATTATAAAAATGTCTTTCATACTAGGAAAATTTATATTTATTTTAAGAAATGTGCACTGAAGGGTTCTTTGCAGAACCCCAAAATAGTTCCCAGTGGTTTCACAGTGAAATCCTTAACTTCTTAAACTTCTTAAGCCATATGGTAAATTTGTGAGACAAACAGACAGAAGAGATGTGAACAAATCACTCTGTTGGATTGGATCTTTTAAATAAATAAACTGAATTCTGTGAAACTGAAGTTCACAGAACTGGACGAATTATTCATTTATGAATTTGCATTGCTCCAGTTCTGACTGTCATTAAATAAAGCAATACAGTTTTAGAACAATATGGTGAATAAATGTAATTGTTGGGATGGGGGGGGGGGGGGGGGTGAACTATTCCTTAGAATTAAATCTATTGCATCTATTGCATTTAAAACTTACTGCACTGATTTCTTTAAACTTCTTGGAAGTTTTGTTTTTGAAAATGTCTGCATCAAGAGGGATACCTGAAACCCAAACACAGCCATTTAGCCAGACAGGATGCCACTCTTATTGCTTGTTAATTACATGATTAGTATGATCACTAAAGTGTCAGCAATCGTGCCCTTGCAGAATTTGAAATATATATGGAAATAAATGTGGGACTGGCTCATGTAACTGGCAAAGAAATACAGCTTTTTGTTACATTTTGAATCTTGTTTCTTCTATTTGGACACCTGTGAGTGTTTTTATTTTTTAAGCCAGGTTTAATGTCAGGTTAACCAAACAAAGATGAGTTCAGAGGTCAAAGTTTATTTTAGGGTTACTATGGTCAGAGAGTTTCTACGAAAGATGACTGGTTAATATACTATCACAAATTCTTATTTGAGCCTTGAATTTTAGGTTCTCTTCTTTAAACAAATTGCAATAAATTCCAAAAAAATATGGTTAAGCCACAAAAGTACGTTTGAGATTGAGTTGTGACATCTAATAAATAACAGCTCAGCCTTACACACTTCCGTTTCCACAGCTTCACATCGCCATCTGGTGGTTTCAGGAAATGTGGTGTTTTGGAAGCCGTGCAGACGAAACTAAAAATGAATTATCCGAGATCCGTTTTTGTCAGTTTTGAACATTCTCTACCATCCAGCTAATATATTACATTTTGCAACAAGAAAAAAAGACAGTTGAAAGATGATCTCAAAAGATATTGACTAATATTTATTTTGTGAATGTCAGTCCTACAAGTCAGCACAAGCAAGGAACTAATTGAGTGAAAAGTGGATTTCTTACTTTTTAACTGATTAAACTAATCATTGATATATTGCTCTCTTTGATGTCTCTAAGATCTAAGTGCACAGTTATCTTTATACCTGCTTTAGATTATTTTTTCTGTAAATTCAAGGTTAAAAAAAAGACATTTATAATGCAGCTAATCTTTCACATTTTTATATAAGTCACGCAAAAGCAGAATCCTTAAGGCCATCAGCCCGATTCCAGGTTTTGTCATTAGAGGTGAAATAAGAGCGATCATAACAAAACCTCAGTGATCTCAACAATCGTATAAAGAGGAGAACAGATGAACAGTATGGGAAAAGACAGATGGTAACCCCTCTTTTCTATTCATCTAAGATGTTACATCACAGGTGGAGGTCTGCCTAGTCATGCTGATACATTTACAAAAGTTAGATTTTATATTATTTAAGGAACAAAATGTTACAAGCCTGAATTGTTTCTACATCAAATTGGCACATCAACTCACAGATATTATATAATCACCTGCAAATATAATATGTGGCAATAACATCTGTAAAACGGGGGGGGGGGGGGGGGGGGGGTCCAACAGTCTGTATGGCAGAAAGAAATTAATGATTTTTTTCAGCAAGGACATATTCAATTGATCAAAAGTGACAATAAAGACATTTATAATGTTAATTCAGTTTTGCCATTACAAGTCTAAATTACATTTTAAAATATATATCTAGAATAAAGTTATTTTAAATTGTAATAATTTTTCACAACAGTACCATTTTACTGTGATTTTGTATCAAATAAATGCAGCTTTAGTGAGCATAAGAGACTTCATTTAAATAAACATTAAATAAATCTTAACAACCCCAAACTTTTGAACTGTATAGTGTACATTTTAATCTTTTGACATAAAAAATAATGCTTGTTCCTGCATTTAAGTAGATAAAATCTCAAAGTCAGTCGAAAGTAATTCCCATATTTTGTTTTATACAAGTGCAGTGAAAAATGAATTGTTGTTTCCCAGTGTCTGCCATTTTCATTCCAATAAAAACTAAAGAAGTCTGTATATCTTTAGACTTTTTTTGGTTAGACTATTTTTACATATATTGAAATAGTAGTTATCATTGCAGTCTAAAAGTGACTCTTGAAAGAATAACTATTATTTTTATTATTTTTATTGAAAGACTTGCTCAACCCAAATAACGGTAAAACTGGTTGGTGAATTTTTGTGGCTGTCTGAATTTGAGTCCTAATGTTGGCTATTTGCTCAGTTTTCCTCATCAGTTCAGCAGCTTTTTATTTCAACTGTAGTAAGATTTGTCATCTATGACACATTCTTCAAGGAATGGCATTGCATTTTTTTCTTCTTAACTTCAGCTCAGAATTATTTTAGAACTAAAAAGTTTGATAATATATATATGGCTGTCTGCTGGCCGTGCGCTGCTTCTCTACATTCAAATTCATTTCAGTTCAGTTCAGAAATCTTCCTGCATTCATATTATCAGTCAACACCAGTAGATCCTTACAAGATGTAGTTTAATAACAATATTCACTGTACTATTTAAGTCCATTTAGTGGTTTGGCTGAACTTCACTATCTTAACTGTATATTTATTATAACTGAGTTACAGTAAGTGAATCTTGGTGAAAGATTATTCATATATTATTAATTTGTCTTTATTTGCTTTCAAATGGGATCTGTATGATACCAACCTAAAAACCTCAAAGTGCTTATATGACAGTAGCTATATGTCACATTATACCAGCTTGATGGAACATTTCATGGCCTAATGATCACATCAGCACTGCCATAATAGTCGTCACCATTGTTAACACCTTTGAACTTAAGGTCATGTGATGTGAAAGGATCTTACAATTAACAAAAATCAATTCTAACAAGATACCCACTGAAGATTTAAGTGACATTACATTACAGTGATAATTATTAAAGACTTTTGTTTGTGATGTTTAATTTTTCTGAGAATATGTCTCCCTCAAGAAGGCAAATACTGAAACCTACTTAATGTATGTTTTTTGATGATCTTAAAGACATTTTAACTAAAGGCTTATGCTTTTTCATTTACTAATATAAAACAGTGGTTCTGAACCAGGGGCCAACTATAGGAGACCTTAGCAAGCCTGCAGAGGGGCTGCAGGATGACTTCGAAATAGGCTATTCGTACTGATAAAACATTATTGATATATTAAAATAATTAAACTCTAAAAAAGATGTATATATATATACATATATATATACATATATATATATACATATATATATATACATATATATATATATATATATATATATATATATATATATATATATATAAAATGTGTATATATACATATCAAAATATATATTATAAATTCTGACTATGGTGATTCATAGATAAACTACTGAAATGTTGTTTTTCAAAACCGAGCAGTTCCATTAAGTCCCATCAGATGTCGCTTTACCCATCTAAGCATTTCAAGTTTGTATTTATTTGAAATGTCCTTCCTTCCCTCTGAAATCTACTCAAATTCCCGTTTCTTCCTGGTTGTGCATGGCAACGCTCTCGGATATATAACGTGGTTTAGGATGTATAGACAACTTTACACAATGTTATGGTGGGTGCTTACGAAATACTTTGACAGCGGCGTATATGTTATAGGTTTTGTACGTGCTAAGTCCTTGTTTGCTAGCAGGTGATTAGCCTGGCTTGTTTGTTTAGCAACTAGCTATCTGGTGTGTTTTCATCACCTGCTTTGATATGCACATGCCAGTGTGAGCGTAGACTAATCTCTAGACTTGTCTTGTGCAATTTAGTCAAAGATTATTGACTGTTTGTCAAAATGTATTTGACTCAATTAGCTCGCCAGTGCTACCAAACCCTGAACTTACCCAGCAGCGTCACATCATTGGAGGCCTTATGCTCCGTCTGACATATCTAGACATTTACCAGGAATATTAGATTGTTCATTTGAATCTTACTGGTTACGTTTGATTGAAACTGTTTATAGATTCGTCCTCTTCCTCTGACTCACCGTAACGTGCTACGTGGTAAGACGTCCGCTTGAAAATTACAAAACATCTCGTGTTTGTGTTACTGAATTATGTGAATTATGCGATATTATTTACATTAGCACGGCATGTCATAACTTGTGCATAATAATGTATACAGTACTGTCTGTGTAGATTTTGATACAGCCCTTATGCACTCTTCTAGCAAATACAGAACGTTTTCTTAACGTTCGCATATGGTTCTCGTTTGGTTATTTTTGGAACCAAGTGATAACGTTCTAAGAACGTTTTGTGTATCTTATTTTTATTTTTTTATTTAATAGTTAATTTAAGGTTTTATTTTAGAATGAAAACTAACACTCACTGAAAGTTCAGGGAACCACAAATGTTTTGCTACTGTGCCAAACTGTATAACAATAGCAAAATCTTTACATTTAAATATTTCGTGAAGATTAGTTGACTCGGTTTTTTTACTAGTTTGATTATAGAATGATTCCAGTCTCTAAAGAAGAAGCTACACAATGGAGGCTTTGAGCAAACAAACCGCAGCTGTTTTGCTTTAACATCATGCATCCTGTGCCAGATAATGTTTTGCCATTGTATTTCAGAGTCCCTTATTATGGCCACTGGAAGTCATGTTGGAAGTAATGCAGAAGTCCACAGGCTCAAGCAGGCCCAGCCCCATGATCTTCTCAAACGTATGCTTTGTCCTGGAGATGAGAAGAACATGAGGGAGGTGAGTAAGAGGAATTGTTTAAAATAGACAAATTGTTTGTAGTGTATGTGCTGGGTGGGATTAATAGGGTTTTTTCCCAGTATTTTAATGCTGTAATACACTACACAACTTTTATCCAGATTGTGTCAGATTCTAAGTGATGTGAAGTATATTCCAGGTTTTAGGAATGCTAGCTTTAACTGTTATCTCTTTTCAGGTGGATTATACACTTAAGGACGAAACCGATCAAGAGAGGTATGTTTTTGGGCCATAGCAACTCAATGACCTTTTATATTATTCATTGCTTTGAAAAGCTGATTTGTAAAATGCCAGTTAGAAGATATAAGCAAGCTTTATTCTCCATCCCACAGATTTCCAGTGGGCCGTTGTGTGCACAAATACAGCAAAGCGAAGCGAGCGGTGGTTAGCAAGAAGAAAACGCGTCACTCTGGGGTGGGAACAAGAGTATGTTGGAGATCCCCCTCCACAAGCAGGACATCTGACATGGCTAACAAAGAAAATGAACTGACCTGTGCTGATGACGTGCAGGCTATTCCATACAGTGACAACTATGGGTTCCCTGTGAGCTCAACAGACACCTCAAAAATGACAGGAGCTGGCTCCAAATACAGTGATTATTTCACTGAGGTGAGATATGCTGCATGTTAATGTTAATATTTTTGCTGACTATGTTCTTGCCATACTGAGATAAAACTTACCTGTGTTGATTGTAAAATCTTCAACCCCTCTATATCTGCAGTATCAGTCATGGCAAAGTGTGATCTATAATAAAATTGTATTATTTGTTGTACTAACTTTTTATTATTTGTACTATTTGTTTGTATAATTTCAGTTATCAAAGGACCATGAAGTAATGACTCATGTGCTCTTTGGAAGAAATCTGAGACTGAACGTTGCTTTGACTCTTTGGCGGAAGAACGCAAGTGAACTAGTTGCATATTTGAACAGGTTAACAGTTTGAAATTGATCACAGCTATGTTCAAAGTGACACAAAATACACATGTATATACACTACTTTTGTTGTTGTTAAAATAAATTTAAATAAAATAAATTTTATTTAGCAATTTTCATTTTTGTGTGAACTATCCCTTTAAATTTATCTAGAGTCATATATATATATATATATATATATATAAAAAGTGCGGCAAATTAGAATGATTTCTGAAGGTTGATATGGCTGAAAACTTAAGTAATAAATTACGTTTTAAAATATATTAAAATAGAAAAGTTTTAAATTGTAATATTTCACAATGTTTTTGCTGAATTTCATATAAATTAAGCCATTGGTAATCAAAAGAGACATCTTTTAAAAACATTGAATGGTAGTGTATTGCAAGCATTTGTAGTTTGTCTTTACAGCATGCTAAATTGCCCTCTTTCTCATGTTGTTTGGCATAATCGATGCTTGCATTTCTTCATTTTTATGAATACCATAGTAACCAATTTACTTTTTTACAGAATACAAGACACAGGGGTGCTTGTTGATTGTTTGCCTGTACTTACTAAAAGGTAGCCTAATTGAAACCTATTTAAAGTCAACATTTGTTAACTTTTGCTAGACGTGTTGTAGATTTGATATGTTGTTTCATACTTATTTCTCCCTCTATAGTCTTCAGGAAGAACAGCCGTGTCTTTCAATAGGCTGTTGTGTTGACCTCTTACCACAAGTGAAAATTATTCTTAACACTAAATACGAAGAGTAAGTATTTTGTCCTGTTTTCTTTTTTTATTATTATTATTGCTATTTATTTATTGTCATTATACATTTTGCCCAAGTTTAAATGAATCTTTGAAATGGTTGAATGTTTTCCAGACACCTCATTTTAGCTTTACACTGGGTTCAATCTATCATTAAAAAATGGTGGTCTGAGCTCTCCACAAACAACAAAGGCTTGCGTGATGGCTTTTCAAATGACAGGTGCTTCATTTTTATTTGTATATACAGAAATAAAATGACAGAACACCTTATTAATGTTTGCTGGAAGGTGTAACTGAATGTGTTTGCATCCAGCAGGAATGTTCAGGCAATGAAGACGATGCTTCTTGAACTGTGGGAGGGGAAGAGACATTTATGTTCAGTTCCAGGAACTGTAGGAGAGACCGCAAAGGTGGACTGTTTGGTATTTTTTTTGAAAAATTTGAAAAATTGCAACTGTTTACAAAAAAGTCTTACCTTGTCTTCTTTCTTGTCCTCTCTTCCACAGGTCATAGAATCATATGTGTCACAACTGCGCTGATGTATCATTGTAGCACACTATTGAAGATAACCACTACAAACTCTTGTTGCATTTAAGCTCTTTGATTGGCTTGGAGCTGGTGATTCTGAAGCCCAGTAGGCTGTGGTGAATTGTGGATAGATGAACTGAACAATTCAGACACTCCAATTCTTCCTGCAGGCACTGAATGACTGCTTCACATTGAAGTGGACTTGCTTGGGGACACATAATCAACTCCATGAGACTCTCTGGAATCAGGCAACTCACTGAAGTGCCAAGCAGAAGTTTTAACTGTTGCACTTGTAGTGCTATGGTGTGAATCTGCTTAAGTGGATGTGATTGTAAGTGTACCTTTATGAGATGTTTTTTTTCTCTCTCTCTTTCTCAGTCATGCACTTGAATTGTTGTTGTCCATTGCCTGATCATGAATGGATATTTGAGTGTAATGTGTACATAGTAGTCGTCTTTTAATCAACTTTCAAATAAATTTACATAAAGTTTTATGGTGTTTATTTGAATATTTGCATTGTGTATGTATGTAAAAAAAAAAAAAAAAGATTCAGTCACAACCCCAATCAATAAAGGTATGACGTTGTCAGAAAAATTGACTGATTGGTTTAATAGAATTGCAGATTGTTTAATTTGCCTTTGTGTTCCATTTGAACCACTACGACAAACTGAACACATTACTCAATAAATAAGTGCATGGATTTACTCGAACGAACTAGAGTATGTATGCAGGCTGAAGTGGACTAAAGTCCCCTTCTTTGGCTGGATAGTCGTGATGTAGTTATTCGTTCAAAACGAACTGTTTAAAAGATCCGCTTCGCGGTAAAGAGTTTGACTCTAATTCAAATACCCGCCCATTTAAATAGAGCTTCTTCAACGATGATCACGTGGTGTAACAGATGTTCTTCCGGTGTCTGCGTTCGTTCCGAGTTCCGTTTACTTCCTTCAGTCCTATTCCTTTGGTCCAGGTTGACGCGTGGTGAAATATTGTACATTTGAAACGTCATATATATCGTGTGACAGAACGCGACAAATGAAACGCCTGTTAGATGTATATGTGGCGTTGCAGGCGCTGTTTGCGCTGTCATGGTGTTTTTCCGACGCAGATCCGGGGCCTGCAGCAGGTTCTCATTCGAATGGAGAACGTTTCAAAATCGAAGGACGAGCGATCGTTCCCGGAGTGAAAACACAAGACTGGATCTCCACAGCCCGAATCCTGGTGGAAGGAGAGGAATATGTGGGTTTTGTCAAGTGAGTTGCCAACAATGCTAACGTCAAAAAGAATGATGTAACGTAAATATTAATTTCGTGTTTGTCAGTTTTCGATTTACTGCATAACGTTACTTGATCTCAATTATAATGATCTTGTTTTAAGCTTCCTCTTATATAAATACGATTTCTAGTGTATTTGTGAAAAATGTGTTGGTTGTATGTAATATCATTGCATTGCATTGTAATTCAGATTAGATGGGCAGTGGCTTCATTACAAGCCTTTAAACGTTTTGCCAAGATGACCAAATTAACCACATCAGTTTCCCTCACAGGACTGATGGGAGCTTTGCTGTCAACGATGTGCCCTCTGGCTCATATGTGGTGGAAATCGTATCACCATCTTTCAGATTTGATCCTGTTCGGGTGGACATTACCTCCAAAGGGAAAATGAGGTGGCTAACATTCCCAATTTATTCTACCTTCTTCTAACAGTTCTTTTCGTAAACATCTAAGTGAATCTCACAGTGTTGTTGAACCATAGGGCACGCTTGGTGAATTACATCAAAACCTCAGAAGTTCTTCGACAGCCGTACCCTCTTCAGATCAGATCCAGTGGTCCACACACATACTTCATGAAGCGGGAAACCTGGGGCTGGACTGATTTTCTCATGAACCCAATGGTAAAGTCATATAATGGTTTTTGTGTGTTTGATTCTTTCAGATTTATTTGGTTGTGCTTTAATTACTGGAGATTAAGCAGTCATTGTTTATATTGGGTTTACTTATTCTTTACCTAAATTTTTTTATTTCCTCTACTTTAGATTAACTTGCTGTTTATAATAATATAATTTTAGCTATGACATAAGTGTTGTTGATGGTTTTTATTAGCTCTTGTGACTTGTGTTGTAATATATTTTGTCGTCCTTAGGTAATGATGATGGTTCTTCCCTTATTAATCATCGTCCTGCTCCCAAAGGTGGTAAATACTAATGATCCTGAGATGAGAAAGGTAATAAAAAAAACATAGCATGTAGTACCTACAAGTAGGTACAGACATTTTCATCCACTGTATATTGCTTTATTTTATACAATTTCATATGTTTTTTTCCTGCAGGAAATGGAGCAGTCTATGAATATGTTGAACCCTAACCCAGAATTGCCAGATGTTTCTGAATTCATGACAAAGTTGTTCTCCAAGGGCTCCAGTAAGGCTGGCGGTGGCAACAAAGGCAGCAGAAGTGTTGCTCTGAAGAGGAGGTAGTGCCGTGTATTTTGTCGGTTTTCTTTAACACTGTTTTACTGGTTTTCTTTTTATATGTATATATATATATATATGAACAGTTTCTTTTTCAACTGAAAAACTTGACAAAGCAAGACTGTGTTTGCACTGTATCACATTTCCATGCTTAATTGTCTTCTTTGGATGCATTGTTAATAATCAGATAATTTAATGGAGAAAACCAGTACAGATCGAGCAAGGCATGAATTCATATTTTTTTTCTTTTTTTAGAGCTTAACTAGGATGTTTTAACTTTAAATGTAGAATGGGTGAGAAATAAAGTACTTGATTGGTCAAGAGTCCTCTTCCAAGAGGAACAGTTTTGCTAAAAATTTCAATATCTTGTAATGCAATTAACATGATGGTAGTCTGTGCTTTTACTGCTTCTGTGCAAAAGATTCATCACACAGGTATGATTCCTTCTCGGAATTGAGGTCTATACAGTTTCACCTCAGTTATAACTTGAATAAAAGCAAAATATAGATAAAATGCAACAGCTGCAGTGCGGCTACTGATAAAGTCAGATTCAGAAGTTGGTACTCAGTGTATGTATTTGTTTTACTCATTTTGTCTCAAGAATTCTGGGATATTTTAAAGCACACTTGAGCTTAAGGGTCAAGATAGATGAAAAATATATAATGAGGGTCCATTTTTTGCAGTGATACCATGTGTATTTCCAGACCAACCCAAGGTGGTGAAATTGACCCCAATTCTGCTTAATAACTACTTGAAATAAAGTTTTTAGGTTATAATATTTACTATATCTTGTTGGGTTTGTACAAGACTGTGAATAAAGATGAGAAATGCATAAGATTTAAGCTATGAAGTATAATCTTATTTAAACTGAATGGAAATAAACTGGTGGAAAATATCCTTCTTGTTTATTTGTCTACTGTTCTTAATATGATGCTTGCATGGTAGAATGTGTGGAGATCAACATTTAAACCACATATCATGATAAGTGACTGGTAAACAGTTGCAAGTATATCAGTGGGTAGCTGTAGCTTTATTTTGACTCAAACCCCTTCCAAATCCAGACTGATGTTTCAATTAGTTGGGTTAATCTCATGTTAAAACATTTATTTCACATCAAATTAAATGGCACATCATCACAAGAGTATAGACTTATTTAACAATATGAATGAAAAACAGCCAGGCAACATTTATAAATGTGTTATTATGTGTTAATGTTCAAGTGAGTTCTGATTTAATTCATGGCACTACAAAGATATATATATATATATATTGTATGTAGCATAGACCAGTTCAAAATCGGATGGGGTAAAAATGTCAAATGTGCTTTCAGTGTTGTAATCTTAATGAATGCCATGTAAATTAATATTTCCTCCAGAGTGATGCTACAATCTTTTTGTGTAAATCTCTATACACGAATGTCTACAATGATGGTTTGGAAACACAAAAATCTTCAAATCTGTATCTAACACTGTCCAGTTCTGCAAACATAAGAATAATAATACAACAACATTGCTTTGCACACAATTTCAATATGCTTAAATTTGTATGCATGCAGTGTCACTGACATGACCAATCCATACAATACATCAAAATCATTTTATCACAAAAAGTTAACCTTGTAATAAACACTGTATGTGGTAAATATACCACATACAATGGCCTTATACTGTACCTTTTAAAAATAATTTAAAAGTTCACATTCCATATTTTCATACTTATTTATTGTCCTCACCATCCCTAGCCCTAGACATTTCACAATATTAAAATACACTGTTGTGTAAACATGTTAAATGAAAGCAGATTAGAAGCTACATTAAATATTAATTATATCATTTTTCAAATCATTATAGCAATATAAATTTAATGTACACACACACACACACACACAAAAATATGACCTAGAAAATTGTAAGGAATTATATAGGAATATGGTCAATGGCAATGTATGCACAACATAAACTGAAATTAAATTTGAATGCCCTAGCGATCTTGATCATTCAGAATGCTCTGAAATCAGACACTTTTGTTGTGTTCCTTCAGTATTTAATGGTTTTGACCACACTAGTAAAGTTTCTCCTCTCCTCTGTTCTTCTTCCACCTGCAGAGGACTAACATCCAAAAGGTCTTCTGGAAGGTCTTGTTGCATAGGGCATAACACATGGGGTTGATGGTGCTGTTGACATAGCAGAGCCAGTAACCCAAATGCCAGAGGGACACTGGGATGCATTCAGAACAGAAGGTGGAGATGAGCACCATGATATTGTATGGGGTCCAGGTGAGGAGGAACGCCAGAAGAATGGCGCTGAGAGTCTGCGCAGCCTTTTTCTCCTTGATGAGGACCATTCTTTTCCGCTTGGTCATCTGGATCTTCAAGTTTGGATCTTGTGGTATAGTAGAAGTGGATGTGGATGAAGGAGCCTGTGGCTCTGAAGACTGACAATGATCTGTGTTTGTTCTTTCGCCTTCGGGACTACCTTGCAAAGCGGTGATGTCGCTAAGGATCGGCTTGAACTTGTATGACATACATTTTTTATCGTTTGTCTGGGAGCATTTTGCAAGATCGCTTAGATACTTGCTGTCTTCATAACAGAGTAGCTGTCCATTTCTATTGGCTTTTGATTCTTGGTTCTTGAATGATTCTCGCGGGGTTGTCTCAGAGATGGAACGCTCGTCATCCTCTGATGATGTGTAACTGTTCAGGGTGCTGACCTGGTCTGATTTTGTCCACAAGTCCTCAGACTGCAATGTTGTCCTAGTTACATAACTCTGGTTGGATGAAGACCATGATGCTTGATTCCTGTCCCTCTTGTTTTTAAAGCTAAAGCATCGTAGTATTGGCTTTCGTACTTTAGGCTCTTCATGGTTGTCCAGCGATGGGTATCCTTGGAGCTCTGCTAAGTTCTTAGTGCGTTTTTCTGTTTCTTTGTAGATTTTGGAATATAAGATTATCATGATGGATACCGGGACATAAAAGGCTGCTATGGCTGTCCCAAAAGTAATTATGGGTTCTGAGAAAAACTGAATCTGGCATTGGTCAGGAGGAACTGTCCTCTCTCCAACAAAGTACTGCCAGCACAGAATAGGTGGAGCCCACAATATAAAAGATATCAACCACGCCAAGCCAATCATGATGCCTGCACGTTTCGGGGTCCGTTTAGCCCTGTAGGTAAGTGGTCTTGTAATTGAAAAATATCTGTCAAAGCTGATGACCAGCAAGTTCATTACCGATGCATTACTTGCAACATAGTCAAGCGCCAACCACAGATCACAAGCTATATTCCCTAAAGACCAGTATCCCATAAGAATGTAGGAAGTGTACAGGTTCATTGAGAACACGCCGATAATGAGGTCTGCAAAAGCTAAACTGAGTAAGTAGTAGTTGTTAACAGTCTTAAGTTGGCTGTTGACCTTGAAAGAAAGAATCACCAGCACATTACCTACTACTGTGATGAGACTCACGACAGCTGATACTGTTGCAATGGTTATAACTTCCAACAGACTGTATGGGGCAGGCAAGATAGTGGAGACATTTCCACTTGCAGTTAAATTTTGAATATCCATGTTCATCCTGTTACCGCTGATCGGTTAGAAAACTCTTGATGAAATTTTCACTGTATTCTTCATGTTCACTTGGCAATGGATAGTCTGAAAACACAATAAAGAGATGGAACACTTTAAAAACAGGAGAATTTCAACAAAAAATGCATGTTTTGTGTGTGAGACACCTTTAAACAAATACAGCCCAAACATGTAGCCTACTACAATAAAGCTTTACAATTAAAATTCTAAAGGCGAAACAGTACAGGCAAAACCATTATTTTTTCATGCACTAGTCAATTTTGGGATCAAGATGTTGGGCTATTTAGCACTATTATATTGTTTCCATAACAAGAAAACATTTAAGTGCTAATTTTATTACTTTTTTTTATCTATTTGCATATCTAGTTTTAAATTATTAAAGGCCAACAATCTCCACTTCAATAGCATTTACATAAACCAAAACTATTTTAATATTCTTAATATTTTTAAGAGGGGTTTGTTTCTATATAATTCAGAGAGATAAAAATGGAGATCCAAATTCCCCTTTGTAAAAAACTTTAACAAGGATTTTGAACCTGGCCTTATTCCATGTTCATATTTCATAGATATCAGAAATGCAAATTAGTCCATATATAATTAAATAGCGCCCCATTTGCATATTTTTTATTAAAAAGAAAAACGTTATTCGCCTGTGGTGACTTGACATAAATGAGTAATTATTTAAAAAGTCTGAATAATTAATAATTTTAGTTTTACTCTTTTGAAGTATTTTTTCTTGTAATATGTAAATATGTCTAAGTCAAAGAATTCATCCTTCAAAATATA